>NC_137806.1:26608486-27208486 GCF_963383645.1 Muscardinus avellanarius
GTTCATCAACATTCTTCATTCTTCTAAGGATCTTCCATACTGTTTTTCAAAGGGGTTAAACCAATTTGCAATCCCACCAATAATGTAATAGAGTTCCCACTTTTCTACGTCCTTGCCAGCATTTGTTGTTTTTGTGTGTTTTGAATGATTGCCATTCTAGTTGGAGTTAGATGAAATCTTAGGGTAGTTTTGATTTGCATCTCTCTGATTGCCAATGATATTGAACATTTTTTCATGCATTTATTGGCCATTTGAATTTATTCCTTCATGAAGTGTCTGTTTAGTTCACTTTCCATTTTTTGATTGGGTTATTTGTTTTTCTTAGTGCTGAGTTCTCTGTATATTCTAGATATTAGTCCTTTATCAGAAGAGTAGTTGGCAAAAATCTTCTCCCATTGTGTTGTCTCTTGGTTGAGGTTCTTGATAGTTTCCTTTGTTGTAGAGAAGCTCTTCTGTTTCATGCAATCCCACATATTAATTTATTTTTTAGTTTTTTGTGCATTTAGGGTCTTGTTGAGAAAGTTTTTGTCTGTGCCTATGTATTACAATGTTGGACCCATGTCCTCTTCAAGGAGCCTCAAGGTTTCTAGTCTAATTTCCAAGTCTTTAATCCATCTTGAATTTACTCTTGTGCAGGGTGAGAAAGTGGTATTTATTTCCATTTTTTCTGCCTATGGTTAACCAGTTTTGCCAACACCATTTGTTGAACAGAATATCTTTTTTTCAATGTATGTCTTTGGCTTATTTGAAAAAAATCAATTGGCTGTAAGTGTGTGGATTTGTTTCTGAGTCTTCTATTCTGCTCCATTAGTCTATGTATCTGTTTTTGTGCCAGTACCATACTGACACACATGCTGTTTTTATTATTATGGTTTTGTAGTATAGTTTAAACTCAGTTATTATGATTACTCCTGCATGTTTTTTGTTGCTGAGAACTACTTTGACTATTCTGACTTTTTTGTTGTTACAAATGAATTTAAGGACTGATTTTTCTATGTGAGGAATGATCTTGGTAATTTAATGGGCATTGCATTGAATCGGTAGATCACTTTCAGAAGTTTGGTTATTTTGATGATATTTATTCTGTCTATCCATGAACATGGAAGATCTTTCCATCTTCTAAGATCTTCTTCGATTTATTTTTTTCAATGTTTTATAATTTTCTTTGTACAGGTCTTTTATCTCCTTCGTTAAATTTATTTCTAAGTATTTTTTTTTTGAAATCCTGAATGGAAGTGTTTTTGGATTTCATTTTCAGTGGATTTATGGTTGGTGTACAGGAAAACTTCTGATTTTTTTAAGATTAATTTTGTATTCAGACACTTTGCTAAATTTTTTGATCAATTCTATAAGGCTTTTGGTTGAGATTGTTGGGTCTTCTAAGTATAATATCATGTCATTGTCAAATACTTTTTCAGCATCTATTGAAATGATTATTGGATTTTTGTCTTTGGTTCTGTTTATATGATGAATTACATTGATTGATTTTCATAGGTTGAACCAGCCTTCCATCCCTGGGATGAACCCTATCTGGTCATGGTGTATTATTTTGAATGTGCATTGCTATTATTTTGTTTAGCAGTTTTGCATCCAAGTTTAGCAAATAAATAGGCTTGTAGTTTTCTTTCCCTGAGCTATCTTTATTTGGTTTTGGTATTAGTGTGATTTGCTTCATAGAATGTATGTGGAAGAGTTTCTTTTTTTTCTATTTCACAAAATAGATTGAGGAGTATTGGGATTAGCTCTTCTATAAAGGTTTTATAAAACTCACTTGAAAAACCATCTGTTCCTGGGCTTTTGTTTGATGGCAAGATCATTATTGCTGTTTCAATCTCTTTGATTGCTATTGATTGGTTTAAATTTTCTATATCTTCTTGACTCAGTTTAGAAAGGACATATTTATCTTGAAAGTTGTCAATTTCCTCAAAAGTTTTCATTTTGTTGGAGTATAGTTTTTCAAGTAGTTTCTGATAATCCTCAGGATTTCTACACTGTCATTAGTGATATATCCTTTTTCATCTCTTTTTAATTTGGGTTGATTTCCTTTTTTGGGGGGTTAGGTTGTTGGCTAGTGTTTTATTGATCTTTTTAAATTTTAAGAAACCAGCTTTTGGTTTTGTTGATTTTCTGTGTTTTTAATTCTCTTTCCATTGATTTCTGCTCTGATTTTAATAATTTCCTGTTTTATACTGGATTTGGGGTTAGATTGTTCCTGTTTTTCTAGGGCTTTCAGGTGTGTCCTTAGGTTATTTATTTGGTGATTTTCTGTTCTTTTTATGTGAGCACTCAGTGCTATGAATTTTCCTTTTTAATATTGCCTCCAAAGTGTTCCAGAGGTTTTGATATGTTGCATTTCTAATTTTGTTTGTTTCCAGAAATTTCTTGATTTCACCACTTAATTCGTCTATGGCCCATTCTTCATTCAATAATGTGGTATTCAGTCTTCACATGTTTATGTGGTCTCTCTGAGTCTTCTTATAGTTGATTTCTAGTTTAGTTCCATTATGGTCTGAAAATACAGAGTATTATGTTACATTTTTTATATTTGCTAGTGCTCTCTTTGTGGCCCAGGAAGTGATTTATTTTTGAGAATGTTCTGTGAGCAGCTGAGGAAAATGTAAACTTTTCTGTAGTTGGGTAGAATATTGTACATGTGTCTAACAGGTCCATTTGGTTGATGGTGTTCTTTAGGTCTGAGGCATCTTTACTGACCTTGTGTCTAGAAGATTGGTCTAATGGTGGAAGGGGGGTGCTGAAGTCTCCCAGTATTATTGTATTGAGATTTATGTCTGACTTAATGTCAGAAAGAGTTTGTTTTATAAAAGTAATTGCACTTATGTTTAGGGCATAAATGTTAAGGATCATTTCCTCTTGCTGGATTGTTCTTTTTACCAATAAAAATAGCCTGTTTTGTCTCTTCTAATAAGCTTGGGCTTGAAATCTAACTTGTCTGATATCCACTGATATATCCAAGTGTAAGTTGTATTGTATTCAACAGTGAAGTTTGAGTGAGAAGGGAAGTGAAGTTGAAAATGTAAGAATAGGATAAAGCCTCAGATAGGATTGAATAGAATGAGAGTATGAATTGCTAAGGTGGTATATATTAGAGATTAGTGATTACATAGTGAAAATTTTGAGTTTTTGGTATAGTGATATGAAGTGGATTTCATATAAGACAAGGAAGAGAAAAGAAGAGAGAAAAAAAGAAACAAAGTAAAAAGGGATAAAGAGAAGAGATTAGGTATTACCATGGAATAATCTTGGGAGAGAGGTTGGGAAGAGAGTAAACAAACACACATACACACTCACATACACACAAAAAAACCCGAAAAATCAAAACAACACAAGCAAATTAATGCAACTCTACAAATAAATGAATATTCAGCAGACTGGGCCTCTGCAGTCTCTCTCTCTGTGCAGATACTTGGTGCCACCAGCACCTTTTCTGCCGTAAGCCTGGTTCTCTGAGTGTTTCTCAGTCTTTGCAAATGGACAGTATTGATGGTGCTGGATCTAGTGTTAAGTGCAGGTCACCCTCCACACTTTCCATAGATTTGAAGTCTCACTCTCCCTGCCTCCATAGGTGGCATATGTCTTTGAGACCAAACTCAGTGTAAGATTCTCTGTTCTCTACAGCTCAGGCTGAGCTGGTCTGACTTCTCCCCATTCACTATGATTGGGAGGTCTGTGGTGACACTGGAGATCCTACTAGTTGGGTCTAGTGTTTAACATAGGTCTTCCCCCACACTTTCCACTGATCAGAGTCTGAGTCTGTCTGAAACTCTGCTATGTCCAACAGCAGACTCAACCCCTACCTTCTCCAGGTTGAACCACAACATCTCATCCCCAGGAAGTTTATTGTGGCTGTGTGAGTCTTTGGGGGATCCACACTGGGTGATTTCCCATGGGAACCGTGGCTTCATTTATGGTGATATTTTGCCTATCTGGATCTCTGTAAGGCATGGTGGGTTTGACTGTCACTGCTTCTAGTAGTAGTCAGTGTTTGTGCAGGAGGAACTGATGACTCACTATTATGATAAACTGCAGCTGCTTACTTCAGGTTCTTGAATGTTGTCCTGATCATCCCTTGAGTTGAGTGCAGTGCAGCAAGATGGCCCTGCTATGGCACCTAAGGCCACGAGGTGGGCAGGTTTCTTTTCTGGTGTTGAGCTCTGCTCTGCTCTGGATTCCTGGAGAGCGTGTTGAGCTTCACTGCCACTGCTGGAAGTTTTAGCCAGTGTTTGTGCAGAAAGAACTGATGGCTAACAACTCTGATGGTTTGCAGCTGCTCACTTAAGGTCCTTGGTTGTTTTTCTGTTCATCTCTGGAGTCAAGTGCTATAAGGCAAGATGGCAGTGCCATGGCATCTGCTGCCAAAAATGGGTGGATTTCTTTTCTTCTCTCTTATTAGTTTTCTAATCTTTTCCCTGCCCCTTGTAACTATCATTTTATTCCTTTACTGAGAATATTTTCTGGCTCTGTAGAACCCTGTTTTTGAAGCAATCAAGGTCAGGTATCAGCAGGCCTGGTATGTGCTGCTTCCCTGGGTTGCCATCTTGCCAGATGTCTAATTTACTTCTTTTAAAGTCACACATTATATATTATTTGACCATATTTTTTCTTTCAATGGACTTGTGAGGTTGAGAGATTATTTGAATCTATAATTTTTAAGATTAAAAGAATGGTTTGAAAAAAAGTATTTCAACTCTTTTGTTCATATTAGAAGAAATTACTAAGAAAGTAAATTAAATAGCCAGAATTGCCTTGAAAATCGCAGTAGACCCTGAGCTCTATAACTTGGTCATGCAGTTTCTAAATTTTAGCTAATAATTCTCTGGCTCTAAGCATTCGCATAGATTAAATCAAACTTTACCAAAAAGGGACACTCCAGGTTTGTTGGATATATCTCATGTTCTTGTCTACAAAAATGCCCACAATCTTCATAATATACTATATTTCAGGAAGATATAATGTGGGGCAGCAAGGTACCATGCCACAAACCATAGTTGTAGCTTATTCACTTTGTTTTAAGGTGATGTCTGCATTACTTAGTCTCAGTGATAATAGTATTGTGTTTAGCTCCTACTTAGTTCAACAAAGATGCATTTTACTCCCCGGGTTTATTACTTTAATAGTTATTCGCTTGAGTAACTATGTTTCTAAAGCAATTTTGATCATGTCATTGGACATAACGTAAGACAAGCTGACTGGGGACCTTTTCATGTTTCTTGCTGTGGGTAATTGCTATTTCTACAAATGTCAAAAAGTGCCGTGTTTTCGCAGAGCTGGGAACAACATTGTCAATTCAAGGGGCAGCAAGATGTAAAAACTATTTCAATGCTTTATGGGTATTGATTTAGGAGTGAAAAATAAGAATCCATATTTAATACTCAGCAAATACGCATTAAGACAATGGATCTAGAAAATTACAAGAATAGAATCTTGACGCTTCTTATAAAAAACCATTCATCACTTTCTTTAACTCTTGACGAGTCTATTGGTTGTGCTAAATCATATGCAGCCAATATAATAACCTAAACATAAGCTGGATTTCTGGTAGAGTTCTGCATTAATTTTTTTCCTGCCAGGTGTAGTGGTTTGTGCTCATAATTCCAGTAGTTAAAAACTCAAGATAGGCTGGACGTGGTGGTGCATGCTTGTAATCCCTGTGCTTGGGAGGCCGAGACAGGAGGATCGTGCTGGTTTGGAGCCAGCCTTGCTGGCTTAAGAGACCCTGTTTCCACATAAATGGTAAAAAAATAGGTCTGGGAGTGTAGCCCGTGGGAGTGTAGCCCGTGGGAGTGTATCCCGTGGGAGTGTATCCCGTGGGAGTGTATCCCGGAGGTAGAAGGGCTTCCAGGAATCCCAGTACCACCAAACCAAACCAAACAAAACAAAAAACTCAAGATAGGAGTATCACAGGTTCAAGGCCAGACTCAGAAATTGGGTGAGACTATCAGCAACTTAATGAGATTCTGTTTCAAAATAATAAAAAAAAGAAAAAACTTAGGGCTGAGAATATAGGTCAGAGATAGAATATTTCTGAATTCAATCCCTAGTGCATGCACGCATACAGACACAGAATATTCCTTGGAACATGCTAATCTACTAAAGAAGAAGAGTTTGAGTGTTTGAGGAAGTATAATACAGAATAGAAATTACTTGAGCATAAGTGCTTGTTGGTGAGTCATGCAAAGGTTCTGACATTTCTTAAGGGCTTAATGCTAAAACGACTATTCAATCAGTAAAGATTTCATGTGTACTCTGAATATGGCATTGTTATTTGATAATAAGGGATAAAATTTAATCCATCCCCTATCCTGAGAGACATAAGAAAACAAAGTCTTTTGGGTGAGGGGAGATGGACAGAAAATTCTTCATGCAGATGGGAAAAAATTTCATGTGTTTTCTTGGAAGCTTTTTATACCTAGATGGAAGGTGCTTCCCTGAGGTTTGGTCACCAATATCACTGATGCTATGGGCCTGTTTACCCTTACCAGTAATGCAGCCTGCATAATCCCAGAAAATATTGCTCACAAGTCAGATAGTCTCGCATCCTGTTACTGATTATTCTTCAGGGACCATTTGGCATCTGCACCATGACTTTTTCTGTCTGTCTTCAATTTATAAAAATAAGTTTATCAATCACTTTTGATGCTAGTTATCTCTCACAGAATTTGCCCAATAAGCAAATTTAATAAAAGATCAATCCCTTTCACTGATTTTCTTTCTCCTTTAAGACAAAGAGACAAAATATTAAGAATGCATCATTTTTACATTTCTTTATTATCCTAATATGATTGCATTTGGAAGTGCTTTAAATATCCCTATTTAAGTATTTTTCTTCTGGTGCCATAAAATATTTCCATTTAACAAATAAACTTAAAAAAATCAAACGTTCCCCCTAATATGTGGAAGTTATGGAGAAAAAAGGTCATATGCGGATCTCTTGATGAAAGAGGAGAAACTGTAGATGAGTAAATAAGGAGACCAAACTGGGGATGATGAGAGGGAGGGAGAGAGAGATTCCCTAATCTACATGATGTACATTAACAAACATATAAAAGCCACTCACTAAGCCAAGCATGAGAAGGAGGTGGGAGAGATTGGGGTGGAAATTGGGGAAGGCTAAACAAGTGATATGTGCATGTATGTCTCTACCATTTACAATTCTCCAATAAATAAATAAAAAAGAATACAGCACCATACTCAATTAAGAGGTAATTCCCGATGATGTGTTTGCATTGCACTATTCAAACACAAAATAGCAATCCGAACAATAAAAATAAATTTGATAAAGGATTCTGTGCATACCCAGGCATTTAAAGTTGATAAAACAGGGAAACCGCTCAAAGCAAAGTGTGAGTACAGATGTTTCAGAGTAAACATGGCATTGAAACTTTCTAGATACAGGGGTGTATATGTGTGTTGTCCGTTCTCACTCTTGATGTTACAGTTTAAAACCTTGTACAAGCTAGGAAAATATATACATGAGGACACGTTCCCTCTTCCAATTCAGTAACCTTGAGAAAAAATTTTATGAAACAAAAACTAAGGGAGGCATATTTTATTTATTTATTTATTTATTTATTTATTTATTTATTTATTTATTTATTTGGTGGTACTGGGGTTCCTGGAAACCCTTCTACCTCCAGGCTACACTCCCAGACCTATTTTATATTTTTTAATTTGGAAACAGGGTCTATTAAGCCAGCGAGGCTGTCTTTGAACTTGCGCAATCCTCCTGTCTCCGCCTCCCAAGTGCGGGGATTACAAGCGTGCGCCGCCACGCCCGGCAGGAAGGCATATTTGTAAAGATTGTTGAATTACTTTCTTTGTAGGTGGGCTTTGATTTTCTATTTGTCTTTGGATTCATCCTTCTAATGAGCAAGCTTCTTCAGTATGCACGAACAGAGAAATAGTAAGACATCACAGGGCCACTCTGTAAATTCCCTGAAGTGTTCTGTGGTATAGTTAAATAAAGTCAGATTAAATAACGTTGAACGTGTTTTACTGGGTAGAGAGAGATAGTTTATACAGTAGCTTACCCTCATGGTGACTCAACCTGAGGCTTGTATTGATTAAGGTGATAAATGTTTTAGTAAGAAAAATTAAAAAATAAAGACAGGCCATGCTGGTATTTTATGCATTCTTTCTACCATCTTTTGCCTACAGGGATATTTTGGTTTGTGTTCTAAACAATTATCTAATGATCTCTCAGAAAGGTCAAGAATGAAGAGAATGAAGAGTCCCAGCAGCAGAGAAATCTAGAAATCAAGTCTTGGGTTGAATGAGTCTTAAATTTCCTTGGGAAAAAGTGTCAGTGGATATGTCAGTTGCATATGCATATATATGTATATATATTATTTATATGAGTATATGTGTAGTATGCTTGTATATATGTGTGTATATGTGTATATGTACGTATATATGCATATATGTATTATTGTTACATTATAGCATCATATCCTAATGCAGTTCTGAATGACAGGGACATACATGCACACAGCATTCCTTCCCCAAACCCTCCCCTTCCCCACACATGATAATTAGATTGGCACTGATAATTTCATGTATGTATATAATGTCAGTGGAAGTGTTTTCTTCATTAACTCTTCCTCCCTTCCCCCATACTACATCAAGTTCCCTTCTAAAGCAAATGATATCTCTTCTCTCTCTTTCTCTCTGTCTTACACACACACACACACACACACACACACACACACACACACACACACACACTCTTCATCTATAAGATGGCACTTGCGGAGTGGAATGGCTTACCTTCCCAGGATGTATATTTTTTCTGATTTATTTATTTATTTATTTATTTATTTTGGTGGTACTGGGGGTGGAACCTAGAGGCTTTCTACCTCTGGGCTACACTCTCAGACCTAGTTTATATTTTATTTGAAAACAGGGTCTCACTAAGTTGCTGAGAGCCTCACTAAGTAGCTGAGGCTGGCTTTGAACCCGTGAGATCCTCCTGTCTCAGCCTCCCAAGCACAGGGATTACAAGCGTGCGCCACCACGCCCGGCTTTTTCTGATTGTTTTAAAGAAATGGTGCATGGGTCATCTACTTTCATGTGATTGGTGATGTAGGACAAAAGAGCAAATACTGACAAAGATTAAAAGAATTTCTATAAGTAACATGGCCTAGTTTACCAAAAAAAATTAAATTATTTATACAGATGGGAGAAAATAGTACAAAGTTAGATTTAATATTTTTCTCACAAAGAATCTGCAAATTCTTTTTTCAACATGGTTTGAGATTTATGATATTCTACCTCAATGAAATTTACTTCACCTGACAATATGTAATGTTTGTAAATTACTATTATGTAACTATATAATTACAATAAATGCTTCCTGGTCTAAATGGAAATAATTCAGTGAAAACAGGAATTTTCTAGTCAACTGATAAAATTAGCATTTATAACATGTATGCCAGTGCAGTAAGCCACAGCAATTGCAAAGGTGTAGTCTTTAACTACTTGCAAATGGCTTTGTGTTAAAATTGTACTCACATCAGCTATTTGTTCACGATGGAAAAATACACACAGACATTTGGAAAACTAATAATAGCTATTCCTTTTTATTATGACAGTTGATTCCGCTACTTAATTGTTCGCTATAATACCATTTGCAGAGACTGGAAACAATGGCGGCTTTCCTGTTTTTTGCAATTGCCTCATGAATCAAAGCACAGTAGTAAGGCTGCGAAAGTACTACTAATAAAAGTGCACCATAAATCCTCCAAGAAATTATCATATTTCATGCTATTATTATTAAATGAAACTTTGGATTCTTTTGCTTAGTTAAAACCATGGCATTTTGCTTGAATAAAAAGGCTTGTTATTCACACTTATTGCAATATAATCTGGGGGACAGAGGATGCTACGAGGGGCCGTGGGCTTGCAGCCTTTATGATGGCACATTGAAACTGGAATGTGTGTTCTAATCCATCAGCTCGCCTTTTGGCACCTCTCCTGTCAAACCACACAAGAACGAACAGTAATATCACCATTAATGCAAGTCACAGTTGCTAGTAATATGACATGATATTGCCGATTTTTCTTTTAGCAACTTTTTGGTGACCTTTATATGTCATAATCTTTATGGAGGGAAATTTCTCATGATGGAAAATAAAACCTCTCTGGTGGTTTATTTTGAAATGCTATCTTTATCTTTCTTATGGAAAATTATAGAGGGGGCACTGTGTGGTCCAGCAGACAAATAAGGTTCCAAACGATGCTCAGATAACAAGGGAAAGATTTCTTTTCTAAAGGAATGCATTGGCTCTCAGATTATTAATGAATTCCCCTGGTAAATATAATGGCTGCCAAAATTTGAAACTGCTACAGTAGATGTGTAATGAATGCCTACTGCTTGATTGACTTTTTAATAAAAAAATCACGATGACTTATATATGATGAAATTGGAAACAATACACAAATGATGGTCCCTTTTCTCGTAGGCATTCAAATCTAAGAATGAAATCTGAACATAGGATAACCAATTAATGTGATAATTCAACCTGTAGTACATATATTAAAAGAATTCTAGACAAATGTTAATGCCAATACCGAGTCATTCCTAACATTTTTGAAGTGTTTAAAGGGGGATTGAAATTACAGCTTGTTGATTGTGTGGCCCATTTTGTAAGGCTAGTGAGATAAGAATTTCTTTAAAAAATTTTTAGCCTGGCATGGTAGCACATGCTTGTAATCCCAGCATTTGGGAGGCTAAGAAAGGAGGATTGCAGATTGCGGACAGCCTCAGCTACTTAGAAGGCCCTTTGCAACTCAGTGAGACCCTGTCTCAAAAATAATAAAAAATTTATTAAATTTATTAAACATATAGTCATCCCTCTCTCCTTTATAAAAATCTATTATTATACCAGTGTGCTAGAATTAAGACTGAAATTCTGCATGAGGATCATTTATGCTATTTTTTATTGGGTAGTTTTATAGATTGGGAAGTATTACAATGTTATAAAATGCTACTTAAATGACTTCAAAAGAGTTTAATATTCTTGTAAAATTATTAGACAGATAATGTGTTAGGAGCATTTTAATATGATTGTATTTAATACTCTACAGTATAAGCATTACTATTTCTACTTTATACATGAGTAAATCAAACAGTTTTAAGTTTTAACACTTGCTTTCCCAAAGAAATCTGATTTTATAAAGGTACATAATTCCTAAAATATCTGAATATTAGAATCCAGAAAGAATCACAACAAGTACTGTGCACATGTATGTTTATGTCACACTGAACTATTATGATGTATAATTACAATGTACCAATAAAAGTGCATAAAGGAAATCTGAATATTTGATTAAACCACTGATAAATGTTGTGAAGTATTCACAACATAGTTTAGAAGAATCATATAGTTCAAAACTATCTATTTATTATTATCAACCTCGTGTCTTACGTTATTAGTAATATACTCTGAAACTTCATTAATAATAAAACAGAACAAAACAAACTGTGAAATATGGAAAAAGATACTTGGTTTTAACAGACATTCAATGCCAGGAAATTAAATTGTGGGCACAAAAATAGCTTTTTCTAAAACCAGTTATATAGTTAATTTATGAAAATTATTTGCACTCAGATTTTCAGTATAAGGACATTTATTCTATTGCTTTGATTTTCTTTGTGTCTGACTCTATGACTCTCCCGGATAATTCTACTGGTCTTACTAATAACATGGCCCAGTTAACAACCACTCCCTCAGGCAAGTGAATCAGTTTTTATTTTTCTGTATTGCACTGCACTACAGGGAGTACCATTTATTTTCCCCAAGTTAGATAAAAGCTATAGATTGTGATCTTCCTAAACATCATTTTTAATAACTTCTTAATGCAAGATAAATAGTATAGAAATTGCATCTTTACTTTACTAAGAGTTGTACTTGAGAAAAAAATCCAAAAATAGCCTCCAGAATTTTATCACAATCCATTTCTAAAAATAAATATACGCATATGAGCTCTTCAATTATTAGAATACTGTCTTTATTGTAAAATGGTAAAAAGTGCAAAGAAGATGAAAATATTTTAGAATTTCAACACTCAGGTATATAATTCCTAAAATATCTGAATATTAGAATCCAGAGAGAATTACACCAAGTACTGTGCACATGTATGTTTATGTCACACTGAACTTTTATGATGTATAATTACAATGTACCAATAAAAGTGCATAAAGGAAATCTGAATATTTGAATAAACCACTAATAAATGGGGTATTATTTGTAAAGTGAATATCTATTTTGATCCCCGGTGCCACAAAATAAAAGGAACATCTATACACACAAGTTAAAAAGGAAATCCTAGCCAGGCATTGTGGTGCACACCTGTTACCCTAGTACTTTGGATGCTTGAGACAGTAGGATCACTGGTTTGAGACCAGCCTCAGTAACTTAGTGATACTCTCAGCAACGTAGTGAGACTCTGTTTCAAAAATAAATAAATAAATAAATAAATAAATAAATAAATAAAAGGGCTAGAGGTGTACCCCAGAGATGGAATGTCCTTGAGATTTATCCCTAGTACCACCAAAAAAAGGATACTATGCTTTATTATTTTTACGAGAATATTTGCCCTTGCTACTTTATATTATATAGTCTTCTTAATACTCATTTTTATGACGTTATCATAATTTACATGACCAATTTCCTATTAGATATTTAAGTTATTTTTTTGAAATGTGGAGTAAACTATCTTCACTATAAATCTGTATACCTATACATATTGTTTATCATTGCCGTAAGGCATATTTTAAGAAGAAGAGGTATTTCTGGGTCAATTGGTTTGTATATTTATTGCTTCAATATATATTAACAATTGCCATTCATAATGTTGCATTAATTTTCATCTTGATCTTCAGTATATACGTCTACTTCTCTGAATTCATACTAATAAATAGTATTAGATTTAAAAAATATATTGGTTTGACAGTGAAAACCCTTATTTTACTGCTGTTTTAATTTGCATCTTTTATTGCTAAGGCAATAGAATTTTTATTTTTTTAATTTTGCACAATAGAATTTTTATGTGTTTACTTGTCATTTCTTTTTATTTTATCCTAGTGTTGACTTTTTAATGTAAATTCTAATTCTAATTGGATTCTTCTCCTCATCTGGCTAGATTCCTCTATATGGCCTGATGCAACATTGCTTTGGCTTATTAGACTGCGGAAGACATACTCAAGAGACTCAGTTTCCCCACAGAAGATCTTCTTTGTAACCTTCACCTGGGACTTCATTGCACTGGACAGCTTAAGAGCTCATGGTGTTGTTGGAAGCAAAGGGCACTTGCTAGGCATCTGTAACCAGCTGTACAATTATTTGCTGATGAGCCTCGTGTCTGGGCCCTCTTTTCTCATGTGGGCAGCAGTAGGAAGCATAGCTCAGCTCTGATGGGAAGCTGCTGGTGCATGTGCTGAAATCTCCATTGAATTATGGCATCGGTTTGTCACCATCTTCCTGTACACACTTCTTAACCCGGACCACCATGCCCACAAATGTGAGGTTGTTGATTCACTCATGAAAACGGGATGGCTCTCCTTTCTGAGGACAAGGATTTCATAAGGAAGAGCTGATCTTTGACCAAGAAGAGGACCTCCTGAAGCATAGTCACACTACTCTTCCAGAAAATATTCCTTTTCAACAACAATCATGAATTAGCACAGAAGCCATTGAAGTTGACTAGGAAAAAAAGGGGTTTTGCTCAGCTCTTTAATGAGGGCAGAGAGCATAGTTAGCCCTGAATCTTAACTATGCATCTTTACTACCTACTATAAATTTTCATATGAATTTCAAATTTTTGGAAGACATGCATGAAATTCAGCTGACAGACAAAATATGGTAGGGTAGGTAGTGAACCCAAGAAAGCTTCTTCTGGTTTTAGATTTCCTGTTGCAGGCATCTCCTTCAAATATAACAAGAATGATGGTCCAATATCAAAGGTCTTGACATAAAAGAAGCCCTTCAATTAAAATCTAATAAAAATGAAAGAATTCAGACAGTCTTGTCTTCTTTTTTTCTTTTTTTTTTCTGTTTTGGAAGCCTGTTCTTTGAAATCTTTTGAGCAGTTGAGCAAGGCAGAGTTTCATCTGAAGCAAAGCTGGCCAACATCTTTCCTCTGGCATTTCCCCAAGAACAGAGTAAAGAATGCTTGACATCCAGATCCATTAGGAGTGAAATGTAACCAGCTCCAAATGTTTTCTGCTTTACTGACGCAGGCCCACTTGATGAAGTGGCAGCTGAATATAAAATAGGCTTTTACCCTGAAATAAAACCTCAATATTTCTCTATGCCTTCTCACACAAATATTGTCTTAAAACATCATTAATGGGTGAGGATAATTCCTCAACTATTTTACCTTGTATAGTATATTTTGCATGTTAAAATTATAAGTCCCAAAGCATCATTCCTATTCCATCTTATATTACTTTTTTCTATGTTTTTTAAAGTGGGATAAATAGTAACTTTGAGGCATACAAAAAGATGTAAATACATTTACTCCCCTCCCCCTTTTCTTTCTATCTAATTGGCATTCGGTCTTAAACATAATTCAATTCATTCCAATTTGATGAAATGTTCTTCATTTTGACTATGTCTATGTTTAAATATGAAGGTACTTATGTAATTGTAAATATTTATATGCACATGTATAGGTAGATAAAAATATGAACTGCTTATAGTGATTATACATGCCCATATATGGCTTTAATATACCCATACATTTAACAAATACTCATTTACACCTACTATATCACGTACTATATTAGGTTTAGAGGCTAATATTCTGCCTCATGAAGTATATATTTTATTGGGTTAAAGTATTATTGATTTATGGTTACAAATTGTGGTGAAGTATGTAAATGTGACTTTAAACAGAGTCAAAATATCATTGAGGCAGAGTACAAATTATTGAGATTCCTTTTTCTTCTGAACTCTTGCTTTATTCATACTAATTATTAATCGCAGGATATTTTTGTCTCAATCAATCTCATTTTGTTATAATCTACAAATAGAGTCTTGATTATAAAACATCCAATAACATTTATTATCTGTATCTTAGATTTTAATAAATAATACTCAGAAATGATACCTAACTTTATGTAATCACTTATATTACAAATTAATTTTCGAAATGTTAAGGTAGGAAGGAGAATTTGAACTCTTCAATAAAAGTTTAGGACACAGTCTGCCTGCCTGCATGGATGCCTTTCTTTTTTCTTTCTTTCTTGTACTTCCACCTCTGAGATACCCTCCTAACCCTTTTAATATTCTTATTTTGACAAAGGATCTTGCTAAGTTGATGAAGCTGCCCTTGAACCTGTGATTTTCCTGCCTAAGCCACCCACGTACTGGGATTACAGGAGTCCACCATCATGCCAGGCTCAGATTTCTTCTTAATCGTGTGTATGTGTTCGTGTGTGTGCGTGTGTGTGCGCGCGTGTGTGCACGCGTATGCGAGCACACCCAAATCAATCTGCTGTATTGGTTATCTGCTTTTGAAAATTGCACAAGACAGCTTGTAAGAGTGCATAACATATTGAAACTCATGATAAAATAAAAGAGGCCTGGTGGACCAAAGCTTGCAGCCAAAAGGCATTTATGATCACAAATAATTTACCTGATGTCAGTGTTCCTGAACCATAGCTGTAGATTAGAATGATTTATAGAGCCTAAAGATACAGATACTCAAGCCCCTCATCCCTGAAAATCTGATTTGAAAACCAGAAGTAGAACTCTCACCATCTTACATTTTTACAAATTTCAGCAGTGTTTCTAATCTATAGCCAAAGCTACACAACCACTGTATTATTTATTTTTTTTATTTTTACTTTTATATGGTGCTAGGGGTTTGAACCCAGGGACATTCTACCTCTGACCTCACCCTCAGAACTATTTCCTTTTTAAATTTTGAAACAGGGTCCCACTAACTTGCAGAGGGCCTTGCTAAGCTGTAGAGGCTGGATGTCAACCTGAGATCCCAAGCAGGTGTCACCACACCCTGCTCAAAGTACTGTTTTAGTTGGATCATAATCTGTCTCTGTGCTTCTGGGCAGATAATGCAAAACAGAAACTTTCTTAAGTTATATTAGAGACAAGCTACTTCATTAATAATGTCTATCAGGTTAAAAGCAAGCTGAATGCACGACACTTTGTGGTCCTAGTACTGAGTAGATTTCCCTTAGGAGATACTCACAGAAGATTTTATGACCTAATGAACCATATCCTTAATAGAATCTCTGTAAACATGAAGCTGAGACCTGTTATTCTTCAACAACCCCAAATCAGCAGCACCACATAGGGTTTATTGTCATTTGGTTTTCTCAGCATTTGTGTTATAACAATTGTTTAAAAGAAAATATAGAAAAGGTGCAAGACTATAATTTTTTTTTTTGCCCTGGTGTTTAAAGTAATGTTACATCTAGCACATTTTAGTCGACTTTGATTAGATAGACAAATTCTCTCTGTATTGACTCTTTTCTATTGAACAAAGGACTTCCATCACTTAAGTTAACAAGGTAAACAACCTATACAAGTAATTAGGGAAGGAAGGAGGATAAAATTAATATCAATAAATGGTAAGAGAAGGATTTATTTTAGGAGGACTTGCACATTTTGCAATGGTAAGGATAATGTTTTTAAGTATCATTAGTCTTTATAAAGAGCTGATACTCTGGAAATTGAAAACAATGACTCTGAAGCACAATCTTTGTTGTTTTAGCCATAGTTCTACTAGTAGACTTTATTCATCTGAACTTTGTATTTTTACATCTGTGCCTGTGTTTTCTGGTATGGTGGAGAAAGGAGCCCCATCAAAACAAATAAAACATTGAGCATTATTGGGGATTATAAAAAGTTTAACATTCATGTTATAAAACATATTGTAAAAGTACGATATTGTGATCTCCAAAAGGATAGAGTCTGATATTATAAAAATCAGTACCTTCTTAATGATGACTTGGTATAATAATCAATGGCAGTAGGCCTGAGGGTAGATCTCTGGTCATTTCTATTGTCCTAGTTAGACCTGTTGCCACAGTTCTTAAGCCAATGGGAGCTAGAAACCCAGATGTGAAAGGTTGCCAACCTTGGTATCAGACTTTATTTTATGAAATGTTTGTGGTAAAACAAAATATATAATTATCATACCTCAATTTAAAAAGATACACTGACAGTCAATCAATCATCAATTAATTACTAATTGCATTGTGCATTTTTCTTAAGCAAAACTGTGCCTAGCCTTTTATTTCTGTTAGCATTATTTATAAAGTTCATGAGTGACAATCTAAATGATATTTTTCAATTACATATTTTTACTGTAAAAAACGTTATAGGAGTTTTGGTAATCCACCTCTCTGAAGAGCAATCGAGTGTATTAGAATCCTAAGTAGCACTATATAATATCGAAGAATGCCAAAGGCAACCTCAAAAATATGTTCCATCCAGGAATAATCTTGTTCTTGAGACAGTATTGAGATCTGAGCTTTGATCAAATACTTAAAAAGCTACTAAATAAAATCATAATTTGCTTCAGTGAGCTAATTGCATGCCAATTTAAATTTTGCTTTTCCACTCTCTTGAGGTATAATTTATATCCCATAATGTGCCCATGTTTAAATTGCATGATTTAAAGAATTCTGGTGTATGTATACGTATGTGCTACGAAACCATCACTATATGCAAGATAAAGAACACTTTTATTACCCCTCAATATTTTATGCATCTGTGAAATCCATCTATCCCTTTAACCTTATCCCAGCAGCCAATGGTCTGCTTCAGCATGAATTAGATTATTTTTGTAGTATTTCATAAAGTGGAATTAGAAAACAATACCATACTTTAATCTGTCTCCCTACATTCAACATTATTACTTTGTGATTCACCTACATGGTTGCATATTTCAGAAGGTTGCTATTTTTTATTTCAGAGTAGTTTTCAATTGAATAAATATTCTATAATTTTTTTGAAGATTTAAAGAAGTTTATTAGAAAGATAGAAATACAGAAAATAGAAATACAGCCCCGTGCCAAAATGGCATGGGGGGGTGACTTGAAATGAATACACCCTATAATTTTTTATTTATAAAACTTTTGATTGATATGATGGGTTTTTGTTACTCGATATTTGGTAATATAGTTGCAATAAATGCTGATGAATAAGTCTGTATATGGACATATATTTCCTTCTTCAGTATATGTACACACTAGGGGGGATGGGCAGCTAGTTATGAGAGGGTAAAGTAGACTAAATATTTCCATCTTCCCTCTATATTCATGTGTTGAAATCCTCAAGGTAATATGAATAGGCGGAGCCTTGGGAACTGACTAGGTCAGGAGAAAAATAACTCTTATGAAAAGAAAGACCTTAGAAATATCCTCACTCCTCTTCCCACATGAAGACTCAGTGAGAAGATGATTATCTGTGAATTAGGAAGTGTTTCCTCATCAGACAACAAAGTTTCTGGATTCTTGATCTTTAACTTCATGGGGAACAGAGGAGTGTAGAGGAGGGAGCTGGAGAAGGCTCACCAAGTGTGTACATGTATCATCATTGTTATCTATCTTATGATTTAGAACTATAGTGCACCAATATATTTATAAAAATGTTGGAGAGAGCAAATAGAAATGGAAATTGAAAATATATTTGATTCCAATAAAATATAATTGAGAGTGAATAATCATGTTGTTTAGAAACTACCTAGTCTATGATACTCTTTCCCCCACCAATTGGTTTATTTAGTTGTTTTTACAGATTTATGGTACATTATAGTCTCACATCATTATGCTATTTATAGAGATCATGACATACATACACATAGCACTTGGTGGGCTTTCCTTAGAATCCTTTCCTATTTTCCCACACCCCATACATGGTATTGAGATTTCCATCGATATCCTCACATATGAACACAATGCCAATGTCACTCTTATTATTTCAGTCTTATTATTTCAATGCACCAAGACATTGGCATATGTTAAACTTGATAAAATATAATTGCCAAAATGTTTTCCAAGAAATGACACCCTCCTGTCCCAGTGCATGAAGGATCCAGGGTCACTATCTCCTCACCAATTCTTGTTGGAGTGGGTCTTCATATTCATTCTAGAAGATATACAGTGGTATATTTAGATGTTTCAGGTTTAGAATTTGTCTTAATGTCTCTAAGCAATTTCAGGTTATATTTTTTGTAGAGTGTAAGTGAGGTGTTATCTACTTTTCAGCCTTGTTTTTTGAAATAGCTTTCTGATCCTCACTGAATTGGTTTGATATCTTTGTCAAAAATTTACATACTGTATATGTGTAGGTCAATCCTTTAACTAGAACTACCTCGAATCCTTGTAGTTCTGAGTTAGAGAAATTTTAATCTCCTGGGAATATTTGCAAATATCTGGAGACATTTTTGTCATAACTTCAGGATGCTACTAGCATCTATTTTATGGAGCCTAGAGAGAATGCCAACCGTTTTACAGGGCACAAAAGGTAATCATCCACAAAGAATTATTTATTGCCCAAATATCAATAGGCCAACATTCAGAAACCATCTGCTCCACATTCTCTTCAGTGCTCAGAACTATGTATCTGTCTTCTTACCGATACTATGCAGTTTTAATCCCTGCAGTTTTACTAAGTTGCTGAGAGCTGTACTAGGTTGTTGAGGCTGGTTTTGAAACTGTGATCCTCCCATCTCAGCCTTCGATGTCCTGAGATTATAGGTGTGTGCCACGGTGCCATATTTCTACCCTCTTTAGAAATAACTGAATACTTTCAATTCTTTATATTTCCTTATGAATTTTAGATACAATTTATCAATTTTTATAAAAACCTATTTTTAATTCTGTAAGACCTATAAATGTATTTGGGGTAAATTATTAACTTAAAATACTGAGCTTTTGTATCTAGAAACATAGTATGGTAGATATCATTATTTAATTTCTCTCACCAGTGTTTTATAACTTTCATGATTAAGTTCTTGAGCTTCACTTGCTATATTTATTTCTAAATATTTTATGGGGATTTTTGGCCTATTGTAAATTGACTTTTGTAGTAATTTTTCAACTGTTTTCTGCTAGCATGTAAAAATAGAATTGTTTTTTCTTTATTAATATTGTGTCTATAACCTTGATAGATATACTCATTAGTTTTAGTGATTCTCGGGTATAGTGTACATCAACCATTATACAATCTACTAATAAAGTTTTTATTCTATGGCTTAGACTTAACAATACACTATTGAATAGAAATAGGTAGATGTAGGAATTTTTTCCTTCACTTAAACTTGGGAAAAAGTGATTTTTCAACATTAGCCATGATGTTAGGTATATATTTTTATTCATATTATTTAATTTTACAGATAACTCTTTTCAGCATGTGAAAGCTTCCAACCATCCCTATTTTTGTGAAAATTTTGAAAATGCATGAGTGACAAATCAATTCTTATTCTATTAGCACAATCAAAATACTCATTTGACATTTATTAAAGAAAACATATGGGTTTTATATATGTTCTGTTAAATTCTTAACAATGTAAGTCTACATTGATTGATTTTTTTAAAAAATGTTAAACTATTCTCTCACTCAGAGAATGGAACCTGCCTGATCATATGTATTTATACTTTTTAGATATTGTTGAACTTGATTTTCATACCTTTTCCAACCATGGCTGTCTTATTGCTTGTGGAGTTACGCATAAACAATAAATCAATGTTATTTAAAGAAGCTTCTAACTGGTATGGTGGCGCACACTTGTAATCCCAACACTTGGGAGGCTGAGACAGGAAGATCAGGTTTTCAGACAGCCTTAGCTACTTGGTGAGGCCTCTGCAACTTAGTGAGACCCTCTTTTAAAATAAAGAATAAAAAATCGAGCTGAGGGTATAGCTCAGAGGTAGGATGTCCCTGGGTTTTATACCCAGGGACACACACAAGGAGCTTATTCTGTCCCAACAAGCACCACCCTGGCAGAGGGCAAGAGGAAGAGGTCCTGGAATGTCCACTGTTCAGCTTGAAGAAGCTGCAAAAGACAGACTATGCCCTTTTCCCTAAATGATGTTACGGAGTTAGCCAGAGATAAGCAGGACAGAAAGAAGAATGGGACATGAAGGAGCCTTTCTAAGAAGAGATATAGAAACTGCCCCAGCCAGCTGTGGTCAGAGGCTTCTGGTCCATTACATTTAGCTTTAGAGACCAGGGGGAAATTACAACATGGCAAATTTAGTGCAATCACACCAAATTATAACTTCCCCAAATTACTGTGCATGAGGAGAGGTGGGATATCTGGACAGTAATGGAAATTCACCATGTGTCCGATTTGTTCCTTTTCTCTTTTTGCCTCTGGACCAACCAGTTCTGTGACCCTCTTGGTGAACCCACCCAATGAAACTCATCATGTTTACCTTATCTGTGTTCCAAAATCAAATCTTTCTTTAAGGGAGGAAAGAACTAAGTAGAACTTTCAGTCCTGTGACAAAACAAAGATCTAAATGCTAGATGTGTTTATTGTTTCTAGATTCTGGTATGTAACAGAGGAAAGAAATACATATATACTATATATATTATACATGTATTTATATACTATATGTTATATATATACTTTATATACTATATGATATATAATAATTTATTAGCCTGCAGATATATATATATATATATATATATATATATATATATATATATATATATTCAATACCTTATTATCTGTACTCATGTGTATTTTTATGAGGCCAAGTGTTAGTTCATGCTGAAACTACAACCTCACACAAAAATAGTAAAACACCTGGCTCCAAGAGAAAAAAATATCTGCTAAGTACTGGCTTCTAGAAATATTAATTCATCCCACTTACCTGATTGCCTACAATTTAAAAAATTGATTACACACATACACAGACGCAAATGCACACAGGCACTGGACTGTGTGCATTCAATGGTTTTCCATGTTTGCTTGCAATTCTCACACTTTGTATGTTGGCTATCTATAGCATTGTCTATAAATAAGACATGGCGTGAAATATTTTGGTTCAAAAAAAGAGGTGGAGATTACTAATTTTCCACGCTATGTTGTTTGCTATTTCTTAATTTGTTCACATTGTGGTTGTGTTAGCAGTCTAAATTCTGATGTTGAGGTTGTGTGTGTGTGTGTGTGTGTGTGTGTGTGTAATTGTTAGAATGTTCTTAAGTCAACCCTAAATAATTTTACTTCTTATTCTTTTGTAAGAAAATATTGTGATAAAACAATCTTTCTTTTTGAAATAATTTATACAGTAAGAGAAATTAGATTGATAAATATTATATGATATTAGTTTAGGCATTTTCTATGCAGGCTAAAGTAGAGATATGTGTTTATACTTACTTAAAAGTAAAAATAAAATAAATGAAATAATTTAATTTGTGTGTTCTTAATGTTTCACTCATAAAACACTGATCAAACATTTCTCCAGTAAGGTATTTATGATAAGATAAATTTTACATTAAAACTCAAATGCCATAAGCTTTTATATTGGGGAACACAGAAACCTCTTTTTATTTTACACTTAAATTTGTAAATGTTTTAAGGCAATCTATATCTTAGGATGCTTCAAACACACTTGTGGGTGCTTCTTTTCTCTCTAATTCTTGGTAAATGGCAAAGTGTGAGTCTGCGAAGATTCCATGCACAACAAATGGTTTAACAGAGCATATATTTGCACTAGTGTGTGGTAACCAACTTTCTTCAGTAAGCTTTTAAAATCCCCCAATTTAAAATCTTCCCAGACTTTGATGATACATCTTGGAGCCGGGGTAAATGCCAAATCTGGAGTCCTGTCACTTCTTGCTTCCTGCTTTGCACATTTCTTAGCCTCTGGCTTCCTTTGATTTCCAAGGATGGCTCTGATAGTGATTTATCACTTCTTTTTATGGTTTTATATACCAGAGTGCATCCTCCTCATCGTATTTGGAGTGGATGATTGGATCATTCTGTGGCCCTGGGCCTCCTCTACGAGCGGTCGTGATTTCAGATTTCTTCTTGGGTCCTTTGCTTCATGCCATTTGGTGTGTTCCTGTATCCCTTGGAAATATTCCACCCAAAAATGGCAGCCCAGAAACCTGCCATTTTTTTTTGCATATGATGTCGTACCATAATCGTACAATATGGAGCCAGACTAATGCCAAGCCGTGAACCCGTTCACCACCTGAGAGCACACATAGACATAAAAATGTGCTTGCCATCTGGATGCTAAAAAAAAAAAAAAATACATAGAATTGGAAACCATTTGTTTAGAAATAAGTTTTTAGTTTTTTACATCTTCTATTTCCATTTGCCCCTGCAGATTTCCAACCAGCTAGTACCATTGTGTGTGTGTGTGTGTGTGTGTGTGTGTGTGTGTGTGTGTGTGTGGTGTATGTTTGAGGTCTACAGTAGGCCGCATATAACAACAAATTCAAAGCCGAATCACATTTAATGTTGACAGTTCTCTTCTTGGCAGGCAAAATACCAGGTGCAGCACCAAACTCATTAAAACTAGAATTCCAAGCTAGAAATCAGGGCTGCATTTTGATAACCACACCATGGTATTTTCCCCATTTTTAACTAGAATTCCAAACTAGAAACCAGGGCCTCGTTTTGATAACCACACCATGGTATTTCCCCCATTTATAGCAATACTTGTAGTTTTCTTCTCCATGGTAGGCAGCCCTTGCCTCGCCAATATCCATAAAAGCTATTCTAGCACACAAATATCATTTTTCTTTTCATCTGTATTACTTTTTTTCTTTTCACAGCTTTATACAGCAGAAAAATCAAAATTGTATATATTTGAGATAGATACCATGCTGAATTGATATATGTATACATTGTGAAATGACTACCACGTTAAATTCAATACATCATCATCATCTCATGTAATTATTTTACTCACATAGTTACACGTGAGGGTGTGTATGTATGAAAAGCAAGGACACTAGGATATGCTTTCTTAGCAACTTTCAAGGATATAATACAATATAAACCATAACTAACATTCTGTACATAAAAGTCTCAGAATCAACATGCTGACATTTCGTGTGTGTGTGTGTGTGTGTGTGTGTGTGTGTCGCACGGGGACTGAGTCCAGGGACGTTCTACCTCTAAATTACCCCCATCCCCATTTTAGTTTTTCTTTTTGAAATATGGTCTCACTAAATTGCAGAGGGCCTCTGTCAAGTTGTTGAGGCCAGCCTCAAACCTGCAATCCTTCTGTCTCAAGCTTCCAAGTACTGAGATTACAGGTATGCACCATGATACTTGGCAACTTATTTCTAACTGAAAGTTTGTTTGCTTTCACTAATATCTTTCTTTTTCCTCACCCAACCCCCAAGCACATGACTAGTACAGTTCTATCACACCAAATTCTTTTTATAACATAGTATAACCCTAACAGTTTTCAAGAGACTTTATTGACTAATGATCCAGCAGTACCACTTCTGGGTAGACACCCAAAAGAATGGAAACCAAACTACCAAACTAATACATGCGTATCTATGTCCATAGCTGCATAATTCGCAATTGCCAAACGATGAAACCAGACAAGATGTTCATCAATAGATGAATGGATTATGAAACTATGGAATATATACAATGGAATTTTACTCAACCATAAAAAAGAACAGAATTGTGTCATTTACAGGGAAATGAGTGGAACTGGAGAAAATTATGCTAAGTGAGATTTGCCAGTCACAAAATGTTAGAAATTGAATGTTTTCCCTACTATGGAGAAGCCATGGAGAAAAAGAGTCATAGAAAGACTTCTAGATGAAGGAAGAGAAACCATAGATGAGCAAACAAGGAGCATAACTGAGGTTGATGGGGGGAGAGAAATTCCCTAATGTATATGATGTACATTCACAAACATAGTAAAGTCAACCGGTAAGCCAAACATGAGGACGGAAAGGGAGGAAATGGGGAGGGAATTGGGGAAGGGCTAAATGAGTGATGTGTGCACGCATGCCTCTACGATCTTGTATCCCATTAAGATGCATGACTACAATGCATGAATGAAAAAATGAAAAAAATAAAGATACAAAAAGTAGCCAGGCATAGTAGTACAGGCTTGTAATCCCAGTAGTTGTGAGACCAAGGCAGGAGGATCTCAAATTTGAGTCCAGCCTCAGCAACTTAGCAAGATTCTCAGCAACTTAGCAAGACCCTGTTTAAAAATAAAAAATATAAAAGCAATGAGGGTGTAGTTCAGAGGTGGAATGCCCTGGATTTAATCTCTAGTACCTCCCCAACAACAACAAAAAAAAAAAAAAAAGGAAGAAAAAGATACCTAAGGCTCACTGAAGTTAGAGTTCAGATATGATTTTACAAATGAAAATTTATTCTTACTTCCTGAAAGATAAACAGCCCCATTAGAGCTGGGGCCCACTTTTATCCCAGAATTATTATTTTTTGCAAACATAATTTTATTGCTACTATATTAAAATTGTTGTTTTTGAAGATATGAACTTCACTGTTCATATCCCAGGCAAAATTATTTCATTTTTGATCAGGATAAACACAAAATTTGCAAATTTTTAAATTAAGATTTCAAATTATGTTAGTTTTCATTGTATAAAATTGGTATAAAATATGTAAAAGGTAGCTGGTTGTGGTGGTACAAACCTGTAATCTCAGTACTTGGAAGGCTGAGACAGGAGGATTGCAGGTTCAAGAACAGCCTCAGCAACTTAGTAAGGCCCTCAGGAATGTAGCGAGAGCCTGTTTCTAAATAAAAATATAGTAAGATAGGGCTGGGGTTATAGCTCAGTGGTAGGGCACCCCTGGGTTCAATATTCAGCATTATAAAAAAGATTATTTACTAATCAGTATCTAAGGAATGTATATTGGACAAGTATTAAAATGCATACCATAAAATTGCATATAGTTGTCTTTATCAGAATCTTTAAAAGCTATAAAGAAACCCTACCAGCTTTTAATAAGCTCCAATAATTCTTAAATATTTCTATTATTATATAGAATATTTTCCGCTTTGGCGTTTGTGTCTTGACTGAAGTTATTTGTGAAATTTCTAATAATCCATGTTTATGGCTTATGTTTATGTTTATAGTCTGAATATTATTGTATTCTTTTAATTCTAAATAAATGATTTCTTGCAGAATTTCTTATAAAATGAATAACAAGATAATTGTTTGATTAGCAGATGGATGATTAAATGATTGGAGAAGTGGGGTGCCATAAAGAGACTCATTAAAATATATTGGACAGAAGGACGTAGAAAACAAGTAAGTTAATATAGCGAACCAGTGGTGTCTAATTAACCCCCTCACACACACATACACCAAAAATAAAAATAAAAATATAGGAGACCGAAAGATGTATTTCTTGTAATTTCCCTGGACTATAAACTATAAAGAAAAATTTATCATAAATCTCATCTCTCCTCTCTTTGGTTCATAATAAGTTACAGTCAGTCCCAAATCTTGGTACTTATGAGGCTTTTATAGCAAATGAGAAAATGGTAAAGTTAATGCCCCTTAACAGGAATTCCATTTGCACTAGTTTCATTCTGAGTACGACAGACCCGTTCAATACAACTCCATCTTTACAGAAAAAAATGATTTAAAATGGATTATTACATTGGTACAGTAATTGAACTTTCCCCCTCAGCTATGAAAAAACCAGCATGTCTTTAGTAATAAAGACTCTTTAAAACAACTGAATTTCAATACAAAGAATAACCTCTAAGGTGGAGGGTTAATTTCTCATGAAATGTCTCTATTTTCTCTTTCTGGTACCCATCGTATGGAGTCTGTCTACTCCAGTTCTTTAATTTCTTCCCCTTGATTGTCTCCAACCCCACTTCCTTCCCGATGAAGCATGCTCTTGTCTTTTCTGCCCTAAAGGATGAATTACTCTACTGCTAAGTAGGTCAATTTTGCTACAACATCTTTTCAATTAGTGTGTGCCATATGCATTGTATGCTAAAATATGTAACGGGAAGGTCGTTTTTACTTTTACAAGTGTGCAGCTTTGGACTCTACTCTTTAGTCTTCTAAAACCATATAGTCCTCCTGACCTTGGGTAATGTATTGGCAATTGAACATGAACACAAGATGTTGAAAGTCTAGCAAGCAATAAAATAACGAAGATAAAACATCTATTATCTCCATTCTTTGGGATTCATCAGGCAAGAGGTTGGAAGTTTTAATAATAAAATTAAATATCAAAAATGTGGCTAGTGAGGGTAAAATATTTTTCTTATTGCCTGGCAAGTTAATCATATATACTTTGAATATATTTATGGGATGGAGTCAAGGCATTAAAAATGGAATGATTAGTGAATCTAGTATTTTAAAAATCTTCCTGAATTGAGAAATACAACCCAGTTTGATGTTAAAATTTCTTTGTTTAGTTAAAATGATAAGTTCCTTGACTTCAGGGAGCTGAGGGAAGCCAATTAAATATATTTTTTGTCAAAGATCGATTGAATATAGGTGTGTGGGTTTGTTTATATATCTTCTGTTCCATTGGTCTGTATACCTGTTGTTGTGCTAATACCACGCTGTTTTCACTACTTTTGCTCTGTAGTATAATATGAAGTCAGGGATTGTGATACCTCCTGCATGGTTCTTATTGCTGATAATTGCTTTGGCTATTTTGGGTCTTTTATTTCTCTATATAATATTCATGACTGATTTTTCTAGGTCTATGAAGAAGACTGAGGTTTATTAATTGAGGAGCTACATTCTAATATGTATAAAAGTGTGAATGTAGCATGGTCAACCTGGACACTCATTGTTGGTAGCGAGGAGGGGAGGTGGAGGAGCACCATGGACTGTCTGAATGTATGTCATTTTCAATATGATCCATATAAAATTTTAAATAAAAAATAAAATATCAGTTAAATCCTCCCAAAATATATTTTTTGAGTTTTTATCGAATTCTATTTTTTGTCACAGCTTTTTCATTTTTGTATGGGAACTACAAAATAATCTCTCACACTGTGAAAAAAATAAGTGGCTTTAGTCAAACATCAAGTGTCAAAGATACATTTGTTTAATTTATATAATTTTCACCAAATGCTGAAGGACATTCAAATTAAGAATATTTTATTCTCTAATTTTATATAGTATAAATAGATAACAGTTCAATCTTTTCTATGAAATGGAATATTTCTATATGTACTGGAAATAAAACCCAGAGGATTCTACCTCTTTGCTATACCCATGGCCCTTTTTATTTTTATTTTGAAACAGGGTTATTTCAAGGTTTGCTGAGGACCTTGCTAAATTGCTAAAGCCAGCCTGGAACCTGCAATCGTCCTGTCTCAGGCTTCTAAGTACAAAGATTACAGGTGTGTGCACCATCATGTCCAGTTAATTTTATCGTAGTCTACACTTTGATTTGTTCATATTTAACCTCAAATACCATTCCAACTGTTTGGCAGTTTAAAAATAAGCCATAGTATTCTTTTGTATTCAATTGCAAATATTACCTAAATTTCAGAGTTGTTGATTTATGAGTGGGAATTTAATATATGATTATTCAATTTTCAAATATATATTAAGTTGATTATCAGAGCAAAGAGTTACTCTGAATGTCTTTTTACATTAATTAAAGTCCTTTCTCAAAGCTGGAAAAGCAAGGAGAAAAATACTTACATTTATATGTTCATCCAGAATTTTTTCAGAGCAGAATATGTAAATTATTATAAGTATGTGATTTTATGGATTACAGGATTGGGGTTAAAAATAGATGTCATGCATTTTTATAATCTATAGATCATTAATCAATAATATATCAATAATCTTTATGTTGTCAGAAGTTCTGAGAGAAAAAATTACTGTTCGTGGGAGTCTTGAGACTCATGTGGATGCCACAAGTACCTGGCAGTACTTAATAGAACAAATTGTGTTATTTCAGTCATACAATATTAAGTATATTTTAGGAACTATGAGAGGTAATAGGCCAAAATTACTTTACAGTCAGAAAATGGCTAGATAAATTTTAGTGACTTTTTAAAATATATCTGTGACCTCTAACCTAAATAATTTAGAAGCAATTTGGATTTTAAGTATGTGCTTTAAGAGACTACAAGAGAAAACTTGTAGTTGGACTCTAAACAATTTAACATGATCAACTAACAACAATAGCCAACTTTTAGAAATATCTGTTCTAAAGGCTCTGTGCCTGATCTTCCTGAAATACTCTTTAAACACGTACACTGATCTGCAACCAAGTTATTCTACAACTCCATTAGGTTCCCAAGATCCCCTGGCATCCTTTAAAAAGAGACAGGCCACTATTCTCTTCCCTCTTTAGCAGCAATTGACAGCTACCTCTCAATATTACCAAACTTTTGATGTCCAAACTCGACCTTTCTGAATTGCGTATTTCATTCAGTGGCTTTGCCTTTAGCCATAAGCTTCACAGGAGGCAGAATTGTTTTAGAATAGATGGACCAATGAGTTTGGGGAGAATAAAGTTGGTAAATAGGTAGGTAGCAGATCATAGAATGACAAATGAAATATATAAGATTTATTTTTAGAGAAGTAAAAAATATTGAAGGGTTTAAATTGGGGATAATTGCTGGGCATGGTGGTGCACACTTGTAACCCCAGCATTTGGGAAGCTGAGACAGGAGGATCACCGTTCGAAGACAGCCTCAGCTATTTAGTAAAGATCTCTGCAACTTAGTAAGACCCTGTTTCAAAATAAAGAATAAAAAATAGGATTGGGGATGTAACTTGGAGGTAGAATACCCCTGGGTTCATTCCCCAGTACTGCTAAAAAATTAATACAGTGGGGATAATTGCATTGTATATATATTTAAAATATGTCACCCAGGTTGCATTGTGGGGAAGGGACCTGGAATCAGTTAGGCTGTGGCTATGTGGCACCGCTAGAAAGACAACGGTGATTTGTATCTGTTAAGTAGAATGAGCAGGAAAGAAGTAGGGAAAAATGGGAAGTTAAGGCATCATGTTGACAGGATTTGTTAATTAACTGATGTAGGGAGTATAGGGAAAGAAAAAAATTAACATGATTTCTAGATTTTATGCTTAGACAATGGAGCACATAGAAATGTACCAAGATAAAGAGAGAATAATGTCATGGCTAACTTTTGTTAGAGGACATGTCTTTGTTTTGGACCTATTGGGTATGAGATGCTTGTGCAAGGTGTAAGAAATATTCATAGTTTATGAATTGATGTATGGCCTTAATACGATAGGGGTGTAGGATGGAGAAATGATACTGCATACTATCCCTAAAGAAATAGAAGTGGATAACAATATAGGACATAAAATACTGGGGAATTTCAAAGAAAACATTCATACTTAGAAAAAATATAATCTGAAATGAAAATGGCTAAACTTACGAAAATGAAAAAATACAGTAAGATATCTGCCGTTGAACAATATCTTTCATATGTGAAATAATAAGAATGATTCAATAAAAAAGAAAGAAAATGAATAGTATATAAGTAACACAAGTATGAATATGTCCACCATTAGCCTCAAGTCAGATGGGTCAAAACAGGTAACATTCCTTCTCATAAAAAGGAAAATGCTAGGCCGGGCGTGGTGGCGCACGTTTGTAATCCCCTCGCTTGGGAGGCGGAGACAGGAGGATCGCGCAGGTTCAAAGCCAGCCGTGTAGGCTGGTTTAGGAGACCCTGTTTCCAAATAAAAATATAAAATAGGTCTGGGAGTGTAGCCCGGAGGTAGAAGGGCATCCAGGAACCCCAGTACCACCAAAAAAAAAAAAAAAGGAAAATGCTAAATAAACAATAAGCTGTCCCCTTCTTTTTAACATTCCTAGAAAACTGTGATCACTGGACAATCATGTAATGGGAAATATGGGGAGAGAGGGGTGCCTGCTGAGTGAAACGTGGTCTGTGCATTGACCTCCCTTGGGCACATGTCAGTGGACACATAAAAGCGGAAACTCTTTAATAAATTGCTAAATGTCTCTTGTGGGCTCCTGTGAGATCATGTAGTCTCAGGGGCTGTAGGTTGCAGTCAAAGTGCATATTATAAATTGCTATTTTTTCTCTCTTCCTGGCAAAATTTCTTTTGGGAGCTCCTTGTTTTTTGCTTTTTTTTCTTTATAAATTTTTTTTTTCTGGTACTGGGGTTCTTGGAAGCCCTTCTACCTCTGGGCTACAATCCCAGACCTATTTTATTTTTGGAAACAGGGTCTCTTAAACCAGCGTGGCTGTCTTCAAACCTGCGAGATCCTCCTGTTTCCGCCTCCCAAGTGCGGGGATTACAAGCGTGCACCACCACGCCCGGCTTTGGGAGCACCTTGTTTATGATTGCTCCCTGCTGTTATGATTGCTCCGCCTTGTTATGATGCATAACAGATAATCTTCTACTTGTATTTTAGAAAGATTAGACCTTTATTTAGAAGATAAATTTTTCATATTAAATATATTACATATTTCAATCAATAGACAATCCTAGGTCTATGTAATAGCCAATATAATAAATGTGACTCACGTAACATTTAGTGATCTAAGAGCCAGCACTATGCTTATCTATTTCTTACTCATCACTAGTATTTAAAATGTGTACTGAGCCAAGCGTCATGGTGCACACTGTCATCCAGTACTTGGGTAGTTGAGACAGGAGAATTGAAAGTTCCAAGCAGCCTCAGCAATTTAGCAAGGTTCTTATTATGTTATTAAGACCCTGCTCTCTATTTCAAAATAACAAACAAACAAACAAACAGGAAAATAGGTCCAAGGCTGTAGCTTGGAGGCAGAATGCTGCAGCACCATGTACACAAATAATTTGCTCTGAGATGAGAGGATGAATCTGAAAGAGAAATTTTGAAGCAAGATGGCTTCAAAAGAAAAAAAAATAAAACAATGCTGGCAAGAATATAGGGAAATTGGAACTCTTCTCCTGGTGGTGAGATTGTAAATTAGTTGCAGACCCTATGGAAGTCAGTGTGAAGCCTCCTCAGAAAATGGAGAATTGATGCACTATATGATCCAGCTGTACCACTCATGGGTATCCTTCCAAAGGTACTAATATCAGATAATTATAATAATATATGCACATCGATGTTCATAGCAGCACATTTCACAGTAGCCAAATTATGGAACCCACATGAGTGTCCATCTCTCTAGGTGAATGGATTACAAAATTTGGAATATACACACAATAAAACTCTACTCAGCAATAAAGAAAAACAAAATAGTGTCAATTTCAGGAAAATAGATAGACGTGGAGAACATTATGTTAAGTGAGATTAGCCACTTCAGAAAGTGAAAGGTCATTTATTTTTTCTCATATACAGAAACTAGGGAGTAATCAGGAGAGTAGAGGGTCTTTAGAGGATGTAGGAGAAACCCCAGTGGAGCCAGGGAGGTGGTAGAGGGGAAAAAGGAGGGAGAGGGAGGATCAATGAAGGAATTACTTTCATGTACATTCTGTACATATGTGAGAATACCAGAGCCAATTTTAATAGGCTGTATAGGGAAGGGGGAAGTGGGGAGGGAGACGCAGGAAAGGCCATCAAATGTTGTGTGCGTATATGTCACTATCATACATGAGGATGTAAGACTATACTGCCCCAATCAAAGTATTTTAAAAATCAAGCTCAGAATGTAACTCTCCATGAGTCTGAGGACCTGGTTCTTTACTTTTCAGTTTTTAGGTTGAGATGCCTCAATGCTCCCTGTTTCCTGAATGCCCAGGCAACAGAGACTATCACTGTACAGAATACAGTATACTATTTCAGTGCATCTCATTGGAGCACACCCTCACAGTATAGAATACTAACTAAACAAGTACAACCATATGATAGGCATGCGTTCCATTCGTGGAAACCAGGATAATAAAGTATTTTCGGTGCAAAAAGCATCTGGGTAATTTCAGCCACTCCAAATGATTGGGAGGGCAAGCAAAACAAAAATATACTGCACAAAGTCTGGAGAGTGAAAATACTCTTTGGTTCTCGGAGTGGGGTTGTTGATTGGTTTTAGCAGAGAATGGCTCAGCAGTCCACTGCAGCCCACTGGCTAATGCATCTCTGAAAGCTGCTTTAGGAGGCAACAGCAGGAAACTAAATAGAAAGAACCAGATACCCCAGGAAAAAAAAATTAGGTAGTCTCCACTAGACAGACCTAGCAGCACCTGCCAGCAAGTGGAGATGCATACGCACTGGGAGAGCAAGGAAATCAAGAGAAATGGCAGGAATTTCTACTTTTACAGAATTTCTAAGTCTCATCTCCACAGCAAAATTTATTAGCTACCAACCCAACCTCAAGAATACCCCCACCCCCTTGAAAAATAGTCATACTATGAACACCTTCAGCTAGCTAATTCAAGATTCTGCCTGTTCAGTGAAGGAGATATATTTAGTTTTATCAGATTTCAAGATTCTTTAAAGCCCCGATTTCTTTATACATTCTATATCTACTAAATTCTTTTAATGCAAAGGCAAGCTCTTATCAATAAATTAAGTTCAGAGGTTACTATTTAATATTCTAGTTATGTTGTTCTATACAACATTCTTCATTTTTTTCTTTCCTTACTGGATAAATAATGACCCATGATTTGTCCTGAACTATGAATCTGTTCTTTTCATCATATGAAGCTGTTTCTGGAATTTTTATTGTAGAAATGTGAAACGTGGGGATGAGGGGACAGACATTTCTAGTAAAGGTTCCAAACTGTGGTATTCTTATAAGTAATTACTTTATATGATACAAAAGAAAGAAACAAAGTATCATATAGTTGTGAATAGGCTATGAAGCATGGTAAGGATTTTTATTAATTCATAAGCAATATATATTATTGTATAATATATTATGGTAATATCTACATTATATATAAAGTTGGTATTACATAATTGTGGCTAGACTGTTAGGTATGGCATGAATATTACTAATTCACTATATATATTTGTACATATACATATATTTATGTATTTACATATATATACATATATAGGTATATATATCTCCAGTATATATATATATATATATATATATATATATATATATATATATATATATTTGGAATGAGCTCAAGAGCATTCTATGTTCAGGCTACACATCCAGTCCTTATTTTTAATTTTGAAACACAGTCTTGATAAGTTGCTGAGGCTGGCCTCGAACCTGCAGTTGCAGGTTCGAGGCCAGCAGTGCACAGTGACTTAGTGAGAACCTGTTTCAAATTAACATTAAATAGGGCTGGGGATATAGCTCATAGAACACCTCTGGGTTCAATTCCCATTACTACAAAAATTTTTCCTCATTTTCATAAAAGTATTAAATATTCAAAATATATGTATAGATGTGCATGTGTATATCTCCCTTACACATAAAACATATAAGATAAAATATGCTAATATATTACAAAAATATTATGAAAGCTGTTTAAATAACTTCTAGTCTTATTAAAAATGAAACCACAATTCTCAGCAATATTAAAATTTAAAAACATAACAAAACTGGTATTTAGTGTCTTGTAATGGTCTTTCTTATTTATTTAAGTTGATTAATAAAAATCATATAGATTTATGTCATGATGTATAACACATCGAAATATATAAACATGCACCCATCCATTGTGAAATGGGTAAGTCAAGCTACTTAGGATATATGTTAGCCACATATCATTTTTCTGTGCTGAGAACACTTGAAATCCACTCAGTTTTCAAATATATTCTACAGTGATTTTATAGTCACTATGTTGTTCAGTAGTAGTATTGAACTTGTTCTTTCTAACTGAAGCTGAGATCTTTCGACCAATATTTCTCCTAGTCCTCCCTTCCTTTCTTAGAATATTTTGAGTATAGTGTGTTAGTCCTAAATAAAGTCTTCCAACTTCTATGTACCTCTTCCCAGGAAGATTTCTCTGAAAGAAGAACTTTGTAACATCTGTGGAATCTCTTTGTTAGGAGACCAGGAAAAATTCTCAATTCTATGCTGCTCTTATAGAACAATACTATTATAGATTATTTATTCCTCCTTAAGATAAGAGCGTTTCAATTGGATCTCATGTCTCAAATTATTTATTTATTTATTTATTTATTTATTGGTGGTACTGGGGTACCTGGAAACCCTTCTACCACCGTGCTACACTGACAGTATTCATTTTGGTCCACAATTATTATTCACGTGAGCATTCGTTATGAAATTCATTCAAATGAGATTAGCTAATTCATGTAAAATGTTCTCAGGTCTCTGGGCAAGAACTCAACCATTATTTCCTACTTGAAACAATGAAATTCATTGCTGTTGATAGTATAATTATTATACTGTTTGTAAGACGTCAGATATTAGTGCATCCCTTGGGAAGATAGGAAGTTGTCACTTTCAAAAAATGGGTTAAACATGTAGTAAGAAATGTTATATGCATCCAGCTTTAAATTCCCTCAAAAACCACAATGCCTGGAGCTTCAACATAAAATAGTGATTTTTTATTGCTTTGCTTAAATCATTTTTCCCTTTTCTCCATTTTTTGTAGTTTAGTTACTAATTCACTGGATTATAGAAAATAACTCCAGACCTGTAAGCCTTAGGTGGTAATTTTAAAACTAGTTGAAGGGAAAATATAAATTACTCGTTTTCTTTTTCAATTGTTATTGTGATTTGGAAAACGAAGACAGCGGGGTTGGGGGTACATTCAAGATCTTGTAGCCCAGTTCATCTTAGAGATGAGCAAACTTGGGCTACATGTGAGATAAAGCAAGATACCTCCCATAAGACAGAAGCCCAGTAACAAAGTGGCAGCCACATTCACATCCACTCCTCCTGGTCTTCAGCAGGGATACATGCATACCAGGCAAACCCTCCAATTTTTCCCAGATTTAATACTAATTTACTCTTATAGTTCTTTAATCTGAACATAAGCAAGCCTACACGGCTTTTCTGTCTGTGTAAATGCAAAGAAGGCAAATTTCCCCACTAATAAAGGACCTTTGTCATTTAAAGTCTCAAAGTTAGAAATTAAAAATGGAGGGGGAAAGAATTTGTGTTTGGCAAGGTCATGGCTCTCGCTCTTGTCCGTCTTCCTTTCTCAGTAACACTTACACTCCCTAGTATCTGATAAGGACCCCTCACAGGACATTAAGGTGTGTCCCCACCAAAAATACACACAATTGGAGGATGCGATCTTCTTTAAGGAATGTCTCTATTGTGATGGGATGTCAGAGGTTATAATTTTAGATCAATAATTCTGACTGCCATTTCTTCTGTTACACCACAAATACTTATTCAAATGTATACTAATGTCCCATCTTGTTTTCAAAGGATTTGTGGTCATTCCACACCCTGGAGGAAGCGGATATTTCTTCCCAGGTTTAAAGTAAGCCTTCTGTACCACGTGGAGTACATCAGACTCTGAGGCACATATATGTTCAGTCTTTGGTACTAGAAGATCTACCAACTGTCCTCAAAGTATAGCTACATCAGAAGATGATTAAGTTATTAAAACTATAAAAACAAATGCAAAGGCAATGTGCAATTAAAGAAAAATAGCTAAGACTCCAGCAAAGTAAAATAAAGCTGGGTATCCAGGCAGTCATATTTGAAACAAACAAAAAAAGATATTTTGCTTATATAAAAATCAATGCAAAGCCATGTACTCAAAGTCTAATAAGCGTCTTTATACTAATAAGTACAAACATTTTGTCTCTCTTAGAGAAATGTTAATGCAATGCAAATTGTATTTCTCTATCTTAAATAAATTTACCTCTCTTGACTATGAATTAATAGAAAGATCCAATTATATGACTTCAAAATACTCTTTTTTTACCCAACATCTAAATTATACAAATATTAAATCTAGCAAGAAAACAGAATACATTATGAGGTCAATATCTTACCATAAACATTCCAAATTAATTATTAACTTCCTACAATCAACTAATTTATTTTGGAATACTAAAACAGAAAGGTTTCTACGTAAATTATTTCAATTACATCAGTTTTATCTGTAGTGCTCTATATTTTCCATTGAGCTTTAATTAGAGCAATTTATATATACTATTGTAAGAACAATACATATCAATGTTTTTTTTTCTAGAACTACAGTCATGAAGGAGAAAAGGTAATCAGAAATTAAGAAGTAGAATAAAAATGATGTAACTAAACAGAAGGCTAAGAACATCAATAGAAAATAAACTGTTAGGAAATTATATATTTTCCCTTTGGCCAGAATTCTGTCTTACTTATATTCTTGTGAATTGCCTGTAATGGTGATTTTCCACACTTTAATATGCAGAACAAAAGGCCCGAGGATCTTACTAAAACAGAAATTGTGGTTCTGCAAATCTTGGTGGGACACTTCATTCTGGATTTTTAAGTCTCTTGGGTGATCCGCCAATGGCTTGCAACCACAATTTGTCTAGCGAGGCTATCGGGCCACGAGTCTGTCTATGGTCCATCATCCGTCTGCCATAGATTAATCCCAGTATTTGGGAGGATAATAAAGGAGAATCGCAGGTCATGACCAGCCTCAGGAACTTATAGAGGGGCCCTTGGCAAGTTAATGCTTCAGAACAAATTTTATAACTTTGAGGCATTTCTGTGCTTAAGACTGAATCTTAAAGCTTATGTGGTTTTTGATGAGTTCCTGAATGATAATTCGTTTAGGTGTAAATCACGGGATTCTAAAGGAAACTGCCTAAAAATTGAGCCTGAGTCTGTCAGAGAACTGCCGTAAACCATCACTGCCTCCAACCCAGATTATTTTAGATTTGCAACTTTTTAAGAACGTTCTGTCAGTTTTATCTTTTTATTTGATACACATTTTAGCTTCTAGAACTCAAACTTCAGCATCCTTCAGAAGCAACCGGAGAGCCTGGAAAAACGTTTCTTGATCTCTTCCCAGAGGTTTGACTTTACAATGTCTGGGTTGAGGTCCAAGCATTTGCCTTTCTAAATTTTCAGAAAATGAAGAAGCTGCTGATCTGGGGACCACAGTTTGACCTACATTACTTCATGATCTTGATCATTCAATAAATTCAGACTTGGGTTTTTTTTTTTTTTTTTTTTTTTTTGGTGGTACTGGGGTTCCTGGAAGCCCTTCTACCTGCAGGCTACACTCCCAGACCTATTTTATATTTTTGTTTGGAAACAGGGTCTCTTAAACCAGGCAGCTGATTTCGAACCAGCGCGATCCTCCCGTCTCCGCCTTCCAAGCGCGGGGATTACAAGCGTGCGCCACCACGCCAGGCTCTGTTGCACTTTTTTATTCAAGAAAATTATTCCGCCGGGTGTGGTGGCGCACGCTTGTAATCCCCGCGCTTGGGAGGCGGCTACAGGAGGGTGGCGCAGGTTCGAAGCCAGATGTGCTGGTTTAAGAGACCCTGTTTCAAAAAAAAAAAAAAAAAAAAAAAAAAAAAATATATATATATATATATATATATATATATATATATATATATATATATATATATATATGTCTGTACCTCAGAGGTAGAAGGGTTTCCAGGAACCAGTACCACCAAAAAATAAAAAAATAAAAAACCCACATTTACTGAGGATAGACTATTTTCCTATGTGTCCATGGGCCTTAAGAAAGAAACATGAGCTATGGTCTCTCTTTAGTAAGATTTCACAGTCTATGTAGATATAGTAAACTAGCATACAAAATTGGCCAATGTTTCTTCAAAAAAGCTCATTTAGAAACTGTTACAAATGATAGAATTAAACTCAGACAACTTCTAATTAGCTTGAGTTATCTTGAATTGCTTTAGCTTGGTTTAACAAAAAAAAAATAGGCACTAAAAGTGACATTGTTTTCTGTTGGATATCGTTGCAAATGTAAAGAGCATATGTTTAATATTGGTAGATCTTGACATTTTCCATAGAGTAATATGTTTTAAAAAATAAATGGCTACTTTGTTACTTTTATTCCAATCCTTATTCTTTTTTTTTTTTTTTTTTTTGATGGTACTGGGGTTCCTGGAAGCCCTTCTATCTCTGGGATACACTCCCACGGGCTACACTCCCAGACCTATTTTTTTTTTTAACTTTTTTATGTGGAAACAGAATCTCTTAAGCCAGCGAGTCTGGCTCTGAACCAGCGCGATCCTCCTGTCTCTGCCTCCCAAGTGCAGGGATTATAAGCGAGAGCCACCACGCCTGGCCCTTATCTTGAAATATTTAAAAATACTAGGTTTTACTGAGATTTTTTGAACATGTTGTACATCACATGGCTCACTCTATTGTTTGCAATAATTTGGAATCTCATTTTAGCAGCATTGAAATTATATAATGCATAGCCTTGCAATTATTCAAATATAAATGAATATGTAAATATGTTGTGCTAGTCATTTTTCTGCCACCATAGAAGATATCTGAGATAATTAGCTTATAAAAAGGTAAGATTTAAGTCAGGCCTGGTGGTGCATGCTTGTAATTCCAGTACTTGGGAGGCTGAGACAGGAGAGTCGCACGCAGGTTCACAACTAGCCTAAGGTACTTAGTGAGGCTCTCTGCAATTTAGCGAGACCCTGTTTCAAAATAAGTAATAAAAAATAGAGCTCAGGGTATAGCTTAAAGGTAGAATGACCCTGGGTTGAATCTCCAGTACTGAAAAAAAAAGGTAAAATTTATTTGGGCTCACAATTTTAGAAAATCCAGACCAGGTGCATTATATCTCTAAGCTACAACCTCGTCCCTGTATGTATGTATGTATGTGTATGTATGTATGTATGTATGTATGCATGTATTTGTGGTACTGAGGATGAAACCCAGGGGCATTCTCTATCCAAGCTCCTCCATAATCCTATTTTTTAGTCTTTTTTTATTTTTTGAAACAGGGTCTTATTGAGTTGTGAAGGATCTCGCTAAGTAGCTGAAGCTGTCCACGAACCATGATCCTACATCTCTGCTTCCCAAATGCTGGGATTATAAGTGTGCACCACCATGTCTGGCCCCTCATTATTTTTTATTTTGAAATAGAATCTTGCTAAATTATTGAGAGTTTTGCTAAGTTCGTGAGGCTATTCTTGAACCTAAAATCTTTCTATCTCAGCTTCCCAGTACTGGGATTAGAGGCATGCACCACCATGCCTTCAGGGCTCATGAACATATATTTAGTTGTAAGGTAGGTGAAGTTTTCTTTGGTGACGTTTTTCACTTTTTCTTCTAAAATCTCCCTAAGAAACCCCACTTTCAGTGACTTCATGCTGATGGACAGCAAAAGTTTAGTATTACATGGCCATACAAATTTGTTCCTAGACATGAAATGAGTGATTTACTTTCTCTCATTTCGGTCATGGCTATAATTTGGAAGTGGGTACAAATTCTGAACATTGTTCATTTCAAAAGCCTGTGAAAAAACGTCCATCCTTTGACAAAAGTTTAATTACAGTAAAAATACTGAAAGCCTCATCAAATTTGCCATTTATATGATTAGAACCACAATTAAATACTTAAAACTCTAAAAATAAAAGAGAAAATTAAAGGAAAAATGAAGAAGTGAATGAAGGAAGCCACGAAGGAAGGAAAGAAGTAAGACCAAGAGAAAGGATGTTGGATGCTCTTCTGAAAGATGCATGAAAGTTAGTGTGTCACTGGGTGATCCTTAGTATACATGTACAGTGTGCCAGGTCCTTCAGAATTCAGTGTATAAACAAAAAGACATAGCCCAGGCAGGACCAATATATGGTTGTGCAACCTGTGCCACTGAACCAAACCTTACTCTCAGAAAGACTCTATGTTTGGTTTAAGGCTCTGCCATTGGTATCCTGAAATTCATAAATATTTGCATTTGATGTTTGATGTTACCATCGGCCATACTCAGGAGCTAATGAGATGAAGGTTATACATGCATTCCTTGATTTTGCTTTTATTTGCAGAATAGATGGAGTGCTCCAAGAGCAGGGACTATTAGGGAATCTTTGGGTGGGTGGGCATTCAGCAGATCTGCTCAAATACAAACTTAGCTTTGAGTTACGGAGGGCACTGGCCATGGTAAGGGGCTGTGTTCTCCATTTAAAGAAGAAAATGAAAATTTAGATAGAAAATATGTTAGTCAGCTTTCTATACTATATCAAAACACATGGGATACTCAACTAATAGAAAGTTTCTTCTGACTCATGAATTTTGGAGGTTCTAGTACATGGTTGGTTAGCTATCTCTAACAGAAGAGGCCAGAGCAAAACTGTTTACCTCACATCCAAGAAGTAAAAGAGAAAGGGATTCAGGTCTTAAATCTCCTTGAAGGATATACCCCCAATAACCTGAGGGCCTTCCACTAGACTCCACCTTCAAAAGGTGCCATAGTATGGACCAAAACTTTAACACGTGGGCATTTGTAACATTTTAGACCTAAACTATGGCAGGAGGCAGTATCAATCCAAGAATCATATATACCCCAGGGCCCTGCCATAGACTTTCCTAACATATGCCATTTTTTTGTGTGTTAACCAAGCACTTTTGCTGAAACAAGCAGAAGATGAATGGTCAACTCCATGACGGTGATTTAAATTTTTGTATTCTGTTTGTTAGAATGACATTAAGTAGCAAATAAAAAACACCGTGACAAGTTGAGAGACAGCACAAAAGAGGAAAAGCCTACGTTTTAGCACCTTTAATAGTACATTTTTCTTGCCTTTTCAGCAAGGTGATCTGCATTTTCCTTCTGCACTGAGCTGTAAAAATTATGTAGCTGGCCCAGGTCCCAGGTTTAAATGGATTGAGAATTTAATGAGGGAACACCACTTAGTTCAGTCACTGAGCAGTGCTGTCAAATGCTTAGAGGGACTTTGCTAAAGACTGTGATCCTGATATTGTGATTCCTTGACCATGAGATGGAGGATGAAAAAGAATCATTTTATATTTACTAATGGATGAGGATTAGAGACATGTAGGGGTGTAGCAGCTTTTTAGAATACTCTTTGTAAGATGACAGTAGTCGATATATTTCAGCATCTCTGTTTCTAGGAGAAGCCATTTAAAGAAGAAAACTTTTAAATGTGAGTTCTCAACTTTATTTTTTAAATATAATTTTATTTGTGCATTGTCATCTCAAAATGTAGTTAAGAGTGATGGGGTTATATCTGCACACAGTACTAGCCTGGCTCCCTCCCCACTCCCTCCCGTTCCCCATTAATAGTATAAAGATTGACATTGATTATTTACCATATGTACATAACTTTATTGGAAGTATTTCATTAATTCTCTACTTTCCCACCATCACCCTCTCTCAAGCCCTCTCCATGGCTCCACTGGAGTTGTATACATCTAAGCTTATTTTAAAAAAATTTTAATGGTACTGAGAACTGAACCCAGGGACATTTAACATCTGAGATACATCCACACCTTTATATTACTTTTGTATTTTGAAAGAGAGTCTTATTAGGTTGCAGAGTGTCTCACTAAATTGGTGAGTCTGGCTATGAACCTGAAATCCTCCTGTGTCAAGTGTTGGAATAACAAGTGTGTGCCATCCTGTTCAACTTGATTTTTACATTATTTTGAGAATTACTGGATGTCTAATACAGAAACAAAGATTTATAAAATATAAGAGAAAAATTATATAATAATTGAGTGGATATTACCCATCAGCTCACTTCAAATTTGTTTTTTTTTCTTATCCCCTCAGTTCATTGATTAAAGAAAATAACTTAAGGAGTAATATTTTCATATTTATTAGCACCTGCATTTTAATAATTAGCAGGAAGAGTGCACCATTCATGTAGTTTACATCTCAGTACTTAAGTCTAGACAAATCAACTAGGACTAAAAATAATTTGATATAAAACAGCTGCAGCTGTTTAAAAGCAAATCTATTAAAATTCTTTCAGTCCTTTAATTCCAGCTGAATGTAATCATATTTTTAATGCAGCAGAATTTATTAGTATCCTACGAAAAGGTGCATTTAGTATATTTCTTTATTCATAAAACAATTGCCATTTCTTTGTACTCAGTAATTGATTAGACCACATGGAGAATAGACTCTCGCTCCTAGAAGATGATCACTCTAAAAATGAACACATAGTATAAACTTAGAAAAAACAATTTGACAGCATGAATTGGATATTGAAGAAATATGGGCCCATTTTAAAAGAGCTAACCTAAGAATTATTACCATAAAAGAGGGAATAGGAGGCGAAACCAAAGGGATCAACAATCTTTTCAAAGAAGTAATATCAGAAAATTTTCCAAACATAGAACAAGAGGTTGATACTTAGGTATAGAAAACTTATAGAACCCTCTTCAGCCGAGATCAGAGAAAAAGATCACCACACTAAATAATAGTCAAAATGACCAATGTAGAAGCCAAGGAAAAAATCTTAAAGGCAACAGCAACAACAAAAACATCAAGTGACATTCTGAGGCAAACCAATTAGAATTACTCCAGACTTCCCAAACCAAGAATGCCATACAGGCCTGGAGTAACATATTTTAAACTCTGAAAGAAAACAGCTTGCAGACAAAAATTTTCTATCCAGCAAAACTATCTCTGAAATAAAAATTTCCATGACAAACAGAAGCTGAAGTGATTTATGTCTTCCAAACTAGCAATTGAGAAAATACTCAAAGTGATTAACTGCAAAGAAGAAATAAGCAATGCACACCAGAACCGGAGTAACAAAAAATTTCCATCAAGCAAACAACTAAAGAAAAACAAACATGCCGGGCGTGGTGGCGCACGCTTATAATCCCCGTGCTTGGGAGGCAGAGACAGGAGGATCATGCAGGTTCGAAGCCAGCCACGCTGGCTTAAGAGAACCTGTTTCAAAAATATAAAAAATAGGTCTGGGAGTGTAGCCCGGAGGTAGAAGGGCTTCCAGGAACCCCAGTACCATCAAAAAAGAAAAAAGAAAGAAAAAGAAAAACAAACACTATCTCAAACAGACAGAAGTTAAATCCCAATATGTTAGGAAGTAAAAATCATCTCCCAATAATCACAAGAAATATAAATGACCTCAACTCTCCGATGAAAAGAGATTAGGTGGTAAAATGGATCAAAAACCAGAATCCATCTATATGCTGCCTGCAAGAAACACGCCTTACAAATAAAGACAGTCAAAAATTTAATATATAAGGCTAGAGAAAGGTAATCCATGCCACTGGAACCTAAAGACAAGCAGAAATAGCAACTCTGTATCAGACAAGTTAGACTTCAAGCCCAAGCTTATTAGAAGAGACAAAGCAGGTAATTCTTTGCTGGCAAAAAGAACAATCCAGCAAGAAAAAAGAAAGATAATCAACATTTATGCCTCAAACATAAATGCAGCTACTTTCATAAAACAAACCCTTTTTGACATTAAGTCACACATAAGTTCCAATACAATAATACTGGGAGACTTCAATTCCCCTCTCACACCATTAGACCAATCTTCTAGACAAAACGTCAGTAAGATACCTCAGACCTAAAGAACACCATCAACCAAATGGACCTTTTAGATGCATATAGAATATTCTACCCAATTACAGCAGAGTTCACATTTTTCTCAGCTGCTCATGGAACCTTCTCCAAAATAGATCACATCCTGGACCAAAAAGTGAGCAGTAGCAAATTAAAAAATGTGACATACTTCCCTGTGTCTTTAAAGACCATAATGGAATGAACGTAGAAGACCCAGAGAAACCATATCAGCATGTGGAGGCTTAACACTACAATGCTGAATGAAGAATGGGTCATAGAAGAAGTAAGAGTGAAATTAAGAAATTTATAGAAACAAAAATAGAGATACAACATATCCAGTTGAGAATTAAACTATTTTTTAAAAAAAATCATTAAGGAGAATACATTAAATCGATTAAATCATGATATATATAAATTTGGGTCTCAAAGTACTTTTTTCATGTCCTCCACTGACCAGATTTTATTTTGATTAATAGGAACATTGTAATTATTATTATTATTATTATTATTATTATTAATTATTATTGTGGGCATTAAATATTTCCTCCATTGTTCTTGCATCCAAGGAAAAATTAATTCTTTCAGCATTTAAAGTCCTATGTTCAGGTTCATAGTCTTCAGCAAGACTCTGATTAAATGAAAATTTGTTCTATCTAAAGATTTGAATAAAATTAAAATTTCATTATTACTCATTGCAATTTATTTAAATTATATCTTTGATTTTATTCTTTATTTTTTGTGGTGCTAAAGATTAAACTCAAGTGCATTCTACCTCTGAGCTATATCCCTTGCCCTATTTTATATTTTATTTGGAAACAGGATCTCACTAAGTTGGTGAAAGCCACACTAATTTTCTGAGGATGGCCTCAAACCTGTAATCCTTCTGCCACTGTCTTCCAACTCCTGGGATTGTAGGCATGCATCATCATGCCTGTATATAGCTTTGATTTCATAATAAATAATTTAAGATATTATTTGTATATCATTATTTGAAACGTGTAATACAAATGTAGCACCCATTGTTGTTGCAGGAGGAGAAGCCACTGAAGTAACATTCTTGATTCCATCTAAAGGACAAAAATATAAGACTGCGATTAAATTGGTATTCTCTACTCCTTACCCCTTTTTCTCCCACAGGACCTGCACTGGATCAATATTATGCCTCCATATTTTCTCTAAAGTTATCACTATAGAGCTAAAGTTTCCATTGACACTCTATTCATTATAAGGACATTCCACAGCTCACAAGTTTTCACATAGCAAGTTCCACTTTGCCCCAATGATGATGTTCTGTTCCAACCCAAGGGTGCAGGTTACTGTGCCTCACCATCTGGAGTCCCCAGCCTGATAGTGTTTCCCCCATGTCAGTCCTACTTTCCCTTTGAAGTCTCCTTCCTAGGATTTTTTGTCATGCTGGGGTACTTCTCAGAGTAGAAAAGGCTTCTTTGCAATGACAAGTATATATCTGAATGCCCTTGAATTTATTAAATTTAGAAAATTATTCAATGTTTTAGATTATACTATTTCTTTTAAAAAATTATTGGTGCACTGTAGACATACATCTAAATAGGATAAAAGACTTGTGGAGATATACATGCACACATCATCCAATTAGCCCTTACCCACTCCCCACCCCATTCCCCTCCTCATCCCTCCTTCCCAGGCTTGGCTTAGTGATTGACTTTGATATGTTTAAGTACATCATGTGCTTTAGAGAGTTTCCCCCCCCCCATCCCCCCAGTTAGGTCGCCTTGTTTGCTCCTCTAGAGGATCTCCTTCCTCAAGAGTTTCTCCTGTTAACCACTTCTCTCTGGCTTTTGCCTAATAGGGAAGGCATCCAATTTCTTATTTTTTTTTTTTTTTGGTGACTGACAAATCTTACAATGTTTTAGATTATCCTATTTCTTGAAGAAAATATTTCACTTTTAACAGTCTGGTAGTGACCATTCCAGCTCATTTTCAGCAACATCTGCAGCAGATAACCCAGTGCTGTACCTCATGTGTCTCCTCGGGCTCCACAACTTAGTCTTCTAAAGCAGGTGCAGACCTGTGTCCTGTGACTTCCCGTTAGTCTTCTGCAGAATGGAGCACAGAATTAAAATTCTTGGAGTAGCCCTGGGACCTGAGAGATGAGGTTGGAGGACAAATAATCCTATTATCTTGCTCTTTGAGATAATTTAGAAACATGGGCCACATTATTCCTAGAGATCCCCTCCAGAGAAAAAGAGTCTCTGTGGCACACAAAAGTAATATATTCAATAACCACCATCCTTTGTTTGTTCTATGTGCTGATTCTAATACCACACCCCAGATGGGACTTCCTTTTACTTCTACCCACAAAAACTACCAGCATGTAAATCCTTAGGTAAAGGTATACTTCTAGGGAAATCTCAACTAAAACACTCTCTGAGGGACTTCAGATCTTGTTGTTATGATACACTTGTTGAGAGGTAATTTTTTGTGGTTTTTTTTTTTTTTGCTTACTATGAATCCTATATACTAATGCTCCATGTATCTTTGATCCATTCTTCCCTTATAGAAAAAGAGAGTTGTATTCAAATAGTTGTCATAAGACCTAGTTTCTCATTCCTGGGATCCCCATGCATTGGACATAGGACCTGGTTTCTTGAATGTATCTTCTTGAACAAACTTAAAGATAACTTCTATGAGCACTTTCTAGAATTGCTGGAATGTAGTAAAGAAAGTGGACTGATTCTTGAAATAGAAAATGCAAACTGTTCCTAGCACTGTGCAAAAGACAGCCAAGAACAGTGTAAAAACAAGAACAAGACTACTCTGAGACCAAACCTCTGCCTCAATTTTTTATTCTAAGATCCTGGAGATATATTTCTTTGGTAGGAAAAAATATCTTAAATATTTGCTTTAGGATTTTTCTGATTTTTACTTTCAATAATAATGTTCCTTTTCAGAAACCCTTCGAAACAAATTTTGTGGCTATTCAGTATTAGGGGATGGATTTCTTTCATATTGATTTGGCCAAACCACAATATCTCTAAAATTTTAAATCATTTTCTGAAGACATCTCTCAGCAATTAGCAGATGTGAATTCACCAAAATTAATTTGCTCACTCTAAACATCATGCGTTTTTATTTATAGCTTTTTCAGTTTTAATTTCTAGAAGATTTGGGAAAATCTAAAAAACGTTTCAAAATAAAAGCCCATTTTAGACATATATACTGGAGAAATGCTCATATAATTTCATGTATCTGCAATTATGCTCAGTGATTTTATTTCCTTCCATTCCATTTTGTTGTAATGTTGGGGCAAAAATAAAGATTGATAGATGAAAACATCATTATTTATCTGTTGAATCTATTATCATTCATATTTAATGTAGCCCATACCTGATTTTTAAAGTAATTTTTTCTCTTGAAGGAGAGCTTGATATCTTGTTTCTAACGACATTCAAAAAATGCACTTGTGTACAAGAGTTTTGCTCATTTTTTCATTTGTGTGAATCATGTATGTGTCTGGACAGTGATGAGCACCTCGGATGGGCTGCAGAGGCTGGTGCACTCATTCTACCCTCAAACCTACAGAACAAAAGAGTTTTCATTCCACCTAGTCTTCTCCAAGACCCAAGACATTTATAATTTCTGGTAAAATGTCTGCTTAATGCCAAAATATATTACTCATTAGACATAGATTTCCCTTTTTGAAGCATCAAAACCAAACAAGCAAATATTCACCTATTAAAGTACAGGATGAATTTTAGGCAGACATTAGCAAGACATTGATAACCAAAATATTAATAGCGTTTTTCTGCCAATAATTATTTGCTATTTTCTTTCTGCTGCCTTGCTATGAAGCATTTATGAAGTGTCATCTTATTTTTAAGAACTCAGGGGTTTATCACTTCAAGTGTTAGAGGGTACCTGGTGAGATAAAACAGAAAATATGTTTACATTTGGCAGTGGAAATATTTGATTCCATAATAGTAGCTTACAGAATTTCTATTCTGCAATATAATTTTGTAACAATGCGAGCGCTGGTTTTCACCCTACATGTCTTGGATTTTTTAAAGCCCTTATATGTATTACTAAAGCTCTAAGGACATAGTTAGCTAAAATCAGGAGTCTCCTATTAATAAAGATAGCATGGTTCTGATTTATAGTTCTAAGAGCTGACATCGATTTGAGATTAACATTCAAATTTAAACATAAATAAAATGGTGTCTCAAATTGCATCTGCTATAAATACAGCGATTTCTCCCTTATTAACGAGGGATGTATCTTAAGACTTCCATGGACACTGGGAGCCATGGCTAGTAATACCCAGGCTTGATAATCTGTGCCTCCTCTGTTCCATTGCTCTAGAGATGTAGGGCCATGATTTAAGTAAAACAAGTTTGAGTCTTTTTAATTCTATCCAAAAGTCTTAATTTGCCCCTGACTTTGTAGCTGTAAATAATTTGGGGACCCTTATATTTAAATCTTGAGAATCCTCCTTATGTGCATATTACCTCTGCACATTTCCAATATATTTGGTCAAATTTAAAATTTTTTGTTGTTGTTTTTGCGCCGGGCGTGGTGGCGCACGCATGTAATCCCCGCGCTTGGGAGGCGGAGACAGGAGGATCGCGCGGGTTCGAAGCCAGCCGCGCTGGTTTAAGAGAACCTGTTTCCAAATTAAAATGTATAAAATGGGTCTGGGAGTGTAGCCCGGAGGTAGAAGGGTTTCCAGGAGCCCCAGTACCACCAAAACAACAAAATTTTTTTGTTGTTTTTGTACTGGGAATTGAACTCAGGCTTGTTCTTACACTGAGCTGTTTTTTTTTTTTTTTTTTTTTTTTTGAGATAGGGTCTGGCTAAGCTGCTGCGGTCGGCCTTGAACCTATGTACTAGGATTACAGGTATGCACGACAACAAGAGTCCCAGAGCCAAGGCAATGTCCATGCCTGAGCCACTGCCTCCATCATTTTGGAGGGCTGACAAACTCTCTCCAGGGGTCTAGTATCCAAGACCGCGTCAGGACATAGAATTCTCCAAGGCTACAATTAAATGTGTTGGCTCTCACAGGTATTGTCTACAAATCCCAAATGTAATACTGCCTAGCATGGTCCACTTGACCTCACTGGATGATCTTTCCCCATTGATTACTCCTGGGGCTGCCATGTAGGAATCATTTTTCTCCAGAATTTTTCTTCTTCACCCGTAAGGCTAACCTCAATGATTGGTGGGATGTGCCTTGCAGAGATTGCTATTCTCCAATCATGTGTGATTTCTTGTAAGTGAACACACTGTGCTGGAATCATTAGCCCAAAAAAGATACCTCTGAGATTTATTTATTTATTTATTTTTCGGGTCTGGGGATGGAACCCAGGGGCATTTGACCTCTGAGCTACACCCCCTGCCCTATTTTTTATTCTTTATTTTGAAACCAGGTCTCACTGAGTTGCAGAGGGCCTCACTAAGTAGCTGAGGCTGTCCGCGAACCATGATCCTCCAGGTCTCAGCCTCCCAAATACTGGGATTACAAGCGTGCGCCAATGTCAGAGTACCCTTTGTCTTGCGTTCTCAACTCTCCCTCATACTCGGTCTATATACTTCATACATTAGTAAGAGGTGGGAAGCGGTTAGACTCTTCATCACCAGCTTACTTTGGTATGTTATATCATAGTGCCATAGAGGACATAAGCCTTTCTTATGCTAGTTTTTCTTTAGGTAAAATAATCTGTTTCACAGGATAGTAAGATTAAAGAGTGATTAACCTATGTCTACAAGGATATGAGCAACTGAAGCTCCTTTATTCTGCTGTTAGGCATGTAAAATGGTATAGCTATATTAGATACCCATTTGTCAATTTCGTAGAGAATGTAAATCTAACATGCAATCTGGCCATTCCACATCTAAGCATGTCTCTAAGAAATCAAAACATGTATCCAAGCCAGGTGAGGTGGCACAGAACTGTAATCCTAGTACTTGGGAGGCTGAGCAGGAAGATCACAGGTTCAATTGTGCAAGGCCCTCAGCAATTTAGTGTGACTCTGTTTTCAAATAAAAGACAAAAAAATAAAATAGGGCTGGACATGTAAGTTGGAGATAGAACATCCTTGGGTTCAAACCCCAGTGTCAAAAAAAAAAAAGAAAAAGAAAAAGAAAAAAGAAAGTAAAAGAAATATAGAGAAAAATAAAATGTATATCTGCATTAAGACTTGTAGCTTTAAGAAAAAAAGAAAAATATAGAACTTAAGTTAAAAGAAAATAAACCAATCTCATTATGTAGAATCTACTCTCTCAGAATTATTTAAACTTTGTAACATAGAACAGTACCTAAAAAAAAAATAATTCAAACTTCTGAACAAGATGATTCTCTGTATCGAGAAGAACTCATGGTCAAGTTCATTCTTATTGATTGGTTTTTAAAATGTGTTGGAAATAAAGGCTTTTAGAAGTCATGCTATAAAAAGTGATACAGAAATAAACAAATTCAAAAGACACTACACAACACTAAAAAATTAATTTGAAGAAGGTTCACGTGAATAAAATCAGTAACAAGTAAAATTGCAAGACAAAATACAATAGACATAAAGTTTATTCTATTGAATAGTCCTAAAATAGTCCTAAATTTTCTGTTGAATTTCATGGAAATAGTGTGCTTTGGCAGATAAGGAACGAGGCTGTCAAGTAGGATCTTGGTTTCAGATCCACGTGTGACCTTGGGCATCATTTGACCTCATTACTACTCAGATTGGTCAGGAGCTCCAATGAGCTCTAGAATGTCTTCTAATATAAATTTGATTTTTCTGATTATCCCGGCTCTTATTTGTAAAATTCACTTTTTGAGATATATTTATCTTCTCTTTCCCTTTCCTTTCTTTTTTTCTTCATTTTTTAAATTTTCTTTTGTACTAGGATTTGAAGTCGGGGGCATTCTGCCTCTGTGCTATACTCTCGGTCCTTTTATTTATTTATTTTTAAATAGGGTCTCACTAAGTTGCTGATACTGGCCTCAAGTCTGTGTGCCTCCTCCCACAGCCTCCTTAGTACTAGGATTATGTAAATGAACACACCCGGTTTTAAATACATTTCTAAAGGGCAAATCATTCTTGCCAATGTTACTATATTTTGTTACTTGTTTTCTCTTTTCATTTTATTCCATTACTGGGTATTAATTAAATACAGGGCCTTTTAGCACTGACTCCATAACCAGCCCTTTAATTTTTAATTTTTTTTAAATTTTGAAACATAGTCTTGCTATGTTTCAAGGCTAGCCTCAAGCTTGCAATTTTCCTGCCTCAGCCTCCTGAGTAGCTGAATTACAGATGAGCACCACTATGTCTGGCCATTGGTACTATATATTTTGAATTATAGTAAAAAAAAATTAGACTTGTCACTGATGTAGAGAATGGTGATATCAAAGATAATCTTAAAACCTTAATATAGAGCAGGGTGTGGTGGCGCATGCTTGTAATCCCAGCCCTTGGGAGGCTGAGACAGGAGGATCACACAGGTTCGAAGCCAGCCTCAGCTACTTAGTGAGGCTCTCAGCCACTTAGTGAGACCCTGTTTCCAAATAAAATATAAAATAGGTCTGGGAGTATAATCCAGAGGCAGAAACACCCCTGGGTTCCACCCCCAGTACCACAGGGGAAAAAAAAGAAGACCTTAACATAGTCTTAAATGATTAACTTAACATAGTCTTAAGTGATTCTAATTTGGTGAATGCTTTAGCAATTTGGTTAAGGCATTTTAGTTCAAATTAAAAATAGATGTTATATAAAATGCACAAATGTAGGAAATTTCTTCACTTATTTTTCCCATCATTCATTTACTATATCAGGCTCATTAATTCACACCCCCACAGACAACTACAAAATAAGCCATCCTAGAAATATGAAGTCTTTGTCCAATAATTCTTTCCATATGTTTCTGGCAAATAAATAATTGAGGCTTAAAAGAAACACTATCTCTGCTATGTTTCAAAAGAACAAAGACCTAGGACCCTTTCTACTTTTTAAAAATGTTCTTTGCAACATAGATCAAGTCACTTCCATTTGAAGGAAGCCAGTATTAATATTTCCTTTTCATCTTCCTGTGGTTATAAAGTAGTTCAAACGATTTCCACACATCTGCAACTTGGATGTAGAGACACCACGTTCTCTAAAGATGTAATTCTAACATTCTCACGTTTTAAAGATTATCCAAAGGGCTGCCAACCAACTGTTTGTTCTAAATCATCTGGTTAATCGGCCGATGACATTAGTGTGAGTCAATGAAAGGAGAATCTGATGTTGAACAGTTAGTCCAGCAAGGATGGGGATTTCCCCACCATCTTTTCAGTAATTTCTTTGTAAGACTAACCTATGGAATCAGAAAGCCAGGAAAACAAGCCGGGACTGGTAGCACACAGTTGTAATCCCAGTACTTGAGAGACTGGGACAAGAGGAGGGCAGATACCAGGTCAAACTCAGCAACTTAATTAGTCTCTGTTTTAAAATAAAACAATAAAATAGGGCTGGGGGTACATATCAGAGGTAGAATGCTCTTGAGCTCAATCCATAATAGGAAGGAAGGAAGGAAAGAAGGAAGGAAAAAAGAAGGAAGGGAAAGGAAAAGAAAAAAATAAATTCAGGCAAACAATCTAAAACACAGTTTAATCTTTTAATTAATAAAATATATACTAGGACATAAGACACTGTATCTCTGGTAAAAAGAAGCGAAGCCATTTGGCAGGTATCTTTTCTAGCTGTCTACACTATAATTTTCTTACCCCCCACTCCAAGCACATCTGGGTTGCATCACCCCTAACACTCATACTGTGAGCTGTCTTTCCAAAACTGCAAAACAAAACAAAGAAATAAAATGAAGCAATTTCAATTCTTCTTATATAAAATGAAAAAAATGCATATACAACAGGTATATACATAAGATAAAAATGTTCTTAATCTAAGAAGGATATCGTATGATAACTTTGGAAAGACCCACAAGCCTTGTAAGCATTGCCTTTATTTCTTGACAGAGGGAATGATTTCTGCTGTTCTTTCCCCAGTGACTTCCATGAAGCCATATTTGTTAGCATTCAGTGTTTCCCATTTGGCAGTCATACTCTAAGTTTGACAAGATTTAAGTAATTTCAAATCGTTCGCAAGACTCACTTTCAATTCATGTTTCAAATCGCAGCCTATGAAGTATGTAAAACACTTGTTTCAATGAGAACATGACGAGTGCATTTAGTATTTACACAATATGAAATAAATCATGTCAGAATTAATAAGGTCTAATTCTATTAATGTCAGTAAAGATTAACGTAGGTTCCCTCCTCTAAGCAGACTTACTCGAGACTCCCTGAATTATTCTTGACAGTGTTAAAATTAGACTAAGCCTACAAATAAAGTAGGCTAGCAAATAAATTGAAGTCATAAATTAAGATATCGTGTAAATAAAGGTATCTGTGGTAAGAAGATGTCATCTTTGATGGAAAATCTTAGATTTTTCATCAGTAATATGATTATTACTTTATCTCCTGATGAATATAGCTGTCTCCCAGTTGAGCTTGTCTCTTACATGTGTTTTTGTAGTAAAGGTAGTATTTATACTTGAGATATAAAATGTTAAATGATAATTAAGAGAGGCTACCTCATAGCAAAGTGAGCATAATTTAATAATATAACAAAAGACATTTTGTTTCTTGGGTTGATTAGCTCTATCAGAGGCAGCCAAAAATGCATATCTTAAGGTGTTTGCATAGTTAGCAAAAGGGTAGATGAGCAGGTAAACGTGGATTATCCTTTTTTACTTCTACATTTATTTCTATAGGATTCCTGGCATTGATTATGACTCAAGGGGAATCTTCTAGGAAGAGGGAAAAATTAGATGTCTGTTTAACCTTTCATTGAACTTTATCTATTAAGCCATGGAAAAGCATTGCTTTCACATGTGCAAAAGTGGTGTTATTTTAAAATAGGGTTAGCATTCCAATGAGTAGCAAATGATATTATTTTTATATTTTATTAAAAATAGAGAGAATATAAAGAGGTAAAGTTATTTGAGCAACTTATGAACTTCACCATATTATTAAGGTAAATGACTTGACAAAGGATATTATGAAAGAATATAATTACTTGTTATTATATTACTAAAGATATGTGCATATATGTATATTACTTAAAGCTCAATATATGTTTTACTCAAATTCCCTGACCCTTTGTTTTGTGGTGCTGAGAAATAAGCCTAGGGTTGTTCTACCTCCACACTACACTCCTAGTCCTATTTTCATTTTCATTTAGAAACAGGGTCTCACTAAATTTCCAAGAGCCTTGCTAAATTTCTGAGGCTGACTTAGAACCTATGATCCTCCAGTCTTAGCCTCCCAATCCCTCTCCTAAGCTTCTTCCCTTGTACATACCTACTCTCTTCTATCTATTCCTTTTCTTTTTTCTTTTTTATCTCCTTTGCTCTTCATTGTCTTGTATTAAATCCACTTCATATCACTATACCAGAAACAACTTTGGTTACTTGAATACTACGACATATTCACTATCTCTAATCTCTACTATACACTACCTTACCAAAGTCATACTCTCATTTTATTTCATCTGATCTGAAGCTTTACCCTATTCTTGCATTTATAACTTCACTTTCCTCCTCACTCAATCTTCACTGTTCAATAGAATACAACTTGCCCTTGGCTATACCAGCTGACACCTAGAGACTGAGATAAATCTATCAAAAGCAACAGATACAAATATCTGATATCATTAGAAGGAGGAAGAGTAAGAAATCAATGAGCTTCCACAACACCACAACAACAGAACCTGACAACACAGAATTGCAGAGATCGCCAGAAGGAAAAATCAGAAATATAAATGTATAAATTATACAGTAATTCTAGAAAAAACTTAGAGTCTGAAAGAAATAAAGGATGCAATCACTGAAGTAAAGTAATCAATTTAAACTATCAAAAAGTGATTAGACTACATGGAGAAGAGAATCTCATTCCTAGAAAATGATCATCCAAAACTGAGCGCATAGTATATAATTTAGAAGAAACTATCAGACAGCATGAATTGGACATTGAAAAAATATGGGCCCATTTAAAAAGAGCTAACCTAAGAATAACTGACATAGAAGAGGGTATAGAAGGTGAAACCAAAGTGATCAACAATTTATTCAAATAAGTAATATCACAAAATTTTCCAAACATAGAGCAAGAGGTTGACACACAGGTACAGAAAACTTATAGAACCCCCATCATACAAAATTAGAGAAAATCTTCACCACACCACATAATAAGTCAAATTGACTAATATTGATGCCAAGGAGGGAATCTTAAAGGCAAAAAATCAAATGACCAAGTGACATTCAGAGGCAAACCATTTAGAATCACTCCAGACTTCCCAAAACAAGACATAAAGCAAGAAGGGTCTGAAGTAACATATTCCCAACTCTGAAAGAAAACAACTTGCAGCCCCAAATTTCCTACCCAGAAAAAGTATCTTTCAGATTAGATGGTGAAATAAAATTTTTCACAACAAACAGAAGCTGAAGGGATATATGTCTTCCAAATCAGCAACAGAGAAAAATACTAAAAGTGATAAACTGCAAAGAAGAAATACGTAATACACACCAGAACCAGAGTAACAAAAATTTCCATTAATCAAACAACTAAGGAAAGAAGAACAAACACTACCTCAAACAGAAGTTAAATCTCAATATGTTAGGAATTAAAAATCATCTCTCAATAAACACACTGAACATAAATGGCCTCAACTCCCCAATAAAAAGACATTAAGTGGCAGAATGAATAAAAACCCAGAATCCATCTATCTGCTGCCTGCAAGAAACACACCTTATAAGTAAAGACAGTCACAAACTTAAGGTAAAGTGCTAGCTCAAGGTAATACATGCCATTGGAACTTGAAGGCAAGCAGGAGTAGCAACTATGATATAAGACAAGTTAAACTTCAAGCCCAAGCTTATTAGAAGAGACAAATTAGTAATAATTCAGCAAGGAAAAATAATGTTAATCAATATTTATGCCTGAAACATAGGTGCAGATACTTTCATAAAACAAAATCCTTTTGAAATTAAGTCACACATAATAATAACACTGAGAGACTTCAGCACCCCCTCACACTATAAGACTGATCTAGACAAAAAGTCTGTAAAATTGCCTTAAGAACACTATCAACCAAATGGACTTATCAACACTATCAACTATCAACCAAATGGACATATTAGACACATATACAATATTCCACCCAACTACAGTGGATTTAACATTTTTCTCAGCTGCTTACAGAACCATCTCCTTTTGGATCACATCCTCGGGCACAAAGTGAGTACAAGTAAATTCCAAAAATATGACATACTTCCCAGTGCCTTTTCAGACCTTAATGGAATAAAACTAGTAATCAACTATAAGAAGACTCAGAGAAACCACATAAACATGTGAAGACTGAACATCACACTGCTGAATGAAGAATGGGTCATAGAAGAAATAAGGGGTGAAATCAAGAAATATCCAGAAACAAACAAAAATAGAGATACAACATATCAAAACTTCTGAGGCACTTGGAAAGTAGTATTAAGAGGAAAATTTATAGCACTGAGTGCTCACATAAGAAGAATAGCTAGTCACCAAATAAATAACCTAATGACACACCTCAAAGCCCTTGAAAAAGAGAAACAATCTAACCCCAAAGCTAGTAGAAGACAGAAAAGTATTAAAATCAGAGAAGAAATCAACAAAGTAGAGAATAAAAAAATACAGAAAATCAACAAAACCAAAAAATGGTATCTCAAAAAAGTAAGATAGATGAACCACTAGCCAAATTAACAACAACAAAAATGACAGAATCAACCTAAATTATGAAGGTAAGAGATGAAAAAGGAGATCTTACTATTGACAATGTAGACATTCAGAAGATTATCAGAAACTGCTTTGAAAAACTCTACTCCAACAAAATGGAAAATCTGGAAGAAATTGACAACTTTCTAGATAAATACAACCTTCTTAAATTGCGTCAATAAGATATAGAAAATGTAAACCAACCAATAACAATTGAAAGATTGAAACAGCAATAGAGATCCTACCATCAAAGAAAACCCTAGAACCAGATGGTTTTCCAAGTGAATTTTATAAAACCTTTATAGAAGATCTAATCCTGATACTCCTCAATTTACTTTGTGAAATAAAAAAAAAAACAGGACTCCCTCAAATACATTCTATGAAGTCAATATCATATCAATACCAAATTCAAATAAAGACAGCTCAAGGAAGAAAAACTACAGGCCTATATTTTTGATGAATTTGGATGCAAACAAAATACCAGCAACATGCATTAACAACTACATCAAGAAATTCATAAATCATGGTTAATGAGGGTTCATCCCAGAGACACAAGGTTGGTTCAACATATGAAAATCAATCCATGTAATTAATCACATAAACAGAACCAAAGACAAAAATCATATGATCATCTCAATAGATGTTGAAAAAGCATTTGACAAAATCCAACATTAAAATCTCTGATTTTAATGCTAAAAGTACTGCAGAGAATTGGAATAGAAGGAACATACCTCAACATCATAAAAGCAATTTAAAATAGGCCCACAGCCAACATCATATTAAATGGGAAAAACTTTATTTCCCCTAAAAACAGGAACAAGACAAGAATGTCCATTATCACCCCTTCTTTTCAATATAGTACTTGAGACGTTAGCCAGAGCAATAAGGCAAGAAAAGAAAACAAAAAGGAGTACAAATAGGAAATGAAGAACTCAAACTTTCACTATTTGCAGATGATATGATCTGAAAATAGTTAGTTAGAAGGCCCAACAAACTCAACCAAAAGGCTTATAGAACTGATCAACAAATTTAGCAAAGTGTCTGAATACAAAATCAATCTTAAAATATCAGAAACTTTTCTTATATCAACCATAAATCCACTGAAAAAGATACTCAGAAAACACTTCCACTCTAGATATCCCACAAAAAATAAAATACTTAGGAATAAACTTAACCAAGGAGGTAAAAGATCTCTATAAAGAAAGTTATAAAACATTGAAAAAAGAAATCAAAGAAGAACTTAAAAGAAAGATCTTTCATATTCATGGATAGACAGAATAAATATTATCAAAATGGCCATATTTCCAAAAGTTATCTACAGATTCAATACAATATCCATTAAATAACCAAAGTCATTCCTCATAGCCATAGAAAAATCAGTCCTAAAGTTAATTTGGAACAGCAAAAACCCCAAAATACCCAAAGTACTTATTAGCAACAAAAAAACATGCAGGAGGAATAACAATACCTAACTTAAAGGTATTCTCCAAAGCCATTGTAATAAAAAACAGCATGATACCGGCACACACACACACACACACACACACACACACACAGATACATAGACCAATGGAGCAGAATAGAGGGCTCAGAAACAAATCCATACTCTTACAATCAATTGATTTTTTACAAAGGGAACAAAAAACATAAACTGGAAAACTGAAAGCCTATTCAAAAAATGGTGTTGGAAAAACTAGTTAACCATATACAGTAAGACGGAAATAAATCCCACTTTCTCACCTTTAAAACAGTCAATTCCAAATGGATCAAAGACTTGGAAATTAAACCCGAGTCCTTGACGCTCCTTGAAGAGGGCATAGGTCCAACACTGCAACATATAGATACAGATAAAAAACTTTCTCAACAAGACCCCAAAGGCACAATAAAATAAAAGGTGAATCAATAAGTGGTATTACATTAAACTAAAGAGCTTTTGTATAGCAAAGAAAACTATCAAGAACCTCCACCAAGAGCCAACAGAATGAGAGAAGATTTTTGTCAACTATCCTTCACTACAGAGGTAGACTCCCCACTGGGGTCTATGCTTAATGCCACAAAAAATAAAATGTTAAAAATAAAAATAAAAAAATTGGTAAGAAAACAAATGAATTACATGTGTCTATTTTGCTATTTTGGAGCTAGAAATCAAAACATATTTTAAAACAAAGGTAATATTATAAAGAAAAATTAAACTACGAGTTAAGAAAATACACATTATAAAAACCTAGAAATACCACAATTAAATGACAGAAATTCTCATATATGACCTGCAGATGATAACCAAATAAATGTTTTAAATTACATGAATCTAGGACTACACAAAAGAATGTTATGGTTGCTACTTAGGGTGAGGTGTTTAGATTCAGAAGGATAGATTTGTTACCAGCACGAACAAGTTTAATTGTGTTTAGAGCTCCGTGATATTCACTCAATAATAATATGATATAAAGTTAAAATGGGCATTACTTTGAAATATTTTGTTAAGAAAGATTCTGTCATACTAGTTTGATTATTTATGCCTCTTCAACCCAGAAGGAAACATATATACTAATCTAGCTTGTTAACTATAAAAATACTTATTTTTATTTGTTAACTAAAGTATTGAAGTGATTAGGCCTTATATCTTTGCCTTAACTTTAAATATGAAGAACATAGACTAAAATAAAGAATCGTAAAAGTGGCTCAGTTTCTCTTATTGGCAGATTATATATTCTCCATAAAACCTCCAAATATTAATAAGTACCAATTTTTAATATTTGATCGCCACAAAATGGGAGAATGCCCCCCCAAAAGAAAAAAATATAAAAATCAGATGCTTTCCCTAATCAGCAAAAACTAGGAGGAAAGGGAGCCGGGTGTAGTGGCGCACGCTTGTAATCCCCGAGCTTGGGAGGCAGAGACAGGAGGATCGCGCAGGTTCAAAGCCAGCCACACATGCTGGCTTAGGAGACCCTGTGTCCAAATAAAAATGTAAAAATAGGTCTGAGAGTGTAGCCCGGAGGTAGAAGGGCTTCCAGGAACCCCAGTACCACCAAAAAACAAAACAAAACAAAACAAAACAAAACAAAAACTAGGAGGAAAGGGGCAAGAGGAAGAGGTCGAGCTATAGAAAGGGCCCTATAGTGAAGCAACTAAGGTGACCAATCAGAGGGTATGGAATAGGGGAGGATGGAGCCTCTTTAAAACCCAGGAGGTACATAAACAAATGTATCAAAGTTAATCGCCAAACAAGCATGGGATCGAGGGAGGGGGAGGGAATGGGATGGGGAGTGGATGAGGGCTAATTGGATGATGTGTGTTTGTATATCCTCTCAAGTCTTGTATTCCGATGTGATATATGATTACAATGCACCAATTAAAAAATAAAAAAATAAATTAAAAAATATTTTGTGTTTCTGCAGGCATATTTCTGTAGTATGATGGACAATGTCAGCAATATCAACTCTGGGAAACATTTTTTAACCTGTTTGTATCAGTAAATATAAAACAATGGCTTCTCCATCTGACAAATCCAAGTATCAATGAATTAACAACACAATTTCCTTCCAATCATAACCCTGACAGTATGCCATAAACTACAGAGGATGAAAATAATTTCAATCTTATGGGAAAGAATTAATCAGACTCTGGAGCTACTCAGTCCTCTCACTGATGTTTGACAAAAATTTATTCTTTAAATGTTACCTAATTTAGCCTTAATTTATTTTCTGTCAAATAGTTCAGGCAAAGAGCAAGTTGGATTCCACTAAGAACTTATTCTCCCCTTTTAACCTTCACCCTTTCAAAGATGCCACATCACAACTAATTGCAGTTTTTTCTTTGTTTGTCATGTAATCTGTTTAATGCATACGATAAGAAAATGAAATGAAAAACATGTATTATCATCTGTTCTCAAAAGCATACCAGGCTGGGCATGGTGGCTCATGCCTATAATCCCAGTACTTGAGAGGCTGAGACAGGATCACAGGTTCACAGACAGCTTCAGCAACATGGTGGGGCCCTTAGCAATTAGTGAGACCCTGTTTCTAAAGAAAAACTAAAATAGGCATGGGAGTATAGCTCAGAGGTAAAAATGCCCTTAAGTTCTAGCACCAGTAGCATGTGTGCATGCATACAAACACACACACACACACACACACACACACATACACACACACACAAACACACACACACACAAGTATACCATGCTTTACTGATGGTGAAAAAAAGAAATGATCATGTATAAAAACAATTATCTGATGAATATGTTTTAAGAATACATATCAGGCTGGGCATGGTGGTGCATGTTGTAGTCCCGGCATTTGGGAGACTGAGACAGGAGAATCATGGTTTGTGGACAGCCTCAGCTACTACTTAGTGAGTCCCTTTGCAACTCAGCGAGACCCTGTTTCAAAATAAAGAATAAAAAAATAGGGCTGGAGGTGTAGCTCGAAGGTAGAATGCACCTGGATTCCAGCCCCAGTACCACACACAAAAAAAGAAGACATATCAGATCATACTATCTATATATGGCATGAATTTGTATCTATGTCTATATTCCTCTGTATCAATTTCTATATTTATATCTTGATCTATATCTATCTAGTCACACATATTTGACAAAATATTTTAGTGCTATGTCTATGTCTATATCTATATCTTTATATCTATCCAAACATATTTGACAAAATATGAAAAGCAAAGAGAAATAAAGAAAAATTGAAGCTCCAGAAATGATATTGGAGCAGATAAGAACTAAGCATTATAACTTTCCCATCTAAACATACTGTTCAACTTCCCACTTGCAAATCAGAAACAGTACTGGAAGAGACCATGATCTCACGATGTAGCATTCAGGATTGGACCTGAAGCAGGACAACTAAAAGGTGATAGGTCGGGTCCCTCCCTTGTCCTATGGGACCCTGAAATGGAGAGAGGAAGCAGAACCCCGGAAGCTATAGCAGAGATGCTGCAGACTCCCGGCATTGCAGGGCAAACTCCAGAGGTCCTGAGACTCCAGATGTCAGAAGGCCAGCATTCCCACTCTGCTATCTCCACCCAAGACACCTGTGGTAAGTACCCTTACTTCCTCTCTGCCACAAGACTCTGCAGACCAATCAATAGCAGTCTCCAGACTTTGACTGGGAACAACATTTCCTTTTCATAAAGAAGGTCTGATTTCACACTCCTTTGCTGAATTTATCTCCTTTGTGACCCCCAACTCAATTTCAATGTTACAAAAGGGAAACCCTCTGAGCAGCTTGAGAATCACCCAAGGAAAATCTATAAATCAATAATTAATAGGTCCAGACGCTAAAGAGGCGATATTGCATCTACCCATCAAATAAAAACAGCATAGCCAGAATAAGAGAAAATTGTAATAAATGAACGATTCCATGTGACTTTAAAATAAGTACAAAACTGATGGTTCCACATAAGTTTGAAAAGTAAACTCTGAATCAGAAAAATAGAAAGAGAAGAAAAATTATGGTTAACATTATATCGATATAATAAAATGAGGGTATCTTTCCACTATGTCAGAAGTGTGTGTGTGTGTGTGTGTGTGTGTGTGTGTGTGTGTGTTTTGTATATGTGTGAAATTAAGAAGACAGATTTTTTTTGTGTGTGTATGTGGTACTGAGGATGGAATCCAGGGTAATTCTACACCCGGGCTATACCCCAAGCCCTAGTTTTTTTTTTTATTTTAAAACGGAATCTTGCCGGGCGTGGTGGCTCACGCTTGTAATCCCCGCATTTGGGAGGCGGAGAGAGGAGGATCACGCAGGTTCAAAGCCAGCTTTACTGGCTTAAGAGACCCTGTTTCCAAATAAAAAAATATAAAATAGATATGGGAGGGTAGCCCGGAGGTAGAAGGGCTGCCAGGAATGCCAGTACCACAAAAATAAATAAATAAATAGATAGATAAATAAATAAGTAAATAAATAAATAAATACAGGATCTTACTGAGTAGCAAAGTTTCTCACTAAGTAGCTGAGGCTGTCCTTATCCCTCGATCCTCTGGTCTCAGCCTCTTGAATGCTGGGATTACAAGTTTGCACCACCATGCCTGGCTAAGGGACAGCTTTATCAAAAATAATACAAAAATTTTTCTAGAAGAAATTTATAATACCATGTTGAAAGTGTATACTAAGTACATGGTAAAATGAACGTGGTTATATAAATAAAGGTTCATTTTTGTGACACGTGAAATTAGCTATAGATGAAGAAACAGTTCTAATAGCTTACAGAGTAAAAATAGAATTTCTTACAAAAATAAATATCAAAATCATTTCACAAGTGTATGCCTCAATATAAAAAATTAAAAATTGGGGGGTGGGAAGTGAAGAAGGGCTAAATGAATGATGTGTGCTTATATGCCTTTACCATTTTGTACCTCATTAAGATGTATGTCTACAAAGCACCAATAAAAAAAGAAAAAGATTGATTTGTGTCTTTCATATCCAGAAATATTCTTAGCCTGAATATAATGAAATAGGCCCATCAATTTTGGAAAAAATGATTTTTATGTTAGAATATTATGCCCATCATAATATATGTATATTATGAGAAGAAATTTGAATGTATCATTGGACAGGCAGTGAATCCAAACTTTGAATACTGACACTTTGGGAATTCTTTTTTTTTTCTTTACACCCCCCTTTTTGTAGTACTATAGATTGAACTCAGGGCCATTGTAACTTTGAGCATTATACACTCCAGTCCTTTTTATTTTTGTTTTGAAACAGGGTCTCACTAGGTTTCTGAGACTCTCACTAAATTGCCAAGGCTGGTGTTGAACCTGTGATGCTCCTGTCTCAGCTTCAAGTACTGGGATTACAGGCATGTGCCACCATGACTTGTGGGAACCTTTCTTTACAAGTTTATTTCATCCTCAGCTCAGCCAACAATATGCTCTGTTACAACTTCCTTCCACTTTAATTTTTCTTTTTTTTATCAAAAAACATTTAAAACCTTTTTATTTTGAGATAATATAAGATGTAGAGAAAAATTGCAAAATTAGTACAGTTTCCAGACAGCTTCTAGTGAGCTTCTGTTTTATTAACATCTTTCATGACTACAGTACAGTGAATAAACCCAAGAAATGAATTTATACTCTGTTACTTAAACTGCAGACTGTATACAGATTTTAAATCTTATTTATTTACTTATTTATTTTTAAATGAATGCTCCTTATCTGTTTCTGGCTCCAATCTATGTTCTCAACTAATGTTCATTGTCATGCCATGATTTCTTTTTTATCTTTGTTTTAAGTACTTTGACATATTTTTATCTTACTGAAACATGTTTCTTCTGAATCATTTCCCGACACGTCCACATCCTCCCTCCAAATTCTGGGTCACCTTCCTATCTGTCTGTACCCCAGAAAATCAGGAGAACCTCTGTAATTTATTCATCTGATAACATTACACTGTCTTTTGAAATACATTTGCTCATTTTCTCAGCCTACACTGAATTTTATTGGCTGCTCATCACATGTAGTATATAATAAAAATATTTAATGTCCCTAAAAATGCTGTAGAAACGTAACTGAAATCTTTAGAAGTGGAGCCTACATCCTCAGAACCAGAGCAATCTTCCTTCATTCCTTGTGCTTTATTTTTTTGCTCAAATAAATATCTTCGAGGGTCTGAATCCATGTTAATAAGTGAATTTGACTGTTCTTCCAACTCTTATTCTGTCTAATTTATTTATTTTCTTTTCTCTCCCTTTATCTTTTCCAAGAGAATATAAAAGGTTTATTTAGGGAATGTGGGTCCAAATTAAGAGAAGGCTGTGATAAAGGTTTAGGTTCTCGAAAAAGGGTCTGAAATGGTCAATATCCTTCTTATTCTAACTTCATGTGTCTCACAGTACTGGTCTTTTTATTAAAGCAGAGATAATGCCCAGTTTAGACCCCAGCATGTACCATAATACCTGGTGCACATAGGGTATTTGGGAAATTTGGCAGAATAAACGTCATTTTTCCTGTTGTAATGAAGATCATTCTTTCTGAAGGGATGGAAATTAGGACAGAATTTTTAAAAATATAAATGAGAAGTAGAGAGTCTTGGGAAGCATACAGTTAATTTAAGCAACATATGAGTGAGATACAAAACAATCAAATAATATTATGAACATATTTCAAAAATTTTACTTCCTCTTTTGTCTACCCATTCCCATTTTATTTTGCTGTTTTAAAAATCTAATTACTCTCTACAGATTTGGCCCTTCTTCAAATGACTTTGATAGCTAATTAGAGATTTTGTTAAAGCAGCCAAGTATGGTCATTCTAGTTGTATGGGATTTATAACAAAAGCCTAATATTCCAACTCCCATTGCAGTGAGGATTTAGTGGTGGCAGCATACTATTTTATGTTTCCAGAAATAGTTTCCTCCAGAGACATAATAGTAAGTAAAGTGTGGTATGTAGAGAACACAAGCAATCCATAAAATATGACTCTGTGTAATAATATGAATAAATGATTCCTAGTTAAAACTTGTGAAAATATTTTATTTTCATTAAAGAAATTTAAAAACAAAAAGAAGTTTTAGGAGTGGGCAATGAATCACAATGCAGCTTTCCTTTAGGTTTATTAATAATTTATTCCTCTTTCTTTCTTTGAATGTATGTACAAGTGTGCCTTCATACTCATTGTCTCCTCTTCTTTTTTCTGCTATGTAGCATCAGCTTATTGTTTTTATCATGGTCAAATAATAAGAGAGTAAGGTAAAAATATCGAAATTTTCAATCCTAAATACTTTATACTTATCTTCTAGAAATAATGCTTTCATCTGCTATGTCTACTATATAATGGTAAAATCAACAAAATGCATCATCATAGCATACTAATACATACTACAAACTCCACAAGATTTTACTAATTGTCTTTGTATTAACTTTTCCATCTGGATTAACATCTCTGTCTTAGTCTGCCATGACATTTACATTTTTAAGACATATGTACCAATTTTAATTTCAATTTGTCTCTTTCTTTCTTTTCCTTTATCTTTCTTTCTTCCTTCCTGATTTCCTTTTATCTATCTTTTTTGTGAGCTTGGGCTTTTATTCCACATTATAATTATACGTCACTATGAAATTCAATGAGATAAAAAACAAACATACGCATAGCATTCGGTGTGCTTCTCTCTGGATCCTATCTCAATTCTCTTCCCATACATAATATGAAAGTTAGTATTGATAACTTGATATTTGACCATAATTATTTGAATGGTTTCTATCATTAAGTGTCCCATGATTTCTGTCTTATAACCAGCTATAAGAGGTTTGTTGTTCATTTATGTGTTGGGAAATACTACCTGAGTTATGTTCCATCAGCCTAGCAAGATACTTAAGGTAGCTGGGCGTGGTGGCGCACGCTTGTAATCCCCGCGCTTGGGAGGCAGAGACAGGAGGATCACACAGGTTCGAAGCCAGCAGTGCTGGCGTAAGAGACCCTGTTTCAAAAATATAAAAATAGGTCTGGGAGTGTAGCCCAGAGGTAGAAGGGCTTCCAGGAACCCCAGTACCACCAACAAAACAAAACAAAACAAAACAAAACAGAACAAAAAAGATACTTAAAGCTGTTCACATATACTGTTCCTCAACAAAATTTGTACCAAATGTTTCTAAGTACTCATTGGATGACTCCTGGCTTGTTCAGTTATCATGATTATGGGTGATAAATGGTGATTTTATTCCATAATTTCTTCTATGTTTATTCATTGTCTCTGAACCATAAAAAGGCTTTTTTTTGCTTTTTTTTATTGGTGCACTGTATTCATACATCATAGTGGGATACAAACTTTTGTAGACATACATGCACACATCGCCCAGTCAGCCCCCACCCGATCCCCACCCCATTCTCTCCCCATCCCTCCCTCCCATGCTTGGCTTAGTGGTTGACATCTAGTATTATAGCAATTTATCCAAAATTAACAATGATAATCTCACATAACAGTTTCATTTGTCTGATACCAAGCTTTTGATGACTTAAAGATAACATTTCAATATTTCTTTTTACTTTCTTTCTTACCAGAGAATATTTTTTTCTATTTTTTTAGGTGAAACTATCATATATTTATATATTTAATTTTCAGAAAAAAACTATCCTAATATGGAATATGGACTCTAGATACCCAAAACGACCTTGAAATAGAACAAAGCTAGAAGATATATATTTTCTGATTTCAAACCATATAAAGCTACAATAATTGAAATAGTGTAGTACTGTTCTAAAGGCAGATATATAAACCATTGGAGTTAAATAAAAGCCTAGAGCTAAATTCTTCCATATATTGTCAAGTTATTTTTGACAAGGTTTCCACGAACATTTGGTGGTAGAAATAATAATATTTTAATTAAATATTGTTGAAACATAATAATTACATGGAAAAGAATAAAGTTGGACCCTTACCTAATCCCATATACAAATATTAACTCAAAATAGATAAAAGACCTAAATATAAATCTTAAGACTATAAACTTTTAGGAGAAAATCTGGGTCATAAAACCTCACAACATTGAAATTGGCAGTGATTTCTTGGATATGATTTCAATGGCACAGGCAACAGAAGAGTATACAAACTCCCTAAAAAATAAAAAAAAAATATTGTATATCCAAAGACAAAGTAAACAGAGTTAACAGTTACTAATAGAATGGGATAAAATATTTCCAAATGCTATATCTGAAGGTATATTAATATTCCAACTAGAAATCCTAAGAATTAACAACAATAAAGGCAAACAATACCATTTAGAGATAGGTAAAAGACTAACATAAGTAATGAATCTCCACAGATAACCAATCTTAGTTGTCTGTTGGATGGAAACTCTTGTTTCTCTGGTTCTGGTATGTGTTAACTATTTCTTCTTTGTAGTTAATCTCTTTGAGTATTTTCTCTAGTGCTGGTTTTGAAGACATAAATTCCTTCAGTTTCTGTTTGTCATGGAAGCTTCTCATTTCTCCATCTAATTTGATAGAAAGTTTTGCTGGGTAGGAAATTTTTGGCTGGAAGTTGTTTTCTTTCAGAGTTTGGAATATGTTACTCCAAGCCCTTCTGGCTCTCATGACTTGGTTTGGGAAGTCTGGAGTGATTCTAATTGGCTTGCCTCTGAATGTCACTTGGCCCTTTGTTTTTGTTGCCTTTAAGATTCTCTGCTTGGCTTCCACATTGGTCATTTTGACAATTATGTGGCGTGGGTATCCTCTTCTCCGATCCTGTCTAAAGGGAGTTCTATAAGTTTCCTGGACCTGCGTATCGACCTCTTGCTCTATGTTTGGAAAATTTTCTGCTATTACTTCCTTGAAGAGATTGTTGATCCCTTTGGTTTCACTTTCTTTTCCCTCCTCTATTCCAATTATTCTTAGGTTAGCTCTCAAAATGGGCCCATATTTCTTCAATGTCAGATTCCTGCTGTCGGATATTTTTTCCTAGATTAGAAACTATGCATTCATTTTTGGAATGATCATCTTCTAAGAGCGAGATTCTGTTCTCCATGTGGTCTAATTGGTTGTTTGTGCTTTGAATTGAGGTCTTCATTAATTGCATCCTTTATCTCTTTTTGGCTCTCTCTGAGTTCTTTTCGAAGCACCTCTATTATTTCTACAGTTATTTTCCTGATTTGATCTTCTAGAAATCTCTGATTTTCTGTTTTATTGGGTTCTGATGTTGTGGGGTTGTGGGCATTCATTGCTCCAGTATTATTCCTCTTTCCCATGATTTCAGAAGTTTGTGCCTTCTCTGGGTTCTTCCCTTGGGTCACTATGACTTCACTTAAGGTGTTCTGGATCTCGAGTCAGTAGTATCTAAGACCCCACTACTCCTTACTGGGTTTTATCACAGAGTCTCCAACCCAGAGAGTCGATAGAGGCTGCTTTAGACTGTGGGGGGTGCCAGGTTGCACGTTTTCCTATGGTGTGATATCTCTGCCACCGCCCCTCCCCCACTGGGTCAAGTCCCAGGGAGTACAGTACTGGGATTTCTCCTCTGTGGCCCGCAATTTGACTCACTGTTCTTGAGTACGCAGATGTAGCTGTACTGGATTCGGTGAATTCTCTGCTGCTGCCGCCGGTGGCAATATGGCGTTGCTGCCACGCCCTCGGCCATGAGACTGGCGTATTTCTTCTTGGTTTTGATTTCCACTCTGAATCCCTGCAGCGTGTGCTGAGCTCAGCCACTGGGAGCTTTAGATTTTACCTGCAGTGAGAAATCCCGCCTGGCTGTTCTGCAGCGGCTCACCTCGGTTTGCTGTAGCCGTCCGGTGAAATCACCGCTGCCGCTGGCAGTATGGCGCTGCTGCCGCGTCCTCGGGTGTGAGGCCGGTTATCTCCTCTGTGGCTCTGAGCTCTTTTCTCAGTCTGCTTTCTCTCTGGAGCCTGGTGATTTTTTTGTTTCTCTGGTGATGGTGTTTTCTGGCTATGAAAGGTGCTGATTTTGTGGTAATGGAGATTGGTTGTTAGCGGGGCTCTTAAGCCCCGCTTTTCTCGGTCGCCATCTTCCCGGAACCCATAAAAAGGCTTTTATTCACTTCTACCACTTTAAAGTTAATTTAATCACCCACATTTATATCATTATTATAAATATTAAGTTATGTATAAAAAATGATAGTCTATACATCTGTACATCTGGTTCCATTGAAAAGAAACCTCAACTTGAATTTATTCCAGATTTTGCAAACTTGAGAGTATGCAAGAAAAATCATGTTTTGTCTGTTTTGTCTCTAAGCCCCCCCCCCCTCTCTCTCTCTCTCTCTCTCTCTCTCTCTTTGCCTCTCTCCCTCCCTCCCTCCCCCCCTCTCTTTCTCTCTCATACTCTCTCTCCAAAGAGGATTTTATGCTATTTAAAATCTAAGTATTCTTCTATTTCTAGTATCTTTAACTGTTAATAAACTTCAATCTGTAATTATATGCCCTCAGAAATCAAAGTGAGAGTTGAAACTCTGTTTTAATAACAGCCAAGTTGATTAATCACAATTGGCTAAAAATTGACAAAATAACTCATAACCCTATTAACTTATTTTGGGTCTCATTAAATTTTTGAAGTCACTTTCTCTTTCCTTGTCTGTTTCAAGCTTATTTTCAGCAGTTCCCCCCCCCCCTCTGGCAAGCATATTTGGAAAACGCACAGATTGAGCACCAGTGTGGGAGGAATTATACAACTAAAAAACATCCCCTGAAATGATCACGGGTATTTCAATTTTTCAAGATTAATTATAGTCCTATAATTCCCACATCAAAGCAGCCTGTGGGTTGGCAGTTGAGCTGAGAGAGTTGTCATCCTAATAACGATATTTAAGGCAAAAGTAACTTATTAATGCAAACTCTGTACAGATCTAAACTTAAACTTTAGAAAAAGCAACATATACATTAAGAAAAATGGTCTGAAATACATTTCTAACAAATCCTGCTGTAAAAATCGTAAACCTATGAAAGGAATGTTGGTTAAAAAGCTGAGCACTGAACCTCAGGAACCATTTAGGAATGATGATATTTAACATTATTACTAATTCTTAACACAAATCCGGAGACAAAATGAAAAAAAAATTCTGAGGACAACCCAATGAATGTAAAATAGTTTAGTGTATATTAAAGATTTAAAGTTTTAATCTCATAAGCATCAATATATTTGGTTGTTTCTTTTGACATTGTTCAAACAATAAATTACATACATATAAAACAATTTGTTACTTTCATGGCTGTCAGTTTTAAACTGTAAATTTAAAACTGAAAAGCATTAAGGACAGTTTATAATTCCACTGTAATTTTCATAGAAATAAAATATTCAAAAAGGAGAAAAAACATGATAAATGGCCACTTTATCTGTATCTATCATTCATGTTTGATTTGTATGTCGATATATCATAAATATATCTTTATAAATATGTGAAACAATAGATCATTTTCATTGAGTACTTTCGTGGAAAAAAGTGCCGAATACTTCATATAAATTATGACCATATAAATTATCCTGTTTAGTCTCTATAATAGTCCTTGGAGATATCTACAATCATTATCCCATTTTGCAGTCCAGGAAACCAAGTTAAAAAGTGAATAAGTTGTTCAGAGATAGATGTCAATGGCAGAACCCATTGGGAAAACATCATATGTGGTAAAATGTCTTTGTTTTTAAAATTTCCTTAATCCAATGAATTAATGTGGACACATTTCTGTTTCTTTCAAGGTATATTAATTCCACTCATGCACAATATTTGCATGTGATTTTACATTTATATATGAATGGGCATATTTTTGATCCACTTACGATAATCATTGTGTACATATTGCATTTACTTTTTGCTTTTTCACAAGTATGAGGGACTGTGATAGTTCATGTGGGCTGTCCTGGCATACAAAATTATATCTGCTTTCTCTGGCGAAAGCATTGTTCTCTTGTTCATTAGAATATTCAAACCCTGTAAGACTGAAGATTGTGAAAATGTGAAGGAAAACATTTTATCATGGTCTACCATAGTAATAATGAAAGTGTTGATCTTACCTCTGACCCATAGTGCTCAGTTCTTTAGTGGTGTTCAGCACAAAACATTGGTTGTTGATTTGAGGTTCCAACAGAATATTTAGAACAACCACTCGATTCAAAGATGTCTCCAATCTGCTATTAAAACTGAGCTTTCAACAAAGTATTTTATCACCCTGTCAATCCAGCTGTTTTAGGATGACGAGGTACCTGGTGATACCAGTCAAATAGAAGGAAATGGAATGCATTTAAACTCTTTCTATGAGGCCAGTATCACCTCAATATCAAAACCGAATAAAAATACCTCAAGAAAAAAAATTACATACCAATACCCTTGATGAATATAGATGCAAGAATTCTAAGCAAATCCTAGTGATACACATTCAAAACCATATCAAGAAAATTGTACAGCAGGATCAATTTGGCTTATTCCAAGGATGTAGGACTGGTTCAATGTACACACACCAATACATGTCATTTACCACATAAACAGAACTAAGGACAAAAGTAACGTGATCATCTCAAAAGATGTTGAAAAAGCATTTGACAAAATCCAACCCCCAAACACTTCAGAAAATAGAAATAGAAGGAACTTACCTCAACAACATAAAGGCAATACAAAATAAACCTATAGCCAATATCATATTGATTGGGAAAAAATTGTAAGGATTCCCTTTAAAATCAGGAACGAGACAGGGATGGATGCTCACTATCACCACTCCTTTTCAAGAGAGTACTGGTACGTAATACTCTAGCCAGAGTAATAAGGCAAAAGAAAGGAACCTATGGAATATAAATAGAAAAAGAAGAACTAAATTTAGCTGTTTGTAGATGTTATGATCTTATACTTAAAATATCCCAAAACTTAATCAAAAGGTTTCTAGAGGCTATTAGCAAATCCAGCAAAGTATCAGAATACAAAATCAGTCTAAAAAAATCAGTAACTTTTCTATATCCCAACTATGAATCCACTAAAAAAATACAGGCAGACATTCCATTCAAAATAACCTTAACAACAACAACAAAATATCTAGAACTATATCCACGTAAAGGTGTGAAAGAACTGGACAATGAAAATTGTAAGACACTCAATAAACAAACTGAAGATCTTAGAAAACGGGAATGTCTCCTGTGCTCCTAGATAGGCAGAATAAATGTCTAATTTACTTTATTTATACCTAGCTTCAGTACTTTAACTGCCAGTCAAATTATTATAATCTCAAGGACTAGGACTCAGGTTGAAAATTACTGGAAGATGAGTTGTCAAAAAGAACTTTGCAGGAAAATTGAGTGGCTGCTGCTTGCATCCTGAGCATCTGAGTTCACTCTTCCTGCCAGAATGTGCTGGGTACTAGGCCTATTGCAGAAACCAGGGACTCACCAGCACATAAAATACAGTTTGACTTTCCAGTAGGTTAGGAGAGGGGAGCTACACGTGGACAGCAAATACTGAATCTACCTACGAACACAGATGATAGAATGAGTTAGCAGGTAACACTGATGGGTAAAAGAGGAAGCGAGAGCAAACACTTTAGAAAGGGCAGACACGCTGAGGTATGAAGAAAAAGTTTTGCGGATGCTTGCAAGTTGTCCTTCACAATCAGTCTTACTGAGAATGTGAGGTTTTCAAAAACTGTTTCATAAAAAGTCTGGCTCTATTCTTTGAAGCCTCACCCCCTTACACACACACTTGCTGTTTTGTCCCAGGTTAAAAGAAGACAAGATGAAGCCCCCTGTGTGTTCCTCACTTAGGCTCTTGTGGGAGATTCAAACCGCAGGAGGCCTTGGCCAGGGATACCCTAACCAATCCCCGCTCACCCACCACCATGTTCAGACCCTGTTAGTTGTCCTTGGTCTCTCAAGCCTTTTTGACATGTTTGGCTGCTTACCCAGGACTCCTAGGTAGGTAGATGTTACGGTCAGCATTATTGCAGTTATACTCTAAAAGATTGATTTTGTAATAGAGAAAAAAGAATTGTTTTCTCATGGTTTGGGGTTCAGTCAGAGAGAGAGAGGAGAGAGAGAGAAACATCAAACTTTTCTTCTTCTCTTCCTCCTCCTCCTCCTCCTCCTCCTCCTCCTCCTCCTCCTCCTCTTTCCCTTTCTCCTCATCCTTCTCCTCTTCCTCCCTGTTCTCCTCTAGTGGAGATTGAATCCAGGGATATTCTACCCCTGAACAACAAAGCCTTTTTAGTCTTTATTTTGAAACAGGGTCTCACTGTGTTAACTATAGTCTGACCTCAAACCTGCAATCCTCCTCTCTCTGCCTCCCAAGTACTGGGATTGATTACAGGAGTGTGCCACTGCTCTGAGCTCAGATCAGATTTTTGAGTCGGAATCCATCTTAATTTTGCAGGGAAAGTAAATAAGAGAGTTTCCCAGCACATTATGTGTACAGTGTGTGGCTGGTGTCAGATTGAAGGGAAGGGAAATGACAGGAGCCAAGTAGACCTTTAATGACAGGGTGAGGATGTCAGATGATGGGGAGTTTTGTTGACTTCTTTTAAAAATGTTGCTTTTTGGGGGGTTCTGAATGGAATAAACAATCATTGTAGAGTTTGGAGCAGAGAACAGTTACAATTTGCTTTTGTTTATTAAGCTGATTGTAGCTCAGTTGAGATATAAATCATCCTCCATAAAATTTGCCATTTTTAATGCACATGATTTGGTGGTTTTTAGTATATTCACAAAAATATGGGAAGCCTCACGGTTTTCATGTCATCTGGATGCAGGTACCATGCTCATCTTCTCTGTATGTTTTGATTTTAGCATCTGTGCTGCCGAAGTGAGCACCTGATGCTTATGGTGTTTATTTTTTTCTTTTTTCTTTTCTCTCTCTCTCTCTCTCTCTCTCTCTCTCTCTCTCTCTCTCTCTCTCTCTCTCTCTCTCTCTCTCTTGCAGAGCCACAGTTTTCCAGAATTGACTGAAGCAAACCACTCATAAGAACAAGAGCCTGCTGAGCACTCTTGCAATAATCCAGTGAGAAATTACTATTGTCCCTACCAGAATGGCAGCAGGGTAAATTGAGGAAACTTGTGGGATTCTAGATACATTTCAAAGGTACCTTTGGCAGGGGTTTTCTGATGGGTTGGCTGTCATTTATCTCTGTTCAAAATTAGAATGTGTCAGGCAGGAAACAGAAACCAAATGGATAGTCATTTACAGCCCAGGTACAGTGAAAGAGGATGTGACTTCTTTGGCTTCTCATGATGGAAAAAAAAAATAAATCAAATGTGATGCAAATTCCTTAATAAGTGGTGCCCACCACCTTTGGGGCCTGACAGCACTAGGCACGTGTATTTTAGACACACTCAGTAGAGAAGATGAATTTTGCTAAACAAAAGTCCAGGCTTTAAGTAAGAATTGAATAGAGAATATGTCAAAAGTGGTGTTTGTCATAACAAACTTACAAAGAGGAAAGGTTTATTTCTTCTCATGGTTTCAGAGGCTCCCAGCCATGGATGGGTAGACCTGTTGCTTTTAGGCTTCTAGTGGGGTGCTGGATGGAAACTGTAGGAAGCTTGTAGCAGAAGAAAACCACTTGCCCCATAACTGGGGAGTCAAAAAGAAGAAGAAGGAGGGGCCAGAAAATGTTCCAAATGACCTGAAGTCCTCCCGCTAAGCCCCGCCTCTTCAAAGCCCAACAGCTTCCTAGTATTGCTATTCTGTGGATTGAACCTGCAGCACAGGGGCCTTCGGGGGGCATTTAAGATCTAACTTCTTGTAATAGTGAGCCACTTGCCACTTAGGGTAGAGGAAAATAATCAGCAAATGTCTATAAGCCTAGTAAATTATGACAACCAATTAAATTTATAGCTAACGATCATTTTAGAAGTGTGTGGTGTTCAACTACACTTACTCTACATTTTATACACTTCATTCTCTCTTCTGTTGTCATTCTGCCTCTCCTTTATTATGCTGTATCACTTCTATCATCTACCTATCTCTCTTCCCTCTCTCTTTCATATCAATGAAAGTTATCTAACTTTTCTGGGCTGAACTAAAGAGACAGAAGAGTCTCCACACTGAGTAAGTTTTGTAGGAAAGAAAGGAGCTCCTGGATTCTCAGTCTGGTCAAGGTAGCACCAGCTTTTGTAGCATGACATGCCCCTGGGAGCAGTTGGGATTGCAACAAGGATGGGAAGTAAGAATTCACAAAAGAAGAATTGAGGACAATCAAGGTGGACAACAGTCCTATCTCCCCCTCTTAAAGCTTTAGATCACTGGGGCCTTATTTTATATTGCAATTAAAAACACTTGAAAAGCACCTCATCAAACAAGCATGCAAAAATGAAAGCAGCGAAGGGCCAATTGGGTGCAGTTAATTTTTAATTATACTCTCTCTCTCTGCTCTGGCTTTATTTATTGCCAAGCAGCTGGAAGGATAGAATCCACCAGAGGGTAAAATCGCTAGTTCTCTGTGAACAGAAATTTCTTTATAGTCCATTGTTCAAAAATAGATTACAAGTGAGATTGACATGATTCAGAATAGCTTGTTTTTTCCTTGTTAAATGTTTTGGTAATACAACCCTGTCCCAATAAAGCTGTTTGCATAGATGACCACAAAAGCTGGAGTTCTTAAACCCTTCCTGCTTCCTCTTAAAGAAATGTATTCAAATCAAAAAGAAAAAAAATATTCTTTACATTAAGAAGCAAGAAAAAAATCAGAAAAACAATCTACTGACCCCTTTATAGTCAGTTTAACAGCCACCATACATGTGTTACTATGAAAGATTAGATTGATTTTTAAACTCTATACACACTCAAGGCTTCATGCCAAAACAGAGTCAGCCTGCACTGTAACTGCAGTGATCTTTGATGGCTAAGGAAATCCTCCAGTCTGGCTGTGTGCCCTAAGAGGCCTTACGAGGTGAACAGATTTTTTCAAAGATATTACAACACAATAGGGGATGGTGATACAGGAATATATGGAGTGAGGATTGGGGCATAAAATTATGGATTGCTAAAACTTCCTTATTTTGCTCTAGGTCTGTTGATCGTGGGTAAATTCCATGCTCAACAATAAAATCAAGAGGACGATAATGATCATTGCTCCAAATGTTCTCAACGGTTCAAGATTCTAGGGCAAGTCTTCTGGGATCACAAGTATTCTCAAACACAAATGAAAGCCATTGCAATCGCTTCTCGATAACATGGAAATCAATCAAAGGACAAATTCCTTGGGAGATGTGTTGAGGGCTTGATAAGGTGTTGATTTATATTTAAATACACCAGCACTGGAGGTTCTTATTGTATTTGTATCACGTTGCATGCTATTTATCAAGTGTAAATCAATTTGGGTTTCTCTAAGACAAATGTAAAAAAAAAAAATCTATGAAAAGTACCCCATTCCACCTCACCACTCAGATGGAAATAGAAATGCCTCCTAAGAAGAAATGCCTGAATCAAAAGTAAGATTTTTTTTCCCTTTCTTTTGGAGGTGGCTTTGCTGCTTGGAAAAGCTGCAAGGAGGGAGGGATTTGTCTCATATTAGACTTGGCTTCAATCAAATCAATAACACCAGTACTAAGCATTCCATAGGTGAACACGAGTAAGTTATACTCCCATAAAGGTGCTAAACTATCCACTTTTATCCCAGTTTAATGCCTGCCCAAATCCCCAGATTGGTATATTTATTGTTAGATCAGTTGAGTTGTTTCCTTTATAAGAGTTCAATCTAGAGACAATTCAGTCCATATGTTTCTGATTTACTCACACTTAGCTCATCGCAGTCTGGCTTTGGGGAGGAAATTTGAGGGCCAAGAAGCTGTTGGGAGGCACTTTTCTTGGAAAAAGGAAGTAATGTTCTTTTATTTTATAGTTCACAAAATTGACTTCTAAAGATTCAAATTCATTTCAAATGTATGAAATCACGAAGTTCAAATATGTTCTAAATCAGGCAAGGCAGACTTTAGTTCTGATTAAAATGATGTCACGGTTTGAAGCAAAGGCGGATAGATGACAGAACCTCTGGAGAGGGGGAACACTGACTTTCCAGTATTGCTTTCCCTTGAAACTCCCTTCAACTGAGGCCAGCACCACGGCTTGTACAGACATTGTGAATCCATGAGGTCATGTTTCCCAGTAATTCTAGAACAAATTTAATGTCCTCTGAGTAAATTTGTTTAATATTCATATAACTTATTTTAATATTTTTAACAATTGTATGGTTTATGAAACCTGTCCAATCCTCCATAAATACATGTTGAAGTTTTGGTGGAAGTTTTGTTTAAGAATATAAAGAGTGCACTCTTTCCAGGATTCTTGGAGAGAGGACAACATGCTTTTGCATTGAAAAGCGTTAGAGCCAGGCCCTTGGATTCCCTGGTTTCTCAGCTGGGTATCTAAAATATTTTATTTCTGAGCAACAATTTTTTTTTTTTTTTGGTGGTACTGGGGTGGAACCCAGAGGCTTTCTACCTCCGGGCTATACTCCCAGACCTATTTTCTAATTTATTTGAAAACAGGGTCTCACTAAGTTGCTGAGATCCTCACTAAGTATCTGAGGCTGACATCGAACCTGTGTGATCCTCCTGTTTCTGCCTCCCAAGCGTGGGGATTACAAGCGTGCACCACCATGCCCAGCGATTTTTTTAAAAAATACTTTCAGCAGTTTATTCCTATTAAAGTGAGTAGTTAATCTGACATACCTTAAATTCTTTCTTTAAAATAAATCCTGTCATTTTAATTCTGTTTTTCTCTGTTCTCATCAGTGTTGTACAAACACTGAATTGATTCCATTTTCTACATTCTATGGTAATCAGAACAAATGGTGTGTTTAAAAGTATTTTTACCACTTGCCATCATCACTTTGGGAAGTATACTAACACCGGGGTTTACCTTAGCTTGTTGGAATTATTAAGAGAATGATGCTACTTTGATTTACAGGTTGTCTTTTTCACTGATGAAAATTGACTTTTAGTATGAAAATTGGTTTTTAGTGCAGGATGTTAAAAGAGAGAAATGCACAGTTAACATAGTTATTCTTTTCTATTTCACAGGACTTATTTTTCACATATAATTTTCACCTATTCCACACAAAAGGAGTTTTTAAAATTTTTATTAAAACAATCACATTTATCTAAAATAATTCCTTCAGAATATGCTCATGCTATCAGGAAATCTGGTAGCAACTTGTCCAGCTGAGAGAGTGGTAACTCATAACTCACTGTCAAAACACCGATGCACCATAGAAGCTGAAATTAAAACTGTGTCTGAAGACAGATTGACATTCAAGGCCAAGTTTCTACCATCTCCTACAATTGATGATAGAATTCAGCTGGACAGGCCCATCTAGACAAGTTGAAAAATTATTTCATATCCTGAACTCAAATGATTAATAAGTATTTTATTTCTCTCAATAAATCACAGATTTATTGAAGATATATAAACAGGCTTTCTTGTGTCCAGAGTGCATCAATAAAGAATTTTATGTACATTAAGGAAAAAGTGACTTCGAAACTATAAATGTTAAACATGCTATTGAATTTCTAAGAAACAATACCAGAACTGTATTCTACATCAAACACATTGGGCTCCCTTGTACTCTGATAATCGTTCAATTTCAGGACATATTTCCAACCTGTTCTATTTGTTTGGCTTCTAAGTTACTATCTAGAAAGAAGTAAAACTTTTGCAGAAACGAAATTTATCAACAACGTGTTTCATGGATTGTTTCAGGAGTGTTACTTACATATTCCGAGTAAGAATAGTGCAGTAAACATAAATTTACCTAAAGAATGACATTTACCAGAAACAATTGCCTCCTTTACTTCCCCCAAGCAATAGAAAATGAAGAGTTCAGTAGTATGACAAACAATATTTTAAAATGTTGCAATAGAAATACCCCAGAACTTCATGAGAGATATGGGTAAGTTACTATAAGTCATGTTGTTCCTCTGTGCAAACACAATGTATAATGATTACTAGGCAACCATTCTATATTAAATTGAAAAATAATATTTAATAGTATATAATATGTCATTTTTATTCACATAATATTATTGGAACTGGGAATAGAAACAAGGGGCATTCTACCTCTGAGCTATATACCCCAAGTCTGATTTTTTTATATTTTATTTTGATAAAAAGATCTCAATAAGGTGCAGAGGGCCTAAGTTACTGAAGTTGGCCTTGAACCTGCAATACTCCTCTCTCAGCCTCCCAGGTACTGAGATTACAGGCATGTGTCAACATGCCCAGCTAAAAAAAAATTTTTTTTTTTTTTTTTTTTTGGTGGTACTGGAGTTCCTGGAAAACTTTCTACCTCCAGGCTACACTCCAGACCTATTTTATATTTTTATTTGGAAACAGGGTATTTTAAGCCAGCGAGGCTGGCTTCCAACCTGCGTGATTCTCCTGTCTCCGCCTCCCAAGCACAGGGATTACAAGCATGCGCCACCACGCCCGGCATAGAAAAATTTTAAAATAAAAAAACCTTTAAAATGAAAAAGGAAGATATATTTCCTACTCTGACTACTGATATTGTCATGTGTAATCAATTCTTTGTCTCTGACCTTAGACTCATGTTTCCTTGAAATTGTAGCAAACTAAAATCTAGAAATTTAAATGCAGAGTAAAATCTTTGACCTCCTTGAAACCCAGAGATCAGTTTTTTTATAGAATGTCTTTCAACTTTATTTTGTTAGATTTCTTTTTAATATTAGATTTAGAAAATTTCTTAATTTGTACACACACACACACACACACACACACACACACACACACACACACAGTAATGGTTTAGATTTGGAATATCCTCCAAACCCTCATAGAAACAAGGTAGAAATGTTGGAAGTGGGGCTGGGTTGGTCAGGAGGGGTCCTTATGTCTTCCCTGTTCTTTCTCTGCTTCTAGTCTCCAAGATGTGCGATCTCAACCTTGGGCTTCCTCTTTTACTGCATCCCACCACCATGCCCTGCACCCTTCCCTGAAACGGACTGAACCTCAAAATCTCCAAAAGTCATGAGCAACTAAGTTGTGTAGTCAGTCATTTTAAATTATGTCAGTGAGAATTTTGACTGAGACATACACACATGTATATGTATACACGTATATACACAATATACACATATATAAACAATATATATAGTTACATACAGATATATATGTGTATATATCTATTTATATATACACATATATACACAGAACACACATATATAAACAACATATATAGTTATATAGAGATATCTGTGTATCTATAGATTTCTATATCTATCAATATCTATGTATATATCTATATCTATCAGTATCTATGTATATATCTATATCCATCTATATATCAGATATTAGATGCTATGCAAGTCTTCCAAAACATTTCCTTTACAGTTGAGAATACATCAAAAAATTCCTTATCCCTGTTGCAGTATTGGAAAGGGAGAATGAGAATAGCCATTATATGTAGAAGATATGTACATCAATGCATACAAGCCTCCAAATCAAACACTTGTTAGAATAAAAACCATTATCAAAGTCAACCTTAGATCATCAAATTATTGGTTCCAAATAGGCTTGTTGAAATTATAGGTGGGTGTTTTTTGTTTTTATAAACAGTACTACACATGAATATTTCTTGAGCCCTCTCTTGGTATCCTATTTCAGCCTTGCTGCAAGTGGTCTCTAGTTACCGCCATTGCTAATTGTCTTTCTAACAAACTAATAGCCTCCCAAATTCTTGTGCCCATCCATTTTAATGGGCACAATGTGAACGCAGTTTCCATTAGTGGCAGTTAGTAAATTAGAGCTCTAATAGACGGTCAAAGCTTTGCATCATTCAATCATTAACAGAGTAAGAGAAAGCAGGAGGAAAGGAAGCAGGTCTGATGGTGGCATCCTGGCAGTTAGCTGGTAACCAAATGGCAACTCTCCCACCATTTTCCGCAATTCCCCCTCATCCAAAGGCCTCCACAAGCTTATGCGTGGCCATCTCACATTATGTTATTCTTTTCTGATGAAGTGACATTTGATGACTGTTTATAGCATCAAGAGAAGAGCCATACTTGTAGATGAATGCATTGTCAAAGCATGAAAATTTCTGGAGATAACACTTTCTTGATTTCCAGAGGGGAGAGATAATATAAATTGAACCATTAGTAATTTATATTTAACATGATTATTAATGTGGGATGACACTGCTGTACACCTAGCTATTGCACTGAATGTTAAAGAATGCTTTCCAGTGATCCGGTTGGGAGAATTCTTAACTATCCATGTGGTTGTTCCTTAAGGTTACAAGGAAATGTTTATGCTCAATAACAGGCTTTGGAGCAATGATAATGACTTGTTACTTACTCAGATTTGTCTCTCTGCAAATACTAAGGTTCTTTAGAGCAGAAACTCAAAAGCAACATTCTGTTTATTTTTACTTTACTTATTCTTGAAACTAGTATGTGATCAATAAGACTGTACTGGAACAAAATGGCATGTTGTTACCAGCCATTGTCTCATTTCCAGGCAGCTTCCTTGGAGAAATGTGCAACAGTCTGTGATGGTCAGAAATAGACTGTCCCATGAAGAGCTCATCGAGTAATGTTCTGCACTGATGCAATTAAGTCAGAGGATTGTAATCTCATTATTACAAGAGATTTACTGTGCAGTAACCTAGACAAGGGAGGTGTGGCTACAGAAGGTGGATCCCCGGCAGCGTGGCCTTAAAGGTTAGGATTTTGTCTTGGAATCCCTTTGCTTCCTTGTACTGTCTGATTCCAGTATCCAGCCCTTGCTTTCTCTCCTCTCTTGATTTCTTGCCACCATGCCCTGAAATATGTAGAGCACAGCCTCACATGGACTGACACCTGAAATCTCTAGAAAAACTGCAAGCAAATAAATCTTTCTTTTTCTAAGGTGTGTGTTCAGTGGTTTTGGATGATAGCAATGAACATGTTGACTGACACCCAGTTCACTTGAATGATAATGTTCCAAGAAGTATTTAACGGATTCACCTCTGCAAACAAGAACCATAAGTACTATGAAAGTAAAGACACCAGTGGCGTACACCTTCTGTGGACTTTGTATCAGTATATTGGCACACCCACTCAATAATTGTGAACAGATGGAGTTATCTGATAGAAAAGAGCATGTGTTTTTCTCTACTTCCCCCCACCAACTGAAGCAGAAAAATAGAATTTTCTATCATTTTTTTTATAACGAGGACATCATCAGATGTATTAGTCAAACTTGGAGTCCCTCCAACACTAAAGCTTGCATCTAAATTTAGAACTAATGAGTTCTCTGTAAGTACCAAACTGGAAAGCTCACATTCTCTCTGTTAGCATGGAGGGGTTTCAACAAAACTCTATTGCCAAAGAGTATATTAATATTTCTTATTTAGTTCCACAGGCTCATAAAACTCCATCTTTTCTTTAAGTGCTTGGGGAAAAAATAAACATATTTGTCAGAGAAGACCAACAATTTTGTAAAGAAAATTGATTTATGAATATCACACTGCTTTCCACTTTATGGGCTTTTAAAGATCTTCTAGCCCCCTGCTCCTTGACTTCTTGAATTTTGTTCAAAATAACTTCCCTGGGTGACCACCAGACCTCTAAATACCTCTAGTGCCAAGACACTCAAAGCCATATCTGAGTAGCTTTAATTGAAAGCCCAGATTGACATCAAACCAAGATATCCTCTTTCCCAATGCCACCCCAATTATTTCCATGTTCCTCTTTTTTTTTTTTTTTTTTTTTTTTGCGGGTCTAGGGGTGGAACCCAGGGGTATTTGACCTCCGAGCTACACCTCCTGCCCTATTTTTTTATTCTTTATTTTGAAACCGGGTCTCACTGAGTTGCAGAGGGCCTCAGTAAGTAGTTGAGGCTGTCCGCGAACCATGATCCTCAGGTCTCAGATTCCCAAATGCTGGGATTACAAGCGTGCACCACCACGCCCGGCTTCCATGTTTCTTTTGCGGTGAAACATGTATTAATCCTTTTTCACATGATTTAAAAAAAAATTCTTGCCAACTACCACATTCTCCCTCTTGGCTTCCCTGTCCCTCCTAAATGCCAGTCTTTTCTCCTTCTCCAAGGCTGAATTCTGTATATCCTTAGCTTTATTTATTTATTTAGGTGCCAAGGACTGAACCCAGGAACATTCTACCTCCAAGATACATACTCAGCCCTATTTTATTTTTAAATTTGGAAATAGAGTTCCCTGGAACTTACTGAGGACCTCACTAAGTTGCTGAGGCTTGCATCATACCTGCAAGCCTCCTGTGTCTCAGCCTCCCAAGTACTGGGATTACAGGATGCACCACCGCATCCAGCTATCTTAATTTCGAGTTACATCACGTCCTGGAATCAATTACATTATTGTTTAAACTATTACAGTTTCCCTAACAAAGTTATAAATTTTGAAAAGAGATTTTGGGGGGCCAAATTGTGAGCAGTGGATTACTAGGGAAGGTACTCAGGGCCAAGCGACTGGTTATGGCCAGAAATTTGTGAGTATTGAGATATTAAGAGCAAAAGTTGAGAGTAAATCTATGATATTTTAATTAAAGAATAAAAGAAAGTGATGATGTTTGTGACTAGGGAGATAATTCAAAGACACAATGAAGACTTGCTTTGTAACGTTAGTGCAAGATGATACCATATATATCATATATATACATATATTTTGTATATATATATGTGTACCGTATGTATATATACAATACAAGATATATTTAAGGTATGTATTTGATATATTAATCATCTATCAAAATATCTCATAGTCTGGTGGTCTTTTTCAATCTCGGCCCCACATACTTATGCTTAATAAATTTAGAATGTTTAAATGCAACTGAATTTTTTATACTATGTTTTTCTGACTTTTCCTAAATCATAATCACATGTACTGCCATCATTCACTCAAGTTTTTAAGTTAAAAAAAAAACTGTCTTATTATCAGGTGACTCTCTTAAATGTTCAGTTACCAAATTTTATTAATGAATCTAAAATGTCTATGAAATCTGGGTGTTTTCTTCCAATCTACTGCCAGTACAATAGCTATATTACCAGTGCTCAATATTTTGTGGATTATTACTATTGTTATTTTGTGGTTTCTGTTCTGTACTCTGCACCATGAGATATTGCCCAGTAATTTTCTGGACTGAGTTTGAATTGTTATACAGGAGCCCAGTGATAAATACTTAAGAATTTTGTGAGCCAGTAAAACAATGGCTAGGTTGGAATGCATCATAGCAGACGTATTTACAGCATGGAAATTAACAAGTGCTACAAATTAGATATTTGAGGGTCTTTTTTTCCCCTTTATTGGAGTACCCCTGGTCTTGCCTTTCCAGTCCAGTTATCCTACAAGTGTCAAAATTATCTTCCTACAAAAAGCAAAGATCTTGTCACTGGGAACTATCAAATAAAATAGGAATTCTAATTTTAAAAACTTGAAATCATGATGAAAATACTGCTGAAGACAAAAGTCTTTATGGCACATGCATGCCCAGAGACATACACTCACCCTCATGGTTTTTCACAGATATTAAAAAATAATAGCTACTCTTGTCCTGAGGAAATAGGCAGTGAATTCAGCTTCAGGGAATGTGGAAGGTCTTGTTCTACGAAATCCTATTCAGTGGATCTTCAAAACATGATCCATGATCTTTATTAAATGTTTCTATGTGTCCTGGGTCTGATTAATCAATTGACACCTCATCTGGTTGACATATGGGGAAGATGGATAGTGATTTCTAACTTGAACCCGAATTCTTTCACCTGTGCAATTCTCCAAAGACAATCATTTTTTCTGGAGTGAAAATATGATACCTCCTGATCCACAAGAGATAAAACAAAACAAACAAACAAACAAACAAAAATCCCTGGTACTGTGGTAAATTGATTTGCTAAAAATCAAAAAGAGAATTCAAAATTTTTTATCTACAAGGTCAAATTTGGTGTTTATGGGATAGAGCAAAATATTGGCAAATATTCTTTGCCTTGACCCAGATTTCTTCAGATGATCATATAACACCAGAAAATTAAATCTCTAGAATATCTCTGTGCAGCCAATTTCTGTTTGAACTTTCAGTTAGTTTTAGCTATTAACCTGTCATTGACTTTACTTGTAAAAGCATCATTTATTTTTAAAAAATTGGTATTGTACTTGAGAAGTCTTCTCCTTATTCCATGCCAGATGAACTAATTCATTTTTACTTTTTATCTATTAGAAGTGAATTGTTGGGCTTGCTCCTGTACTTCATAATCCCATCAGCGCTATTGCATTTTGGCCTCTGATTGCCAACATATTTCATTGCCTTAGACACTTTGTTGTTTTCCTCTTGTCCTAGGGAACATTGGCCACAATATATTACTAAAATGAAAATAGCTACATGAGAAACTTTGGGATGGAGACAAAGTATCTGTACAATTTTGCATATTGAAGTTGGACAACCATAGGTTTAAAGGTCAAGATAATAGTCAAATCTCTTAGTACAAGGGATAGTTATCATTCAAATCTAATAATTTAACTACATTTAAACTTCCATTTGCAGTTATATCTATTCTACATTCTGGTAAAAAAAATTGTGGTTAGGTCACTGCTCTCTAGATTGATGACACATGAAGTCATTTGTTCAAGTTAACACAGATGAAAACCCAGGTCTGAGTACAGGAGCCAGGTGACTGTTCCATGGCCTCTATCCATCTCTAGCTCTTTCTTTCTGATTATTTTTATGGCAATCAAACTTTCTAGAATTATCTTTTTCATGGATCAACTTAAGTGTTTATCTAATATATTTTTTCTTATTGGAAGATAGAGTTTACTAGGTTATACCCTTAGATTCTTGAACTTAGAATAGTCCTTCCTTCAAGACAGATTCTCAGTAGATGTTTTAATGGATGGGTGGATGGGTGGGTGGATGGATGGATGGATGGATGGATGGATAGAACAGGAATACTCAATATCCTTACTTTTACTGGGGAAAGGAAACAACTAAAAGATAAATAAGCATTCAAATAAGATATTCCACACATTTCTTCTCTTTTCTGAGAGTAGCCAGCTTGAGGTAAAACTTTACTTCTTAATGTGTAAGCTGCAGAATAATAAATTAGAATGATTGGGAGCTTTTTGGAAATTCAGAACCTTAGACTGACCAGGTCCCCCAAATCAGAATCTGCATTTTAATAAAAGCCCCAGTTAGTTACCCACATAATAAGCATGTCCGTCATTGGGTAATGTGCCTAAGACTAGTGCTTGTTTTAATCATGAGTTAAACATACACTTGGTTTCCTAGAGAAATGTGAGATCACTGTTGAATGGAAAACTAGAAATTTGGCTTTGTTTTAGAGGTGAAATAATCATTTTTCTGCTATGCTGTGAATATGAAAAATAATTTAAAAAAATCACATGCCAGACAGTACTGTAAAAACACTAAAAAGCTATGCAAAACTAAAACTGAGTTAAATAATTTTTAATATCTTAAAAAGCTTACTTCAGTATAAGTTGTAATTCTGTGGCATTTCTCACTGAATAAGTACTATCTTAAAAATTAAAATCATTTTCTCAAATATCCTTATACACTAAAACATGCTTTACTAAAAATAATTTGCAAATGCAATAGAAAAAATTAGAATAAAATTGAACGGCATTACTTTATGTAATTGATACAATTATTATCCTCATGTTATTCAAATTCTGTGAATAAAGATAAACACAGAGGAATTAAAGTAAAATAACCCAATAATTTAAAACATTAGTGTTTCTCTTTTGTAGTTTTTAAGGCAATGATAATTATGTGTAAAACCTACTGAATATATGGATATAATTCAATTGCTATAAAAGCATACTAATGCAAAAACAGACTTTATTTTCTGAATGGTTTTTGTAAAAATTGCCCAGGAAGTAGATTTCCCATATTCTCCATTCTTTTCAAGCTCCTTGTTACCAATATATTGCATTCATGTAGGATACTTTTTATAAACGGTACCCACATATTGATATGTTATTGTTAACTGTAGAGTCTGAAGTTTACAATAAAGTTCACTCTTGGTATTGAAAATCCTACAGTTTTAGATGAGTGAGAATAACATGTGCCTCTTTAGTAGTGTCATATAGAGACATTTCACCTGCTTTGTAAGTCTCCTGTTCTATCTACGTACGGCCCTTCGTTTCCAGCCCTTGAAAACCAGTAATGGTCACCATAGTTCCACCTTGTCTAGATGTCACATTGTTGAAACCATGCATCATGTAGCCTCTTTTAGCTTAGGTTCTTTGCTTGGTAGCATGCAATTAAGTTTCTCTATGTTTTCTTGTGACTGGATAGCTCATTTCTCTTTAGTATTGAATAATATAAATATTTTAATCTGGACCTATCCGTTTTTTTTATCCATTCACTTATCGAAGAATATCTTGGCTTCTAGTTTGGGTTAATTGTGAATGAATTTGCTATACACGGTTTGTGTTGGTGCAAACATTTTTGTGGACTAAAGTTTTGAATTCATTTGGAAACATACCTGGGAGCATGATTGCTGGACCCTATGGCAGGCATATATGTTTAGATTTGTAAGCAGCTGTCAAACCATCTTCCATAGCAGCTGTAACTTTTAGCATTTCCACCAGCAACAAATGAGAATTGCAGTTGCTCCGCCTTCTTGCCCAAATTCGATATTCCCACTGCCCTGGACTTTGGCCATTCTAATAGATCTGCAGTGTTATCTCATTATTGTCTTGGTTTGCATTTTTTTACTGACTTTGATGTTAAAAATTATCCTGGGACTATTTGTTTTATGCATCATCTTTGGTGAGGTGTGTGCTTAGATATTTTGACTATTTTTTTTTTAAGCTGGGCTACTTGCTTCTTGTTACTGATTTTCAATAGCTCTCAGTATATTTTGGAAACAAATATTTTTCCAGATATATTTTCTATAGATTTTCTCACAATCTGTGTCTTTTTTTTTCACAATTTATTAACAGTGTCTTCCACCACAGCGTCAAAGTTTATGATTTTAGTGCCCCTAACTTTGTCAATTTTTTCTCTCATGGTTCTTGATTTTATATTTTATCTAAAAGAGTTATCACCAAACTCAAAACGAACTAGTTTTTATATTATTTTATATAAGCATTATATTTTTGCATTGTACATTTTGGTCTACCATGCTTATTTTTTTTTTTCTGTGTGTGAAAAGTGTACATTTGGCTGGGCGTGGTGGCGCACGCTTGTAATCCCCACGCTTAGGAGGCGGAAACAGGAGGATCGTGCAGGTTCGAAGCCAGCTGTGTTGGCTTAAGAGACCCTGTTTCCAAATAAAAATATAACAATAGGTCTGGGAGTGTAGCCAGGAGGTAGAAGGGTTTCCAGGAACCCCAGTACCACCAAAAAAAAAAAAAAAAAAAAAAAAAAAAACAGAAAAAAGAAAAGAAAAGTGTACATTTGTGTTTAGAGTTTGCTGTTGTTGAATGTGGATGCCTGGTTGTTTTAGCTATAAAATAATATTTGGATAACTTTGATTTTCTTATTTTAATAGATCCTAAATAACAAATTGATTTTAAGGCTATTTGTGCATATGTGCGCGCGCGTGTGTGTGTGTGTGTGTGTGTGTGTGTGTGTGTGTGTGTGTGGTGCTGGGGATTAAATCCAGGGGCATTCTACCTCCAAGCTACATCCCTAGCCCAATTTTTTATTATTTATTTTGAAACAGAGTCTCACTAAGTTGCAGAGGGCCTCACTAAGGAGCTGAGGCTGGCCATGAACCATTATCCTCCTGTCTCAGCCTCCCAAGTACTCGGATCACAAGCATGCACCACCATGCCTGGCTTTAAGGCTATTTTTTTCAACACATAGTCACTCACTATTTTTATTTTGAGGTTGCATGATATTTGGCTTTATATTATCAGAGCAAATCATTCAAAATTTATAAAGAAGCATGCTGTATATTAATGAACCCAATCCAATCTTTTATTTAACCTGGCATAATTCTATTGACTATTAAGTCATCTTTATCAAAATATTGGAATAGATCATTGGTTTTACCCATTTTTCTTCCTAAGATATTTTACTTCTACCCAGATATGGTGAGTTCTTAAGAAGTTAACCAATAAGCCAGGTTTGCTCATAATGACCCATCCTAACTAGTTCTTTTTAGTTTTTTTTAATGTGTGTTGCCTTAACTTGACTTTATTCATAGAGGGTCATAAAATTTCTTTCTTCTATTTAATTTTTAAAATGTTTTCTTGTCTTATTCATGATAGTGAAGTATTAATACAAACACTAAGTGCTTCTTTATTGAGCAATTACTTTATGTGCTTATCTGTTTGATTCTGAGAATAACTACATTACGTAGATTATATTGTTATATAATTTTTGTGGATAGGGACCCTGGTACTTAAAGGAATATGCAATTTATCTAAGGTCACATAGTTAATTAGTGTCCGAGTTACATCTGGCTCTGTCTGTCTGGCTCAAAATTTCTTGGTCACAAGCTCTGAAATCTGATTAAGGAGAAGAAAAGGCTTTTTAAGAACTGATTTCCCCACACTAGAAAAATTCATTTCTGAGAATTCTGAAACTTTGGTAGTCCAATGAAAAGTAAGTACTGTGAATTCTCACCTCTTCTCTTTATGAGAACTACACACTTATGGTTTTATTCTATTTTCAAAAGATGGAAGGGTGGGTTTGAAATAGGGTGGATTAAGTAAAGTTTACATTCTTCAGATCTGAAAATTATGATAATCTTCAAGCATAGATTGCATGAGAAATGTCCATATCATTTCAAGTCGGCTCTGAGTTAACATGCATTCTGAAATAATGTACACGGTTGTGACAAATGCACTTCCTTTAACACAGACATTGACCACAATCATATTCTTTGTAACACGTTATTATTCATAATAAATTACTTTTTAAAATTTTTAAATTTCTTAAAAAAGCACAGTTACACTCTTTTAATTAGTGAACAATCAAAACTATGCATACTTCAGTATTTATTTATTTATTTATTTATTATTTATTTATTTAGAGGTACTGGAGATTGAACCCAGGGGCATTCTACCTCTGAGATATACTCCCAGCCCAAATTATTTTGAAAGTTGCAGAGGACCTATGTAGCTGAGGCTGGCCTCGAACTCGTGATCCTTCTGTTTCAGCCTCCCAAGTACTGGGATTAGAAGTGTGTGTCACCATGCCCGGCTAACTCAGTACTTTTAAAAATTTTATTATTTTTGGTGCATTATAGTCTCACATCATAATGTGTATCATGTTGACAAAGGCATATTTTTACATAGTACTTGGTGCCCTTACCCCCTACCTCCCCTTTTCCCTCCCTTCCAATACTGAGTGTCCAGATTAACTATGTCATAGTCATATGTAGACACATATTCAAATGTACTCAGTACTTTAAAAGTCATATTTGCTTAGTCTCTGGGATGGAATTCAGTTCTGTCATTTAAAAATAGCTTTGTATTAAAATATGAAAATTTGCAAGCAATTAGTTCCTTTAGTGGACTAATTGTGGTTGCTATTAAAAGCTCAAAGTAAACAGCACAGCTATTTTGATTTGAACAGGAAGATATTTGCTCTAACATAAACAAATTCATAGAAAGTTTCCCAGGGAATTTCTAACTGCTTTTTCCTGTGTTCATATTACTTGGGTTAGTTTGTATTTCCGTCTCTTGGCCTGATGATGACTAATCTAAGATTTTTTTAATAAAGCTTCAATGAAATCGATTCAAAAGAAATAATGTCGATTGAGCTGTTGAATTTTTAAGCTTGAATATTTTCTCAGTGTGCCATGTAATTAATCAGTTGCAGTAACTCCACTGGACATATGCTAATTAATAAACCCTTCTGATTAACTCCTTGATATATCCTTGACCCAATTATTGTTACTGCAAAAAATGTAGAGTCCTTCATCATATTGTACAAGTAGTCGATAGCCACCTGGGAACTTGAAGCACTATTATTTTATAGACATACAGAAAACAACCTCATTTGGATAATATTCAATCAAGTAACCCAAGGTTAATAAAACCAACAGGGGAATGTTAACCTCAGTTTGTTTTGTGTGTTTATAAAAAAGGTATACAAGAACGGAAAGGCTGGAAAATGAACCATTCTGACTTAGAAGGTGTGGCCATGGAGTCTACTGTTGACATTGCCCCAAACACTCAGGTAGATGCCAGCAAATTATCCACTTCTCTGAAAAATTCATTTGCTCATGAAAATAATAAATTAGACAATATTACATGTAAGCGTCCACAATTTTTTTAAAAAAATCTTTCATTCTATGATTCCTCTTTTCTCTACCCCCCTTTTAAAAAAACCTAAATCTCTAGTTACACACACAATAAATTTTGATCTAATCTTGGATCAGCTTTAGTCCTACTCCTGGGAACTTTCCTAGGAGAAGAACAGGGAGAATAATTAGTGTTGTCTCTCGATTCATTATGAGAAACAACAGAAACCAACTCTGATTACCTAAGATTTAAAGGTACTTGTGTATACAAATCTTGAATAGTTTATAGGATTTTCAGAAGTGTTTAAGAACAATGCTTAAGCAGTACCCAGTCACAAACACAGAGAAGTCAACACTCCACGGCATAGTTTGAACGGTGTTTTTATGGACACATATACTTCCAGCACAAAGGGTCTTATTTCACCTGTGGTGGGGGATTGCTTTCACTTCATCTTAAACCTGTTTTAGGGACCTGGTAAAAATAGCAGCCTTCTGAAGCACCTGATTATGAGTTGGAATAATATTTCCAGGTTCAGATTGTACTGACTCCAAACCAAAGAGTTCCACCCAGAGCTGCACATTTCTTTTTCTGTGGCAGGAAGTACAAGGCAGAATTAACTTGCTTTTTACCTTGAAGGGGCTGACTCCGCATGTTGCAGAACTCTGCATTCCTCAACTCTTTACCCGTATCTAAGGTTCTTTATCTTACATAAAATTTCCTTTTCACCATCTGGTGCACATACATTTGGTAAGAAGCTTTAGAATCCTAGCCACTTCCTTTTTCCCAGATCCTACTAACTGTATAACCGGATGGCATTGTTTTGTGGAACCATTTAACTTTCTGGAGAAAATTCAGACATCTTTGACCCTCCTAACCTGTATCATGCCAGAGAGCAGGAGAGTTAGTGTCAGTGTGGGAATGGACTACATACTTCTGTGCATTCCAAAAGGATGAATAATGTTTCCAATTGTCCTTCTGATAGGAATTGAAAGGAAAATATGTGCCAGATATCAAGGTCCACAGAGGTTCTTAATCTGCTAGTCACCATATCAAGTACAGAGCTGCAAATGGGATACCACTTGTAAGCTTGAGGGGCTCCTCCAACATCTGCCGTAATTCATCTGCTTTCTGCTTGGTCCAAAATGGCAGCTGGCATGAGAGATTAGTGGAAGAACACTGTCAAAAACTATATGCTTCAGTTTTTTAGAATGATATAAATTTTTGCCATTCCCACTGAGATAATATGCCATTTCTAATTCATTATCTTGGTGGGGAAGGGGCAGTTTCCTCTTAGCCTCTTGTTCTAAAATTGCTGGTACTCTATACATCAAAGAAGTAATATGAGGAGTCTTTCAGCTGCTAAATATATTTATCCAAATCATACACTTAGGGACCGGGAAAATAACTCCTGAGCCAGGTGTGATAGCACAGTCCTATAATCCCAGTACTTCGGAGGCTGAGACAAATGGATTGCTGGTTCTCAGTCAGCCTCAGCAAATTTGCAAGGCCCTCCACAACTTAGTGAGACCCTGCTTCAAAATATAAAATAAAATAAGGCTAGGGGTGTGGCTCAAAAGTGGAATGCCTCTAAATTCAATCACTAGTACAAATAAAAATATAAAAAAAAAAGAGGAGAGGAGAGGAGAAGTAAAAAGAGGAAAGGAGAGGAGAATAGAATAGGTCTGGAGACCACTGAGCCACAATAGTGCAATAGAATTTTCTCTTGCTGTACACTTTTGCACATTCTTTAGACAGGATGAAACCTCTGTCACCTAGCAGAAGCAAGTGGGTCTCAGTGGGCATCATATCTAGTGACCCATTAAGGAAATTTTCATTCTCATTTGCACAGCTCTGGGCTCTTGCATAGTTAGAGGACTCAGTTCTCAGAAGCAAAAAGATTTTCTCAGCTATCACAGCAGAATCCTTTTATCTTTAAATTGTGGCTGTCTTCTGGTCATCTTTGTCTCCTTCAGTTGATAGGAGGAGGGGCAGGATAATAGCTCACCATCTTAGCCATGGTTGTTGATTCTCTCCATCAGAGGAGTTGGGCTACTATTGTAGATTAAGAGGTAGGGAAAATCCTTTGATATTCTACTCCTGTGGTTAGGTTTATATTCTTCAAGTCTCTGAATTTGATATTGAATGAGAAGATGCAATAGCAAAGGCTGAGCAGCATGTGAAAACCAGAGGTCTCACAGATGAGAACCTGGATCTCTACCAGGTTAAACCATGGTGGCAGAAGTGCCAATACAGAATGAAGAAATTCACAGTTGTTAGGTTGAAAATAGAGTTGGCGGTTTTGGAGGGAGGTAAAAACACCAACCAGGTTGTCAGAGACCACTGACTCCGGAGAGTCAGCCGGCTGTGGGGGAAGGGACCGAGGGGCCATGCATCTGGAGAGCTGCGCATAGTCCTGATCTGTTGGCTGAGTCATGCTGCGGATCGGAGGCACCGATGTTTTATAGGCATGCTGATTCTCTCCTGACATCCGGAGTCTGGCGATGTTTGGAGTCTCAAGGCACCTGGAATCTTGCAACTGCTTTTGGCTACCGGGTTCTGCTGTGAGATCACGTGGGGGAGGGGCCCAGCTTATCAACAGTAAGTGCAGAAAAGGAAATTTATGGGAACTCAATCTGATTAAGAGATGAAAAAAAGTATCCGAGGCTACATTTTTTCCCATGACATTTTCTGATTTAGGTTTCTTTAAACAACCAGTTTCAATATTGCAATAACATGCATGTAATAAATATTAGGTATTTATTTCTAGAATGCACATGTTTGACACTAAAGTTTACTCATAAAGTTGTGTGGAAACCTAAATGAGACATTATATTTTTAATAATATACATTTGTTATCATTATAAGCCTACTATTTATACCTTATCATGTTTTTTTAATGATTCTCATTTTGTTTTATTATTTATTCCAATAGGGAAGCCACATGCTTTATTCTGAAAAAAGTAACATTAGCACATATACACTCCACACAAAACATCGCTTTGCTTAGGACTTTTGACTGAGTTGACATAATGTGCTAAGAACCAATTTGCAAGAGAAAAAGGGGCTTCTATCTTCTATAGGCAGAAAGTCTGAGTGACACGTGAATATCTCCAGGCTGGCAGAGGAACTCAACACAATCTTTGGTTGTTCTTTCTCTCTAGGATGCCAACCTCCTCTATTTCTGGGCTCATTGCTTTTAGAGCATACCTTTTTAGCTCCTACACCATACAGTCATAGCTCTTATGCCATATACAGGATCCAAAGAGCCATTATTGCAGAGATAGAGAAGACCAAACATAGATTATGGCTGAAATAGTGCTGGGTTGGAGGGGGTGGGAAAAAACTAAGGCAGAAAAATGGCGTTTAGGAAGAAAACATAGGGAGAGTAGAGTGGAGAGCTCTTTGAAAATGAAGGACAACTGCTCAAGAGTTTATGACCACGATGAAAAAGCCTCCCTATGGCCAGCCCAGCTTTGTAAGAAGATAAAAATCTTTTATCTAAGAAAATGGTCTTTCTCTTTTCTTTCCACAATTATTTTCTTGTTACTCCAGCAAGACCAGTAAGTGCCTTGCGTCCTTTCTATATGCCTTGCTTTTAGTCCCTGTGTGATCTCCTTTATCTGAATCAGAAACCAGGTGGTCAACTACCACACAGTGAGTGATGCAGGAGCCATTAGTACTCAGACATCAAAGCCAAGGTCTCCTTCTAAAGCTTTTTTTCCCCACAGGACCATGCCCATCACTAATTTGGCCTTGGGTACCTTTATTTACCAGAGAGTGTAAGGTTTTTATCTGAAGCTGACAAAGAGCACACTTTGCATGAAAGCACTAAGGCAGGCCTAGCATTCAGTTCAAGGTCATTTTGCTACTGTCTGGTGGACTGAGGATTCAGATCCTGAGCCTTTCAAAAAACTAAGAATGAGCTGAGTTTTACAAGAACAAAATGGAATTCCCAAAGCAATTCAAATAATACACCAAGAGCGTCCATTTACATTATGTTTGTTAGAAACATTCAAAAGCACTACCCTTCTGTTGTTCTTCAATCTATTTGATGCTCAGGATAATCATGATATACAGGAAGGAGAAATGCATTGTCTAGATGCATATATAATTCATGGCGCCCTGACTACAAGGGAAGAAGAGCCAAACACTTTTGCCAGGCATTTAATCCCCCATGACACTGCTGCAAAAGTCTGTTATTTCTGGCAGGTACTCCCAATTATTTCCTCCTTAACCACTGCAGAAGATTCATTTTTCAAGCACCCAATGCCCTCACCTGGTGCTTGCAGGCTTTCCCTCAAGTTCTTTACAAATATATTTCTTTTATAAGTCTACATACCATAAATGTATGCATTTATAATGCGTAAAATGATGTTTTCAAACATGCATAAAATGTGTAATGATAGATGAGGACAACTGGCATGTCTCTCACCTCATGGTCCATTGTTTTACTGTAAGAACTTTACATTTTATACCCTCATAGAGCTGGACTTAATTCTCTAGCCCAATGAATGACTTTTCTATTTCATGACCATTTTATAAGATTTAGATGTCACCTTGCAAATTGCTATTAAATGCATCAAAGTGCCCCAAACAACCCATGCCTCCTGTGATGGTAGAGGCTGAGACACTGAGAGGGTGTTCTGATTCATATGCTGAAGTGCTTTAGTCTAGGAAATTTTTCTTTATGCTAAAACTGCTGACAAGTGCTGATGTGCATTTGTAAGCCATGCTTTACACAACCTGTAATTCACATCCTTTTCTTTTTTGGTTCTAAAGAACTCTGGCAATGTTAATAGAAAGAAAAAAGAAAGACAGAAGTGCTTTTTGATTGTTAATACAAATTGAAAAGAAATGGTCCACATGCCAATTTTTCAGTAAACCTCGAATGCTTCAACATGCACATTTATGAACAGTGACTGCTTTGGTTTTTTGGCAAACGTTATAAAGACGAGAAAGGAAGAAATATATGCAACAATTTGTGTTGAGAATATTTTATGATGCAAAGTATCAAACCAGTTGATTATCTAGTGAAGTTGACAATGAAAAGGGCTCAGAAATACTGCAACTGTAACTTTCAAGACATTAGGAAATTAATTCTTGATTTACTTTATATAGAAACAGAACCCTATTTTTTTCACTGAGCTTACACATAAAAACATGTATAAATATAAGAATCACATAGAAATCGTATATGAATAGATACAGCATTAAAGGTGCAGAAATTTGAGTGGAATTTTCTATCACTCGAAGGTAGATACTGTCTTAGTCCAGTAAATTTTTTTTTTTGATAATAGAATTGCTGACAAAAGCTTATGCTAATTTATAAGCCGTATTTTAGAGAACCTGTAGGTCATTCATTTTAATTAGATTGTCATGGGAAATTAAAGGTTAATTTCTGTAGAAACACATATGTTATTCCAAGGTTTTAAATGAAATTACAGACTTCCGGGAAGATGGCGACCGAGAAAAGCGGGGCTTAAGAGTCCCGCTAACAACCAATCTCCATTACCACAAAAAGAGCGCCTTTCATAGCCAGAAAACACCATCACCAGAAAAACAAAAAAACCACCAGGCTCCAGAGAGAAAGCGGACTGAAAACAGAGCTCAGGGCCACAGAGGAGACACACGCGCCCGAGGACGCGGCAGCAGCGCCATACTGCCGGCGGCAGCGGCGAACTCAATGGACGGCTACAGCAAGCCGAGGTGAGCTGATGCGGAACAGCCAGGCGGGATCTTTCGGCGCAGACAGCATTTAAAGCTCCCAGTGGCTGAGCTCAGCACACGCTGCAGGGATTCAGAGTGGAAATCAAAACCAGAGAAGAAAAAATACGCCAGTCTCATGGCCGAGGGCGTGGCAGAGGCGCCATATTGCCACCGGCGGCGGCAGCAGCAGTGAATTCACCGAGTCCAGTACAGCTACATCTACGTACTCAAGAACAGTGAGTCAAATTGCGGGCCACAGAGGAGAAATCCCAGTATTGTGCCTCCTGGGACTTGACCCAGTGAGGGAGTGGTGGTGGCAGAGATATCACACCATAGGAGAGCGTGCAACCTGGCACCCCCCATAGTTTAAAGCGGCCTCTATCGACTCCCTGGGTCGGAGACTCTGTGATACAACCCAGTAAAGGAGTAGTGGGGTCTGAGATAATACAGACTTGAGATCCAGAGCACCTTAAGTGAAGCCATAGTGACCCAAGGGAAGAACCCAGAGAAGGCACAAACTTCCGAAATCATGGGAAAGAGGAATAATACTGGAGCAATGAATGCTCACAACCCCACAACATCAGAACTGGATAAAACAGAAAATCAGAGATTTCCAGAAGATCAAATCAGGAAAATAACTGTAGAAATAATAGAGGTGCTTAGAAAAGAACTCAGAGAGAGCCAAAAAGAGATAAAGGATGCAATTAATGAAGTAAAGGCCTCAATTCAAAGCACAAACAACCGATTAGAACACATGGAGAACAGAATCTCGCTCTTAGAAGATGAGCAATCCAAAAATGAATGCATAGTTTCTAATCTAGAAAAAGATATCCAACAGCAGGAATCTGACATTGAAGAAATATGGGCCCATCTTAAGAGAGCTAACCTAAGAATAATTGGAATAGAGGAGGGAAAAGAAAGTGATACCAAAGGGATCAACAATCTCTTCAAGGAAGTAATAGCAGAAAATTTTCCAAATATAGAGCAAGAGGTTGATACACAGATCCAGGAAACTTATAGAACTCCCTTTAGACAGGATCGGAGAAGAGGATCCCCACGCCACATAATTGTCAAAATGACCAATGTGGAAGCCAAGCAGAGAATCTTAAAGGCAACAAAAACAAAGGGCCAAGTGACATTCAGAGGCAAACCAATTAGAATCACTCCAGACTTCCCAAACCAAGTCATGAGAGCCAGAAGGGCTTGGAGTAACATATTCCAAACTCTGAAAGAAAACAACTTCCAGCCAAAAATTTCCTACCCAGCAAAACTTTCTATCAAATTAGATGGAGAAATAAGAAGCTTCCATGACAAACAGAAACTGAAGGAATTTATGTCTTCAAAACCAGCGCTAGAGAAAATACTCAAAGAGATTAACTACAAAGAAGAAATAGGTAACACACACCAGAACCAGAGAAACAAGAGTTTCCATCCAACAGACAACTAAGATTGGTTATCTGTGGAGATTCATTATTTATGTTAGTCTTTTCCCTATCTCTAAATTGTATTGTTTGCCTTTATTGTTGTTAATTTTTAGGATTTCTAGTTGGAATATTAATATACCTTCAGATATAGCATTTGGAAATATTTTATCCAATTCTATTAGTAACTTTTAACTCTGTTTACATTGTCTTTGGATATACACTATTTTCTTTTATTTTTTAGGGAGTTTGTATATTCTTCTGTTGCCTGTGCCATTGAAATCATATCCAAGAAATCACTGCCAATTTCAATGTTGTGAGGTTTTATGACCCAGATTTTCTCCTAAAAGTTTATAGTCTTAAGATTTATATTTAGGTCTTTTATCTAGTTTGAGTTAATACTTGTATGTGGGATTAGGTAAGGGTCCAATTTTATTCTTTTCCATGTAATTATTATTTTTCAACAATATTTAGTTAAAAGATTATTATTTCCACCACCAAATCTTCGTGGAAACCTTGTCAAAAATAACTTGACAATATAGGGAAGAAGTTAGCTCTAGGCTTGTATTTAACTCCAATGGTCTATATATCTGCCTTTAGAACAGTACTACACTGTTTCAATTATTGTAGCTTTATATGGTTTGAAATCAGAAAATATATATCTGCTAGCTTTGTTCTTTTTCAAGATCGTTTTGGGTATCTAGAATTCATATTCCATATTAGGATAGATTTTTTTTCTGAAAAATAAATATATAAATATATGATAGTTTCACCTAAAAAAACAGAAAAAAATATGCTCTGGTAAGAAAGAAAGCAAAAAGAAATATTGAAATGTTATCTTTAAATCATCAAACGCTTGGTATCAGACAAATGAAACTGTTATGTGAGATTATCATTTTTAATTTTGGATAAATTGCTATAATACTAGATGTCAACCACTAAACCAAGTATGGGAAGGAGGGATGGGGAGAGAATGGGGTGGGGATCGGGTGGGGGCTGACTGGGCGATGTGTGCATGTATGTCTACAAAAGTTTGTATCCCACTATGATGTATGAATACAGTGCACCAATAAAATAAAATTAAAAAAAATGAAATTACAATTAGTCTGGTCTGCAAAAAAAAAAATTCTTTTCTGATCTTAAATATCAAAATTAGTGTCACATGGGTTTCACAGCCATCTGATCTCAATAGCTTCAAACCAAAGGTAAATTGTGGATATATGGAAAAAAATGGATACTTTGTGCATTATTTCATGTTTTACATTTTAGAATAAATATGTCTTTAAATTTCCTAAAGGCTTTGTCCTGGGACTAATTCTTTAAGAGTAATTTCCAATGTTTTCCTGTTTCATGACAAATTCTGAAATATCTTTTATCTTTTCTTTAAAAAATAGATATATTTCACGCATAACAGCATTTTTTGGCTTATTTGGTAACATTTTATTGCCATTAAAATTAAATTTAAAAATATTAAAGAAAATGCATTCTACTGCACCAATCAGCAGGACAGAAAGATAAAAACATTGTACTTCGTGTCAAAATGGTAAACATAAGAAATAAAAAAATAACACTGCAACATGTAGAGTATTAGATCAATAACTAGGGAATCTTACACATTAATCATGGTTCATCTATTTCATTTGACAAATGATATGTTTTACCTACTTAGTTGCTCAAAGTTCATTTCTAGTTGTTATAATTGACAGCAAAATCTGAACAGAAAATGATTATGACCTCATTTAGAATCTATCGAATTTTCTGGCCCCAAATAAATATTGATTGGTATCTATAAAGACAACATTCTTTTTCCCCCATAAGCTATAGATATTTAAATTGTGTGTGTGTGTGTGGGAGGGGGAGTGTTATCAGGGAAATAGAGTCTCAGCCCTTTTTTAATTTGAAGCAGGGCCTTGCTAAAAAATTGTTCAAGGCTTTGCTGAATTGCTAAGACTGACCTGGAAACTGTGATCCTCCTGTTTCATCCTCCCAAGTACTGGGATTACAGATGTACCACATGTGTACCACCATGCCCAGCTTTCAGTGGATTTAAAAAAAAATATATTTGTAAAAGTAAATTTGAAGCTGTAAAGTTTAGACTGTCTAAGTAAGTAGCACTTTTTTTTTTTAGCTTTGATACAGACACAGGCTGAGATCCTTAGTTGAAAGCCTCAATAGAAAATGAAAAGGATAATTATAATTAGTTAAGAATGAGTAATTCTTAGCTGATTACTTCTTACAAGCATAACTAATCTAATGTTTCACTTACCATAAAATAATGGTTAAAATGCTAATTGTTAAGGCTTATTAAAACTTAATTGCTATACATCTCAGCTGAGTTCATTAATTATTAGCCTTATCATGCCCATTTTTGAATTAAAAAAAGCTTTATTTAGCAGGAAATGAGAAAGGCAGTAAAGTTCTCTTTATCCACCCTTTCTTGATTTCTCTCTGTTTCTTTCAGAGAGATTTATATGTCAGGGAAGGAAGGAAGAAGAAAGAGGATTGGAGTTTAAAAATTGCAGCGTTTAGTTTCATGTTTCATACCCAAGGTTCACTGGAGAAATGAACCTCTTTTTTTTTTTTTTTTTTTTTTGGTACTGGGGATCGAACCCTTCTACCTCCGGGCTACACTCCCAGACCTATTTTTTATATTTTATTTGGAAATCCTCCTTCCTCTGCCTCTCAGGTGCGGAAATTACAAGCGTGCACCACCGCGCCTGGCAGAAATGAACCTTTTGAAAACAATCTTTTTTTTTTTTTTTTTTTTTTTTTTTTAGCAGGGTGTTCTAGTGCACACCTACAATCCTAGTACTTGATGGGCTGAGACAGGAGGATTGCAGGTTTAAGGACCATTTCTTCAGCATAGCAAGACTCTCGCCAATCTAGTAGGACCTTGTTTCAAAGTAAAAATTAAAAATAAAATTAAAAAAAGGACTGGAGTGTAGCGTAGAAATAGTTTCCCAGTTAAAAAAATAATTTTATACTGAAGTTGTTAACTTATTGGAAATTTTCTATATTTCATTAATGGGATACAGGAATCAACATAAATAACAGTGATGTGGCATGGAATCAAAATAGAGAAGTTATAAGTCCCTAGGAGATAAGAAAATCTTTTGAGCATGATCGCCCCAGACCCACTACCTTGAACCAGAGCCCTGTACATTTCTCCCAGCTCATGTGCGCACATCTTTAGCAAACTCTTTCCTCTGCCTTGACTCGGTTTGGTCTGATTGCTTGTTATCATGGCATATCCTCTCTTCATTGATGGACACTTTTCAGAGGCATAAAATGACAACGATTTTTTTCCTTATAAACTCTTCCAATTCTTCCTCATTATTCCTTATCATCTTCTCCTGTACCCTCATCCATCTCCCTTTTCAGTGTTCACACCCAACAGATATTTGTAGACATTTATTATGCTTCTCCCTGGTCGTCACTTAGGAGAGTTATTCATATTGAATTCATTTACCATGTCTTCATAAATCAATGCAAACAGCCTCTTCATCAATTTCATTGCTTTTCCCTAAACTCCCGCCAGGTGTTTGCCAGGTCCTGCACACACAATTAGAAACCCAAAGGCCAAGGGGAAAAAAAAAAATACTCTCACCTCTGAGAGTACTGGCTCCGCTTAAAAGCTGTGATAACTTTTCCTTGATAAAGGTGATGATATTCAGGTTGCAGGTTTAAATTGCATGAGTTCCCTGCAAACATCTTCCAACCTGCCATATGTGGGACTTAATTCCCACAATCACACGCTTGGTTAGCTTGGCAAGAGCTTCTATTCCCAGGGTAGAGATAAGGATGCTCTAACCTCAGCTAAGACTTGGGTATCATGGCAGATGCTTCTGTTGGAAACCATTTCTTTTATAATCGAGCTCACTTGTATACATAAAAATACACACATCACTCCTTTATCAGAAGTTCAATTATTTGAAAATATCCAGGTACATATAGCAGAATCAAAAGATTATGAAATAATAGGTTTCTATATTACTTTTTTGGAGCCAGTAATATTTGTGTTAATTACAGTTTAAAGCCACATAAAAGAACAATATTAAATCTAAGGGGTTTTTGCTGCTTAAGAAAATTCTGTTCTCATCATTTCTTTTTTTATTTACTAATAGACTTTTTATTATAATAATCCATATACATCATTTTCTGCAAATGGGTAGTAGTAACAACAAGGTTAAGTTAAATAAATAGATGATTATCAAGCTTTATCTTGTTTTTATCCTTTATTTTTTTAATTTTAATTTTGATTATCAAGCTTTATCTTGTTTTTATCCTTTATTTTTTTAATTTTAATTTTTGATAATGGGGATTGAACCCAGAAGTATGCTACCTCCAAATTACATCCCTAACCCTGATTATTTTTTATTTTTTATTTTAAATCAGGGTCTCGCTAAGTTCCTGAGGGACTCACTCTGGTGGCTGAGACTGACCTCAAACATGTGATTCTCCTGTCTCAGGATTACAGGCCTGTGCCACCACGTCCAGTGTGTTCTCCCCAGTTCTTGACACATACACGCCACAGCATGACCCTGAATTATTCATTCTCCCAGATTAGCCTCAATAGAGCTTCATTAGTAAAATTGTCAACTTTACCTTTAACCAAATAGTGTAAGATGTGCATAGACTTCTAAGCTGAAGACATCTTTCACAGACCTTCTAGGTAAGGCTAGCAGATAACTGCGCTGGCACAGAGCACACCCTAAAAATCATTTTCACTATGCCAATGCAAATTGTTTCTAAACACTTGAGCGACGAGTGACTTGATTCTACTCAAGGGAAGAGATTTGGCGGAAAAAAAGAATACGTCTTTTCCTCTTTCCTAAATGTATAGATACAGGTAGAAAATTCTTCTAATTTCTTCCTGCCTCAAATATAGACAAGGTGCCTGAAAGTTCTGATGTGACCAGTTAGCAGTGGCAGAGACAGATACAGGGCATCACAAAACCTCTATGTTCCACTTTGTGGGCAGCCAAAGCAATGCCAACCATCCCATCCTCTAGACTCTGGTCAGTTGGTCTTAAGAGCAAATGCATTCTTAATGGGTATTTTAAAAATTATTCTGAGCTGGGCGTGGTGGCGCACGCTTGTAATCCCCGTGCTTGGGAGGCGGAGACAGGGGATCGCGCAGGTTCGAAGCCAGCCGCACTGGCTTAAGAGACCCTGTTTTCAAATAAAAATATAAAAAATAGGTCTGGGAGTGTAGCCTGGAGGTAGAAGGGTTTCCAGGAACCCCAGTACCACCAAAAAAAAAAAATATATATATATATATATATATATATATATATATATATATATATATATCCTGATACTAAAGCATTGCACAAAAAATTGGCATGCTGCTTTGTAACCTTGTTCATAAACAGCACTGCAAAGAAATAGATAAAAAATTTAACACTCAAAATACTTTAAGTGACTGCTGGGGGGAAAAATAACAAAGGCTTATTGTAATCAAGTATGAGAGGGAATATGGAAATTTCAATGGAAATACTAGCAATCTATTTTTAATGTCTGCATTGCATTTAAAATGATTTATCATTTATTAGCAAGGGAAGGATAAAGTTCATACTAAAGTTAATGCACATATTCATCATTAATTATTAGCAGTGATCAATTCTCTATGAAAACTCTCCCTGCCTGTGTAATTGAGCACGTCCATCTTCTCCTTAGAAGGGCGCTCTCTCTCTCTCTCTCTCTCTCTCTCTCTCTCTCTCTCTCTCTCTCTCTCTCTCTTTCTCTCTCTTTCTCTCTCTCGCAGACATTTAAAGAAATAGTTAATTTTATAGACCTTCGAAAGCACTGTGTTATATTCTGAATTATGGCCAATGTAGCATAGCTACAACATTATCAGAATGGCTGTGATTCATCTGAAATTGTTTTATTAGAGATATTATAGGTGGTGGCCTTTCTAACTGCAATACCTGAGCCTCCATCAAATCACCTTTCCAATACTATGATTGAAATATAGAACCAAAGACAGAATGAAAAGTAGGATGCTGGGTTTTAAAGTACAAGTTGAAACAAAAACCAAACAATTATCATGGTAAGTGATAAGAGGAGTTATGTTCTTTTTGGCTTAGGGGCAAATATAAGTTTCAAAACACATGAACCCAACCATGCCCATTAGGCACTTGCCATGGTACACAAGCAAATGGTACATACACGAGAATGACCGAAATAAAGAGAGAGTGCAAATAGGAAAAGAATAACTGAAATATTCCCTATTGCATATGGTATGACCCTATATTTAGAAGACCCAGAAACTTAACCCAAAGACTTCTAGAGATGATTAACAAATTCAGCAAAGTATCCAGATTTAAAATCAATTAATGCCGGGCGTGGTGATGCACGCTTGTAATCCCAGCATTTGGGAGGCTGAGACCGGAGGATAGCGGTTTGCAGACAGCCTCAGCTACTTAGTGAGGCTCTTTGCAACTCAGTGAGACCCGGTTTCGAAATAAAGAATAAAAATAGGGCAGGAGGTGTAGCTCGGAGGTTGAATGCCCCTTGGTTCCATCCCCAGACCCGCAAAAAAAAAATAAATAAATAAATAAATAAATAAAAATAAAAATAAAAATAAAATCAATTAAAATAAATCAGAAGCTTTTTTTGTAGGCCAACCATGAATCCACTGAAAAATAAATAAAGAAAACAATTCAATTCAGAATAACCTTAAAAACCATGAAATACCTAGGAATAAATCCAACCGAAGAGGTAAAAGGCCTCTGCAATGGAAATGATAAAACACTCTAGAAAGAAACTGAAGGTCATAGAAGATGGAAAGATCGCTCAAGTTCTTGAACAGGCAGAATAAATATCAAAGTGATCATTCTACCCAAAAGGATCTACAGAGTCAATTCAATCCCTATCAACACACAAATGTCATTCTTTCCCAGAGCTAGAAAATTCAATATGAAATTTTATATGAAAAACAAAAAATCCAGAAGAGCCAAAGCAATTCTCAGCAATAAGAACCATGCATGAGGCAGCACAATTCCTGATTTCAAATGATACTACAGAGCAATAGTAAGGGCTCTAACTACAGGATGGAGTTGCTATCTCGAAAGCTAAGGTCCAACATGAGTATGGTCAGCTTTCTAATCCTTCAATAACTGTTTTATTTTTATTGTGTACATGAAGACCCTAGACCATGCATTGAGATTTTAAAAACACCTTTTAGACATCCAGGTGCATAATTTTGTTTTGAACAGTGGTTATAGGCTACAATGGATAAATAATTATGACAAATTCTGAAGGAAATGAGGAAAAAAGTTGTAACAATAAGTGATATTTGTAGGATGGAATTCCCAGAGCCCAGCTGCCAGGAAGAATGGTAAAAAGAGGAAATGCCGCCGTGTGTGGTGGTGCACGCTTGCAATCCCCGCGCTTGGGAGCCTGAGACTAGAGGATCGCAGAGGTTCGGAGCCAGCCTCAGCTACTTAGTGAGGCTCTCAGCAATGTAGTGAGACCCTGTTTCCAAATAAAATATAAAATAGGTCCAAATAAAATATAAAATAGGTCTGGGAGTATAGCCTGGAGGTAGAAAGCCCCTGAATTCCACCTCCAGTACCACACACACACACACACACACACACACACACACACGAGTAAATAGTGTGCAGAAAGATCTGCAAAAGAAAAGGATGGGTTTGTGGCAAGGACTCTAGGAGAGAAAAGGTTCTAACAACAGAAAATTTAGGCTAAAATAAGAGTGTTGAAACTCATGCACCTGGCTACTAAAAGTCCATGTTCTATGATGTTTTCTTGGTTAGCATAAAATAATTTAAGCATGAATATCACCACAATCCCACTGTGTGAATAAAAGATAATAGATTCCCGAATCAGATGTATCTGGTTGAAAACTTAATTCTGCTTCATAATCACCGTGTGAATTTTGACACACCCTTTGCACTCTCCAACATGCATTTTTTTATATCTGAAAAAAGAGGAGTATACTTTTACACAGAATTATGATGAGAGCTAAAAGACTTAGCAGATGCAAAACTCTAACAGAACACGCTCAGTGATTATCACTTTTACTCTGTTGCATTCGGCTTGATTATAAATCATTCAGTTGCCATGCAAAGCTAATTTTTCAACTGATATATAAACAACAGCTTTTCAGATTATAAATGGTAGAATTTTTATTCATGCCCAAAATATCATGTATTTGCCAGTCTGAGTTCCAGAAGACATGGAATGGAATAATTTACATGTTAAAAACACTGCATTCCTGCCTGATGGAATTAATTAGTCTTTGAGTACTGGTATTCAAGGTAGACTCTGATGCTTTCAAAATATCACATTGTCAATAAATTTTGCTATTGCTATTGGACAGAAGTGTGCAGTAAAAACGTAGAGCCAATGGTTATTTTGGGTGCATTAAAATTATGCATCTGAGTGTGATTCAAAGTGATACACTCATATATACATATGACATCTCTTTAGTGCGTTCCCTGTTGTACCCTGCCTCCCTTCCCAGGTATGTTAGGTCGGTAGTAACGCATTCATACGTGTGCACATAACATTGCTTGGTCTTTTCTTCCTTGACCTCTTAATTTCTTCTTCTCTCCTCTTCTATTCAATCCCCTTCCACTGTTCTACTTGTCTTTCTCCTTGGTAACTTTTCTATTTTCTCTCTAGCTTCTACATATAAGATAATACACACAAGAGCCACTGGAATTTTAATGGCCTCACAAAATATTAGCCAACACATGTCTTCTAAAGTGCAAGAAAATTATTGAAAGAAGTTGCTTTTTTTTTCCCCCTTCGTGGTACTGCGGATTGGACTCGGGGGTATTATACTTGGAGCAATACTTCTACCCCTATTTTTTAAGCTTATTTTGAAATAGGGTCTTGCTAATATTGCTGAGGCTGATTTCAAACGTGTGGTCCTTATGTATTTACACAAAATCTAAGTGGCCAGTATAGATGTTTAAGTTTGAACTACTGGATACAATGGTGTTTACTTTTGGGCTGTGGAGACAGAGTTAGGAAAGAAAAAAAAATAAAGCTGTATGATGTCAAGTAGGATTTTGAAAAATGAAATCAATTTCAAAAAGAGCAATTTGGCATCATATATGTTACCTTTCGTTATTATCCGTCAAAAATAAAATATAAACAAAGACAGCCAATATATCCCTCAAATAGGCAAAGGTCAGTGCAATGAAATAAAGCACAATTTACTGGCAGCTCAAGCTTGAGAGTTTTATGTCTTTTCAGAAATTTACTTGGCTCATTGTTACAGAGTAAGATTCATTAAGGTACTTCTTTTTTCTTATATTGGGGATTGAACCCTGGGGCATTCCACCTCTGTGCTACAGCCTCATCCTTTTTATTTTTTATATGAAGCAGGATCTCTATAAATTACTGAGGACCTCCCTAAGGTGCTGAGGCTGGCCCAAAACCTGTGATCCTCCTGTCTCAGTTTCCCAAGTAGTGGTATGTGCAGTAGGAAGAGGAAAAGGAAAAGAAGATGGACTAAAAAGAGGAAGATGAAAGGAAGGAAAGACTGACAGACTAAGGTGGACACACACAGCTTAACTCGCTCCTGTACATTACTGCCATTACCTTTAGAAGAATATGATGAGACTCTCCTGCTGATTCCAGAGAAAGTATGAGAGATACTGGAACAGAACCCAAGGACCCCAGTTGAGTCCAACCTTTTGAATCTAATTCAAATCCTAGTGCCAGATCCATGACAGAGTCCAGTAAAGATAGGTAGAACTTTACCAAGTCCTATGTGTCTCTGACTCTCAGCAGACTCAGAGATCTGTATCAACACATCATTATTGTTGTTGTTATTATTACTGTAATGGAGGATGAACCCAGGGACATTGTACCCCTGAGATACATCCTAGCCATTTTAAGTCTTTATTTTTTACTTGTTTTATAGCACTCGGGATTTAATCTAATGGTGTTCAAAATCTGGGTTATCACCTCCATTCCTATTTTATTTTTTAATTTGAAAGAGGGTCCCACTAAGTTGCTGAAAGCCTCACTAAGTTGCTGAGGCTGGCCTTAAACCTGCTATCCTCCTGTCTCAACCTTCCGAATTCTGAGTCTATAGGTATGTGCAATTGTACCCAGTCATGATAGTTATTTTAAACAATGAAATTTGGAAATGGTCTACTAAAATAATGATAATTTAATTTTACTTTTCTCAAAAAGAATACATATAAAACCTATAAATGGTTAAATTATTGGGTAAATTCATTCAACACAAATACTAATCATTTAATAGTGCTAAAGTATTATCTCATTTTATTCACTTCTTAAAAAATGATATATTGCTGGGCGTGGTAGCGCACGCTTGTAATCCCCACGCTTGGGAGGCTGAGACAGGAAGATCGCACAGATTCGAAGTCAGCCTCAGCTACTTAGTGAGGCTCTCAGCAACTTAGTGAGACCCTGTTTCCAAATAAAATATAAAATAGGTCTGAGAATATAGCCTGGAGGTAGAAAACTCCTGGGTTCTACTTCCAGTACCACTATACATTATATATATATATCCCACAAAATAAAAGCCCAGGAACTTAAATTTTTGAAATGCTATCAAATACTTTTATTCTGAAATTCAAGGAATCCTGGAATATAACTTATCTAAAGCTCTATTTCTGGAAATATTTGATAATTTATGTAACTATGGAGAAACCTTGCATTCATTGATTTTTTTCTAATTCAGATGCTTAATAATTAAAATCTGAATTATTATTTAGAAGTTTTTAAGGTAAAATACATAAAATTATCCATCTTTATTGTCCAGTATACCTTCCAGTTCTGACAATATGAAATTTTATTTGGCTATTTTAGATATTGTTGCTTTCTTAGACTGTGAAAACTGAGTTCCATTCTTCCAAGGAGAAGGCGTTTATTCACCTCTTCACAGGAGTCAGAGAAGGTAGAAAAAGAAGAACTATCCAAACACCGAGTGGACTCTAACAAATCATGTCTCTTTATTTTCCTTCACTATCAATTCTATTTGGATAATCTGATTAAAAACATATAATTAAAACATATTTATATAACATCAAGCATATAATTAAAATGTCATCCAGCCATGACCCAACAGTCTTAAGACAAATTTGTCTTGTATAAAAAACTGGCATATAAAACTCAAAAGAAATATTAAATTAATTACTCAAAGCGGAATTATTGAAATAATAACTGACATCTGCATAGTTTAAGGTGTTTTGTTCTTTATTAAAATAAAAATGTTTTTAATATTTTTACAGGCCCACCAATAAATGACACGGTTATTCATGTGTTCTAGTGTGGAATATAAATGCTGGTCTCAGAGTACCTTTGGGTATTTTGGAGAAATTTTTCAAACCTTTCAGATTATAAGGTTCAGATCATTGAAAATCATGATGTGTAAGCCAGGCATGGTGGTGCACGCCTGTAATCCCTAGTACTTTGGAAGCTGAGACAGGAAGATTGTAGGTTTGAGACCAGCCTCAGAAATTTAGTGAGGCCCTCAGAAACTTGGCAGTAAATAAAAATTTAAAAATTAAATTTTAAAAATTAAAAAAATAAAATTGGGCTAAGGGTATAATGTAGAATGCCCCTGGGTTCAATCCCAAGTACCACAAAAAAAGGAAGAAAAGAAGGATGTTATTTAAGAACTACTGTACACAAATGCACAAAATTATTAATGTACATTCACAAAATTATAAATTCCAATCTCAATGCCCTGCGCAGGGGGAGTGAAAGAGTAGGGCAGAGTAGGATTTGAGAAAGGCTCACCAAGTGCTATGAACATGTATGTCTCTATCATTCTGAATTTGTGTATGGTGTATGATTACAATGCACTTCTAAAAAAGAAAGAAAATCATTTTGTGATTACTTAAGACCTGCTACGTATAAAGGTGTCCACGTATATTTTTCTGTTTCTATCTATCAATCTACCATCATTTATCTATTTTTAAATATATAGGTACAGAAAAAAATTAAAGCCTAAGATGGAGTAACAGGTATTAAATTTGCACTTCTTTCCAATTAAAACTCAGACCAGCCGGGCGTGGTGGTGCACGCTTGTAATCCCTGCGCTTGGGAGGCAGAGACAGGAGGATTGGGCAGGTTCAAAGCCAGCCACGTGGGCTGGCTTAAGAGACCCTGTTTCCAAAAATAAAAAATATAAAAAATAGGTCTGGGAGTGTAGCCCGGAAGTAGAAGGGTTTCCAGGAACCCCAGTACCACCAAATAAATAAATAAATAAATAAATAAATAAATAAATAAATAAATAAATCTCAGACCAGATTTTAGAAAAATCATCTAACACATTGGACAGTAGGCAATAGAATGGAAGATTCTTAGAAGAACTAAAAACAAATGAGGTGAGGGTCAGATTTCTCTAACTTATCTACCGGGGACACTTTCCAGACACAGCTCATTGTTCTATGTCCCTAGAGATGTTATAAACTTCCTGATTATAGAGAAAATTTGCACAGGCCAAGGTATCTGATGCACACAGGACCAAAAACCAGGGAGGAGAGCTGGACAGAAGAGAGTTCTGCAGATGTACAAAGGCTCCCTCTTGATTCTTATCAGCGCATGTATCCACACATGCAGTTTGGGAAAAACCAAGTAAATAGATTAGAATCGATAATTCCTGCAACACACACACATACCCTTCAATATCCCCTGCTTCCCAAATTCAGATCTTGCAAATGAACAGAATAGTCATAAAGTTTTGCCACAAGTACCAGGAGAAACTTAACCTATAATAAATGTCACCACGGTCCTATTTTACAAAGATTAAAACTAAGACCCCAAAGATTGAACTATTACCATACGATAAAACTGCATCTCCAAACAGTACTCAAAAATATTTATAGGAACCCAAATCATTCATGACTCAAAAAGATAAAATTCAAAATGGTTGGCATCTAATAAAAATTTACAGGTTTGCAAAGAAACAGCAAGATGTAATTTATAATGAGGAGAAAGAAGTCAATAAATTAAAACCAACACGTAAATGACAAGTCTAGAGTACCACACAAACCCATGATAAATCCGAACTGGATTTTATATATTCAAAAAGCCACAGCAACTTATGAGCATGGTATGTGAAGACTTGGATGATATTTTAAAAAGCCACAACTGAACTTCTTGAGATAAAACTACAATGTTTGAGATAAAACACAGAATTTCCAAGAATAAAGAATACTAGAAATGGTAGCTGTGTGGAGGGCTATAAAATAATTTTTTCTTATTACGTAATTACTTTGAAAAGATAATAAATTGATAAATAAAAATGATGTGAAATCATATGTGGTACTAAAATATATGATGATTGCCCAGGGTTCAAGAAAGTAAAGCATATGTTTTATAGTATATACATATGGAAGGCTAATATTTCTTGAGAGAGAACTGTGCTAAATTAAATATATTTAGATAATCTCAAACACATACATACCCCAAAAAGATATAGCTAAGTACTTACAATTGAGTTAATAAATTATTGAATTCATTAAAAGAAGAAAAGAACAAAGAAAAATGCATTAAATAAAACATAGCAAGATGATAGATTCAAATCAAACTGTATCAATAATTTTGTTAATATAAGTGGTCTGAACAGACCACCAACTAACAGGTCGATATTGTAAAATTGCTAAAAATAATCAATCCAAGAATGTCTGCAAAAGACTCTCCATAAATATAAAGACACAAACTGGGTACACTGGCACATGCCTGTAATTCCGGTACTTGGGAGGCTGAAACATGAGGTTTGCAGTTTGAGATAAGTCTCTATAACTCAGCATTTCAAAAGAGAATTAAATAGAGCTTGGAAAGCTGGGCGTGGTGGCGCACGCTTGTCATCCCCGCGCTTGGGAGGCGGAGACAGGAGGATGGCGCAGGTTCGAAGCCAGCGGCGCTGGCGTAAGAGACCCTGTTTCAAAAATATAAAATAGGTCTGGGAGTGTAGCGCGGAGGTAGAAGGGCTTCCAGGAACCCCAGTACCACCAAAAATAAATAAATAAATAAATAAATAAATAAATAAATAAATAAAGCTTGGAGTATAGCTTAGAGGTAGAATGCCCCTGGGCTCAAGCCCCGGTACTACAAACAAACAAATGTAAATGCACAAATACACTAACAATAAATGGAAGAAATAATTATACTACACGACTATGGATCAAAACATGGTTGAAATGGCTATAATTACACGCATAATAGATTTCAGAGCAAAGAATATTCTTGGATACCAAGAATGTAATTAATTACATGGTGAAAAAATTTTCAGATCACCATAATCTTCATTGAGTATCCTGAACAATAAAGTTCCAGATGGATTTAACTAAAATGGAAGCTGTCTTCATCATGGAAAGCTCTCTACATAGCAGTCTATAGCCACCTGATTTCTTGCATAATCATCTTTTATCCTTCCTTCTTTTTTGTCATAGAATTTTGTTTTCCTTTGGAAAATGTCCTCTCTCCATTCCAGGAAGTCACTAAGACTGTGCACCAGAATGAATAGTCAATAAAGTTAGATTCTTTTTCAAGGAATCTAAATCCTGTGAAAGGTGATAAGAAAAAGAAGCCCAGGCTGGTTTATTTCAATGCACCATGAAAATTGCTCATTAGTCTGGCCCCTCTAGTTCTGATATTTCGGTTTTAGTCAGTTCTGTTTTCAGTTTTGCTTACTTCTGGTACTTGGAATTGAACCCAGGGGCATTCCGCATCCTTAGTCCTTTCTTATTTTTGGAAACAGGGTCTCACTAAGCTGCTGAAGGACTTGCTGATTTACTGAGGCTGTCTGTGGGCTTGTGAACCTCCTATCCCATGCTCTCAAGTACTGAGATTCTAGGCATCTGCCACTCTGCCTGGCCACTTCTGTCTTCAATTTTATGGGCTAAGTAATCTGACATTCATCTATATATGAAAGTTTAGTTACAGTGTACTTTCAGTTTTTTATTGAAATCCTCCAATTCCATTCTCTTCTCTCTTTGAATGTTTTGTTTATTCTAAAGGTATTGGCACATGGTGAATGCCCTCCCTGCTGACTAATGTCTCCAGTTCTACCTGCAATGGCTTCTTATATTCTGCAGCTTAGTTCAAAGGCTGCTCCATAGAGTTTTCTTCTAACTATATTATCTCAAGGAATGCACTTGTTCCCCCACCACCCTTCTGTTACTCTCTATAACAGGTATTGAAATATTATAACTCTGGCTAAACACAGCCCAGTTTTTATCTACTGCTTGTATTTTAAATGAAGTTTTAGTGGACCACAGCCAAAATAACATATTTTTAGTGTTATCTGTTCCTGATTTTACCCTAAGAAGAGTAAGAATACAAAGTTGAATGGAGTATTGCAAAAGGGATAATATAGCTTGCCAGGTACAGTGGTACAAATCTATAATCCCAGTGCTAGAGAGAGACTGAGACAAGAATGTTACAGGTTCAAGGTCAGCCTCAGCAACGTACAGGCTCAGCAACTTGGCAAAACCCTGTTTCAAAATAAAAAATACACCAGACATGGTGGCGCACGCTTGCAATCCCAGCATTTGGGAGACTGAGACAGGTGGATCGCAGGTTTATAGACAGCCTCAGCTACTTAGTGAGGCCCTCTGCAACTCAGTGAGAGCCTGTTTCAAAATAAAGGATAAAAAAAGAGGGGTGGGGGTGTAGCTCAGAGGTAGAACGCCCCTGGGTTATATCCTCAGTAACACACACACACACACACACACACACACACACACACACACACAAAATAAATAGAGCACTTGGTGTATCTCAGCAGTAGAATGCCCCTGGGTTCAACCCCCAGTGCCAAAAATAAAACATATGTCTTACTGTGCCTAAAATATTTTCTCTGTGTTCTCTTGATGAAATGGTGTGCTAAGCTCTGCTTTCTAATATGATTCTGTTTATTTCCATACACAACTTATCATCACCTGCAATTATCTTGGTCATATTTTTAGCTGATTAATATCTATCATTTCTCAATGCTGTAAGAGTTATGAAAAAGAGGTAGCCTGCCTGCTTTTAAATCAGTTATGCATTTGTAATGACTAATGCAGTACCTGCGGAGAATAAAGCTTAACAAATATTTGTGGAGGAGATGGATGAATAAATGAGTGTATCTCATCAGAAACTCAGTAAGTACAAGCAACACCAACTCTAGTGTTCAGGATAAAATGGATGTTCTTTTCACACTCTTCTTTGAGACAGACTTCTCCCTGCAACACTTTGTCCATGTTTTGACAGTCATATTTTATATACTAGCCATATTTTAGGTGTATTTTATATGCCTATTTAGTCTAGACCCAGTTGATTGGGCTAAAAGTGGTCATCTGACTCAGGAGCCATTGCATCAACCTTAGAGATTTAGCAAGACCCTATTTCCAAATAAAAATAAAAAAGGTGCAACTTAGAGATAAAATTCTGTTGGAGGGTCAATCCTTCTTACCAAAAAACTTTTTTTCCCCTTAAATCGGAAATGTCGCTCAAAAGTTGACTTTGTCTCTTTTTTGATATGCCTGAATAAAACTTTTTGAAATTTACATTAAACCCACTTTTTTTTTTTTTCTTGGTCCATTTCGAGCATGTCAGTTTCATGTGTTCAAAGTAACGCACAAGAAGATAGCTAAACATAAAATCAAGGAAAAGTTAGAATAAATGAACACAGCTAGCTAATTGCACTCTCAGAAAAAATAAGAAGTGTGTTACAGTCTGTCTCTGGGATGTCCCCTGAAGACTCACGTGTTGAAGGTTTGGTTTGCTTCCCTATGAAGCCAAGCTCAGAGATGGGCCATTTGGGAAGCTCCTCCTGATTGGGTCAGGAAGGCTCTGAACTCATTCATGGGTGAACTCACTGAATGAGTCTTAGCTGAAAGGAGTATTGAGAGGAGTGGAAACTACAAAAATTAGGGCTTAGTTGAAGGGAATGTGGCATTGGGAATATGCCCTTTGGGACTATACCTTTTCCCAGGTCTCTAGGTCTCTGTCTCTCTCTTTTTCTTGCTGCAGGGTATAAGCAGCCTTTACTCTGCCAAAGCTCCCCACCATGATTTTCTGTCTCACCTCAGGTCCACACAATGGGGTCAAGTTACTATAGACTGAATCTTCTAAAGCTAAGAGCTAAAATAAATCTTTCCTTCTCTAAATTGCTTTTCTTGGGTATTTTGTCATAGTGATGAAAAGTTTACTGACACAGAGTGACAGATGTTCCTGCAAGTGTGGACGCAGGACAATAGCAAGACCATTTTCCAGTTTACCATGTCTGTATGAGCAATGGATTGTCTTTTTAAGACAATTGATACTAACCAATTACTTAAAGGTGCAATGCCATAACAATAAATTTAACTAATGACAGAAAAATGTCCTAAACATATTGCAATAGTCTTTTTTTTAAATGTACTCATATGTTAAAAAATCAATAGTAATTTTTTTATTGGTTTTAATAAATAAAAAGAAATGTAGTTACATTATTTCTCCTAGAAGTTATCTTTATAATAGTCAATGTCAAGGATTAAATGAGCATAGGAATAAAAAATTCAATCAATGAAAATATTAAGAGCCTAATTTGTGTTTTATTTTCTTCTCATCCCTAATGCCAAATCAGTCAATAAAACTACCCAATATTTATGTGATTGTACATGCTAGATTTGGCCCTTAATTACTTAATATAAAAAACTTAAAGTCACTTAGAAAGTTTGAGACAAATGTTATAAAACACTTAAAATCAACAATAGTTTGGAAAAATGTAATTCATCCTTGACTATGAATACTAGGTGTTATAAAAAACCACTTACATAAAATACATTTTAAATATAAATAAACCAGGGAAAATTTTTTTCTATATCCTGAGCTGTAACTACAAGAAAATATTTGTAAAATATAGATATACTGAAGAGTAAAAATAAATGTTTTGCTATTGCATTAACCATGTTTTCTATTTTCTACGTCTGGTCATTATATAATTTACTGTTATTTCAAATGCTTTTTTCTCATATCAAATATTTTATATGTCTAGGTCTTTATAGCTATTTTATACTTTTCCCTATTTCTTGTATAATCCTACTGATTATTTTTACCACTTTTCTCTGTTTTTCTTTGTTTATATATTCTTTGCCATCTACTGCTTTGATCTATTGCTGTTTCATCTTTCATGTGAACTTTTCTTTTTTTCCAGATTAATCCTAAAAACTAATTTATTTATGTTAGATTGTTTAAACACACTCCCCACTGATGTGCAATCAAAGTAACCAGAAGAAAAAAAGAAAACAAGGAAAAAAAATAATACAATTTAGACTTTTTATCCTAAATAGATTTCATATGTATTGTTCAGATATAAGCCTTAAAATAGTATCTTTCTATGGACTAAATTATGATCAGTTATAAGAATAAAAATATCCTAACAGACATTTCTATCACTATTATGTAATTTTGGGGTGGTTCCAGGGGATTATAAAATAGATCGTGAATCAAGTACAAATAAGAGTTTTCATAAAACAACAGATCTGTGTTTTCTATGCTACATCTGAAATCCTTCTAATTTCAGCCTTGTGATCACTAGCTTTGGGTAACCATATTAATTTGGAGATATTTGTATATTTGCATACATACAGTCAGCAAGGAGAGGTATTCACGTGAACAGATAACACAAACACACTTTGATGAAAAGTGATTAGGATACAAAGAGATACAAATAGAGAGAGGACTTCCTGAAGTATGTGACTTCGGAGATAAGTCTTAACCTTGTGCTAGCCAGATAAAGAAGAATATATTGCAAGCAGAATATACAATAAGTGAAAAGAACCATGTTATGAGGATAGATTTTATAAATTATAATTAGATTAATAGTGCTAAAGAATATAGTCTCCATCTGGGAGTATCTCGGTCAATATTTTCACTGATCTAATTTAAGCAACTGACCACACATTGTAGAGGAAAGAAAATTTATTTACTAAGAATTTTTGGAAATCTTGTGTCAATCCATGTGAGGCCAGGGTCTTCGATCTTATGGCATGGAGATAAGAAGCAGAGAAAGGGAAAAAGCCAGGGATCCGTTCTGACATCATGGAGGCCAAAAGTAAGAGGGTCCAACAAGCAAAAAAGGGAAGTCAAAGGCAGAAGCACAGCCCCCAAAACCACACCCAAGGGACCCACCTTGTCTAATAACACCCCACCCGCCTAAATGACCACCCAGTAAACCCAGATTTACACACCAATGAGATTACAATCCTACTGATGTAATTTTATCAAACTTAAACATTAATACATGAGCTCTTAGGGGACATTATTTATCTAACCATAACAGAGTACCAGTAATTCCCAGACTCTGATTATAAAAAGTTTCCTGAGCCAGGCAAAGAATGGCTTATGTATTGTCCCAAAGGGTACTCATATTTAGTGGAACAGTTCAATCAATAAAGTCAGTTTTTTAAAAAAAAGTAATGAAATGAAACACTAGTCTATTTTAAAAGTTTGTTAGAATGGTATCACTGTAGAAAGGTCAAAGTGAACACAGAGATTCTGATGGCAAAGGGTAAATGAGACTAAGACAAAAAAGGAAGAAACTTGTGGTCAGAAGAACAAGACATGGGAACTTTGGATGTGCAGGAGACAGGATGGTCCAATTACGGTAAATTCTCAAGCATTAGATTTCTGCTTGTTCATGAACTCTTTTTGGCATTTATTTTAATATTCCTTCATGCTTTATTTCATCAAGTATATTTACTTTATTTGCTTACTTATTATTGTGGCAAAGATCGGTCCTTTCTCTTATTGTCTATTTTGCCTATGTGATAGTCATTGGCTACTGAGAATCTATTCTTTACTTTTTCCACTGTATTTTATAACTATAGTGCTAATATATTCACAATATATTATTAATATATTAACAATATTATATATTAACAATCTCATTTTAATGTATTCTTTGACAAATAATTTCAAGGGTGGGTTGGGCACAGTAGAAATTTCAAGACAGTCAGGTACATATATCACAAATATTTTGAAGACTCAAATATGCTCAAGCAATTCTCAGAGTCATTTTTTTATCTCCGATTGAAGATGTTTTCCTCCTCACAAGAATGCATGGCTTCATTTAGCCCGAAACATAACAAGAGAGAATAGCATGATTAGCTTCAGCCAATAAGTGGAAGGAAGTTCTCTGGGATCCATGCAATAGTTTTACTACTTCTAAAGAGTGACCAGAATGGACAGAGGAACATGGAGGCCCATAAATGCTTGGATAACCTTGGGTTTGTACTCCACAGTGGATAACCAACAGCTTGGTGTTTCTGATCATTCTTAGAATAAAAGATGTATACATCTTTCAATATATTTCCAATTTGGCTGCACTCTTTACTACATATATATTTTTAAAAAAACAGATTGCAAGTTCCCAAATTTATTCTAAGTGTACAAGTCATTTTATAAAATTTTCTGTGTTGCCTTGGGAATCTCTTCTGCAATTCTGCATCGAAACGATTTTCTGTACTCATCATATTAAAATATTTTACTTAAAAGATACAAGATACCTACAACCTATAGGAACATTTTATTAGTTGCTTTTCGACTAACTAATGATATCAAGAACATGTACCATTTTTGTGACTTTTTTGTCTATTTTTCAGAAAAAAATAGTAGTATAAATTTGTTATTTATTCAATTGTACATGTCTCATGCCTCAAATAAGAACTAACAATATATGCTTTAGAATTTTAAATTGTGAAATATTTTAAATATATATTCTCTCATAATGTGATATGGAGTTGAACAGTATTATTTCTTACTATAGTCCTGAACAAAATTTACTTGTAGGTTTTGAAATAGGAAACATAGTTCATGATCTTACTGCCTATGAAGGGTCACAGTTGGCTGATTGTATAACATCTTAGTTATTAGTTCTTGGCAAATTTCTCTCTAGGGTACTGTTATGACGTTGTAAATGTCTATATCTTGAGTACTGTGGCATTGAACAACGTGATTTTACATGAAGTTTTTCTGGAATCAATAAAACATCAATGTTTAAAATTAACTTAGAGAACCAGAAATAGTTTAGAAGATCATCATTACCGAAAGCTTTTATTGATGACAGGGTCAGTTCATGCATTTAATGATGACCTCTTTATGGAACACTGTGTTGGGTAATATATATATAAAATAATTATGACTGATGATCTATATTCTTAAACATGTTCATTTCATGGATTCCAGACCCCAGTATCCAGGTCTCTCGTAAGTATCTCCATATGTTTCTCTTGCCTACATGACAACACTCAATATTTCTAATTCTGAACTTATTAACGTTGTTTTGTAAAGCTTGCTCTGGGGCATCGAGATCTCAAAACATAATTTTCAATGGGACAGTTCTTTCCTTTGGGCAATAAATAATCTGGTTGATGAAATAGTATGTGCATACATCAAAAGTTACTGAACATAAAGTGCGAAAATGTTAAACTGCAGCACAAGAACAGAATGGAAAACTTTCTAAGGTTCTTTCTAAGATGAGCTGTGCATCCACATCTCCAAACATCCAGTTAGAAAATAGGTGGGACAAAGTCAAAATTCATCTTATTTTAGGGGCTCTAGGCTTTATTTTTACATAGAATATGTACCTCTAGGGAAGACAATTCAGAAGAATCAAAGTTGGAGTCATGTGTACATTTATGACTCCCTCTTCTGTGTTCCAAGGACATAAAACATAGGTATCAAATATGTTGGATTTAGAGTCCAGGTAATTTCTCCTGACATTTTTTCTAATATAAATGCTTCCAGACACCTCCATTGTTTATCACTCTGTTATCTTGGAGTTCAGTGTGTTTTGTGGCCTCAGTTCTCAGTTTTTGCCTGTGGAATTAGAACGCCCTACGACTCCAATACCTTCTATGGATTCCCACTGCTTGCACAATGAAGACAAGTTACTTGATTGGCGGTCATGTCTGTCTATGATTTGGAACTAGACTTTTAGTCCTGATTTGCCACCTACCTTGTCACAGACTGTGTTAGTCTACGGAAGCTGCTGTAACAAATCAACTTAGACTGAGGGGTTCATAAACCATAGAGACTTACTTCTCATGGATTTGGAGGCTAGGAAGTCCATGGTAAGAGTGGACCAGGAACCAGTGTCTAGCAAAGGCCCTTTTCTTGGTTTATAGATGATACTCCCCCATCACTCTCCTTTCATGGCAGAAGTGTGGTCTCTTTTATAAAGCAAATAATGCTATTTGTGAGGGCTCCTATTTGTGACCTAAGAACATTTATTTGTCTGTTACAAAGTACTGGGAATTGAACCCAGGGGAGTTCTACCTTTGTGCTATATCTTTAAGTCTATAGTTTTCTTCTTTCCTTTTTTCCTGCCACCTTCTTTTATTCCTTCCTTCTTTCTTTTTTCTTCCTTTCTTCCTCCTTCCTTCCTTCCTTCCTTCCTTCCTTCCTTTCTTTATTTCAAAACAGGGTCTCATCAAATTGCTGAAGGCTTTGCTCATTTGCTGAGGCTAGCCTCAAACTTGTGATCCTCCTGTCTCAGCCTCCTATGTACTGAGATTACAGGTGTGTACCACCATACTTGTCTCACCTAAGCACTCTTTTAATATGTCTCACCTTCTAATACCAGCACTTTGGAGAATAAAACTTCGGCATTTCTATTGGGGAGAAAAAAACTCTTAGTCTGTGGCTTTCATTAAGATAGTTTTTCAAAAGAAAAACAATGTATTCCATACTACATTTTACAGCTGGAATTCCCCATTCTTTTTGAAATCACTTAATATTTTCTGAGCATTAGATGAAGCTGTGCCCCTGACCCAGGCAGAGTCCCTGCTCTCTCTTAGCTTTTTGGGAGTAACAGAGATAGTGCAGGGAATTACAAACTAGACTTACAAACGCCACCATAAGCCTTCAGGTTGTGTAATTTCTGCAGAAACTGATACCTAATATGAGACCTAGATAACTGGAAGAAATTCATCATACCAAGGAGTAGCAAATAATATTCCAGATGTAAAGAACAATGCTTCCTGGGGCCAGCGGTTGAGAAGCAGCAAAAAGATGTTGAAGAAATAGTAATCCTGTGTCTGGTGTGATTGGATAAAAATGAGTGAGAAAGAAAACAGGGGTGGTGGGTAGGCATCAAATGGACGCAGAACTTTGAAGTGTCCTGGACAGTATCCTGAGACCAACAGAGAGTCATACTTCAGGCAAGTCACCGAGACTGTACTGGAGAGAATGATTGCAGGAGGGGCTGGGAGAAGATTAGGAGCAGGTGTTATTATGAAGGGAAGGTGCTGTAATCTCCTTGACATATGGTGCTGACCTGAAATAGTGACAGAGGCAGGGGGATACAGTGAGGTTGATAAAGCTGAGAGATAGCAAAAGGTTTAGATTCAAGCAGGCCTGGCTATTAATTTTTTTTTTCTGCCAAGGGTAGAGAAAAGAAAGCAAGTCAAAGATGAGTCTCAGATTTTTTTTTTCCTAAATAAACTGTTGTCATCGGAACCTGTGGCAGATTTTTATAAAGAAGAAAATAATAGTAATGATCATTGCTTTGATAGACTCATGTGTTAGGGGTTGTTATTGCCACATGACAAGGACCTTTGTAACTAATGCAAACCAGAAAGAATAAGACATATATATATATATATATATATATATATATATATATATATATGCATGTCTGTGCAAGTATGTTTGTGTATGAGCATGTGTGAATATGTGTGTAAATAAAAACCTAAAGTGAATGTAAATCTGATATAGTTTTATTTTTCTACATAAAGTACCATATTGTCTTAATCTATGACAGGCTATGAAGAACCTAATGGGAAAATTATTGTTTTTCAAAAAAATCAAGATTATGTAATTTATGAAGACATCTTATGGATCCAACTATATTTTACTGATAAAAAAATGGTACTTTCTCTTTCCCTTCCCCTATCTATTTATATATTTTAAAAGGCTTAACTGAAATTGAAGGCTGCCTTTTGATAGAGTTAATGCACTGTAGCCAGGGTATTCTTTGTATTTTACTTTCATAGAAAACCATAACAATCAGCTATTTTGGGTTCTCATTTGCAAATAAAATATATTCTAACATTATGAAAAAGATATTCTTGCCAGGCACGATGGTATAAACCCAGTATTTGAGAAGCTGACACATAAAGATATCAGGTTTGAGGACAGCCCCACCTAGCATCTTATTGATATCGTATTTCAAAATAAAAATAAGAAAGGGCTGAGGGTGTTTCTTGGAAGTAGAATGTCCCTGTTAGTCCCTGGTTAAAAAAAAAAGATGATTTTTTTTTGGTAAGATATAGAATAATTTACAAAAAGTACTGGAAACCATCACATTCCAAAGTTGAAACTGTGCCAAACCTTGTCATGTATGTTGGGGACATTATTTCCATTGGTTCTGTCCTCTTGGATACATAACTTAACTTGGCTCTCCTTTCTGCCCTTACTCCTCTCTCTGGTGAGAGAAGGGAGGCTTGCTATGAATATTTCATGTGCATCTCACTTTCCTTTAGAGTTTGACCTATTTTTTTCTCCTGGCTTATTTACAGCTTGTACCAGTACTGAAATATGTTACAGTTGGGCATATAGTACATAAAGTAGTCTCTCCCCAGCTCTTGGCAATTTAATAAAATGAGCTCAATTTTCCTACTGGCTTTTATGCAGAGATATGTACAATCTACCCGCCTTCCAACCATCACAGAATAAATGATACCTGAAAACTTGTCCATTCTTTGCTATACTTAAAATTATTGGAAAATATTTATTACAAAGATATGAAATATCAGAAGACTTTGAATATTTCATTATCTCATTATTGGAAACATGGGTAATATAACATAATTGCTCATTGCTATATAATCAAAAATAATTTCTGTTCACACACAACTAATTATTGTACATATATTTGTATTACTGAGGCTTGAACCTAGGGGCCAACTCCCTGTGAGCTATCATTCCAGTACTATATATATATATATATATATATATATATATATATATATATTTTTTTTTTTTTTTTTAAACAGGGTCTTGCTCAGTTGCTGAGGCTGTCCTTGAACCCACGATCCTACTGTCTCAGTCTCCCAAGTGGTGGTGTTACAGATATGTGCCACCATGCCCAGCAAAAGTTATATATACTAAAGACTTGCATGGATTTTTATTAGTTTGACCTACTTCCAAAGCAAAGGAGAGATGGGGGAAAAGGCAGAATTGAAAGTAGAGGGTTGAATTCCTAAGTTATCACTTAAAAGATAAGCCCCAGTTAGCCCCTGGGAGCCGAATCCCCTTTAACAACACGTATGTGAGTCGCTGCTATCGTAGCGTGACTTTGTCAAGAGAACTTAGCAACGAGATAAAATAACAGCTGTATATTTTGTAGAGAAGTTTGCTTAGGAAGGCAGTTGCCGCGGCAACGCCTGGCAATGGCAATTTGGTTTTGTGTTGTATGAAACTGATGAGTTTACTTTGTCTAGATTATTTTTCTCGCACTGGCAACTTCTAGGGAGGAGAGAGGAGAACTAGTCTTTTCCAGACCATGTGCATATTAGAAAAAAAGACAGTTCGTTTCAGAATAGAGGTGGAGAAGACTTTACTGACAAGCCTCTTCAGTGAATCACATACTTATACCCAAAATGCATATGGTGTACATTTACTGCTTTTCAGAAGAGCTCTGACTGTCTCAGCTTTTGTACCATAGCTCTGCTTCAGGCAAATGAGTCACATTCAGTTTTAAGTCCTCAGAAACTTGCCTAAAATAGTTGCAGCTGGGAGATGTGAAAAAAAAAATCTTATGAATGAGCAAAAACGAAGTAAATTATACTCCGCAGGGAAGTCTCTCAATGAAAAAAACAGGGTAAATGGGCTTGAGAGGAAAAAAAAAAGGGAAGCAGATGCTGACTGATAAGGACCGGCTTATTCCAACGGGGAGACACAGGCTTGCATAGAGTAGAGTCTGAAGAAGGATTCGGCCAAGCTACTTTCTCCCTGCAGATGGCTGGGCTTCAGTGGACTGAAATATCTTGATCAGAAGATGAAATGCATTTCACCTCAGAGACTTGATACAGGTGTGCTTTTCATTGAGCTCTAAGAACTAAAAACGGCCAGCAGCCACACACCTACAGAATATGAATTGGCTCCATATCCTCTGAATGTCTATACGCCAGTGTCATCACCACATATCACTGTCAAGCAGATAAAAGGCAAAGTGACAGCCCCCTCCCTAGCCAGCCCTCTCCCCTCACCATTCACAGAAATCCTTAGTAAAAACGAGCAAACAAAAAACTTATATTTTGCAGATGCAGAAGGTGGTTGGATCTGACACACGTAAGGATTATTTATCAGGTCCTAAGTTTAGGAAAAGCTCATCTCAACCAAGGTCCCAAATCTTTTCCTTAAAGGGAAACTCATAAAGTTTAAGAAGAGATAACTAGAAAAATAAGCAGATTCTTTTGTAAAAATTTACTTCAAGGATTAAGACACTTTCACTTAGCAATCTTAATTATTTTAGCAAAATCTACAAGTTTATCTTTTTCCCCCAAAGACAAATCTATATTAGTCTTGCTGTATGAGCTGTACTTATTTATTTATTTATTTACTTATTTATGTATTTATGTATTTATGTATTTATTTAGACAAGCAGTAATCCAGATGTGTCTCTTCTTTACTTGTTTCTAGCTATAATCAGTGATTTCAGGGAAGCGTATGAAAAAATCATCTGATGGAAACTGACTCGTATTTTTCAGAGCCTGCTTTGACCATTTAAGGCAATTTGTATTTTTGTAGGAAACTATCTGATTTCAACCCATAGAATCTGGCTACGCATATACATGCTGTGAAAGAGAATCTAGCTAACTGGGGCTTATAGGCTAAGCTCTGGCTGGGGTTACCTCAGTTTCACCTGATCTCTGAATTGCTTTGCACGAGCCAGGCCAGGAACTGAGAGTGGGCCATTCATAGCAATCATAGTAGTAAGCAGGGAACTTCTGTTACATGCCTAATGTTGCAAATAATTTCATCTTAACAGGACACTACAAGTCCAGTACTATTTCCACATTACCCGTCAGGGGTGGGTATAAAGCAAAATAAATTGCCGGAATTCCCTGGGTGGACCCACTTTGAAGATGAAGATTGAATCAGGCTGTCTGGCTGTAGAAGGCATGCTGGTTAGTCCTTAGGATGTACCATAAGTCCTCTTCCTACTATTTCGGAAAACACTCCAAACTATCCTCCTTCCCGATCAAAAACTCTCTTTTATGTAGACAGAGGGCTACCATGTATAGATAGTCTTGTCAACTCTTACTTGACAAATGCTCATGATTTCATATTCTTCTTATTCAGTTTTATGATTGATCTTGAATATATGAAGCTATTACAGTAAATAGAAAGTCCTAATGAGATGGACAAATTTGGCTGAAATTAACTATTTTTAAATTGTTTCTATTTGAAGTCCTTGAAAATAGTTGAAAACAAAACACAGTTACAGGTATATCAGAATGGGACACAGGAACTATAAAGATATAGGAGTATAAATTGATATTTATCCTGTGTCCTCTGAGTTTCAGAAAATTTAGATAAGTGGATATTAGGTAGATATGGTAATAAGGTAGCATCTTCATTTTGGACAGAAGAAAGAAGCATATTTATTTATTTACAGAGGAATGTAGTGGAAGGCTTCTTATGCTAAGACTTGTAAAGCAGAATTTTGTAAAAAAAAAAAAAAAAGAAAACCAAAAAAACAAAAAATGGTTTCTCCCAAGAATCTTCCAAAGAAGTCCTTACTTTAAAGATAGAGCCTATAACATCTGGAAGAAAGCCAGAAAGGTCAGAAGAAATGGAATGTGTGTATCTGTAAACTGTGAGATTTAGAAATTTAATACGAGGTTGAAAAGTTCTATATCCCGACAAAGATTTGTTTGTATTTTATTTCATTTAATGGATTTTTGCAAAAATTAAAATGATTTGACACCTGTAGAATTTGCTCCTAATTGCTCTATTCAAATAAAAAATACTCTAAAGATAATAAGCCTTTTTAATTAAAGTATATTTTTAAAAATATACATGATAATACAAAGAGAGTGTTGAATTTAACAAAGGTAGGCAATGTTGTTTTAAGGGAAAGATCTTCCTCAATTTACTCTGTTATCTTAAATTCACTTAATGTACCTCTTTACTTCATTGAATATCAAAACACCTTAGCAGCAGATTCAGTAAGGTTTCAGAGGAAACACTAAGAGGTGTGGATGCTGAGACTTGTTCCCATCCACGAGTGTCTGTATGCCTAGGCCATGCATTTAACTCCTCCACTCAGAAATACCATCGACTGAGATATATTAGCACAAACACTGCACCCCGCTAAGGTACTACTTGATTAGATCCATTATGCTTTACACCCAAGGTCTAGAAAGAATTTGCTTTCTAACACAGTGAATAAGAGTTCCTTCCATAAGCACTCTAAATGTATTTTCTTGTTGAAAGCATGGTGTGCACTTCAAAACCATCACTCACAATTGAGCAAGTCATCCTTATACAGAGCTCTTAAAGAAATAATGCCAGACTTACCTCGCGGGGGTGCTGAGTTCTGGAATGGATTACAGACAGTGTTATGAGGGTCCACGCTGAGATCGTAGGACACTTAGATCTCCAGCCCTGTTTGTCTAATCTAGACCAGTTTTGACGTTATTTCTTCTCACTACACAACTATCTTTCTTACTTCACACTCTCTACCTTCTATACTTTTATCTCCATAAGCTGATTTATATATGTACAGTTTTAATATACATAAAAATTCAATCCAAATGTTGTCTTCTGTTGAGATGAAGCATGTGGAAAGATAGATTGGACTTATTTTTATGGTGCGATTTTCTAAGTCATTGAATCTAATATTCTGTCTTTTAGAGATTTCTGAGCCAGTATCATATGCGCACATGAATAATAAACATTAAAACTTAGCTTCAAAGAAATATGAAATTGGAAATACTCTCTGCGGGGTTTATTTAAACACAAATTAAAGCTTAGCTATGCTATGAAATATGTTCCTTAATGAGGTACATTTTTGTTATTATTAATGTTTGTTTACTGTTATAGGAATAGTGAGTGATTATTGGATTTCTTGTCCATTTCTGTCTCCCAGTCTCCTTACTGACACTTTGCAAATCAACATGGCAATGGAGGTGAAATCGACCATCTATGACAGTCTCCTTCAGTAAAAACCAACTGGAATGGGGATCGCCTGGTTTAGATTAGTGTAATCACAATTCATGTCTAAACTGTTTAGAATTAGGACAAAGAGAATGATCCAATTTCAGTAGCATAGTCTGGACTCTTTCCAGGTCTTAATTTTTGGGTAGATTTGACTTCTGTCAAGTTATAGAAAAATTCAATTTCAAAGAAAAAAGAAATGGAGCAGACATGGAGGGAAGATCTTTTGCCAAGACCTTTCAATTCAGAAGTGTCCTTGAAATAACCCAAAGCATCTGCGATACAGGTTTTCTTTTTTTTTTTTCTTCTCTAAGTGTTTCATTCTGAAGAAAAATACAAAAAGTTTTTTAGATGTATATTAAACTATAGAAATTTTGTGACAAAGATTTATTAAAGAATCATGATTGCATATTGCCATTAAATGAATCCGTAAACGCTACATTTTAACTCATGCTAAAAATGTGACTTAAATGGATTGATATAAGAGAAGCTATAAAAAGATTAAGTGGCATATGAAAATATGAAAAAAAAGTTTCATTTATTTACTAAAAGTGAAAAGTTTAGAAATAAAGTAACACATGTTGATGGAGTAAGAAACATCTTTATCAAATATATATACATATATATGTATACATATTTTGATGTACAAAAAACTTTTCCAAATAGATTATTACAAGTTAAACCAAGGAATATAGTGGCCCAGACCTATAATCCCAGTACTTGGGAGGCTAAACCAGGAGGATCACAGGTTGGAGACGAGGCTCAATAACTTAGTGAGGACCTTAACAACTTAGTAAGAAAAATACACTAAAATAGGACAGGGGAGGAGTAGCTCATATGTATTATATTTCTGGGTTCAATTCCAGGTCCTAAATAAACATCTTGTTTGTCCCCATTTTGCATTACCTCCCACTGCTTTATGGCATTCTATTTCATCTGTACCTCAATATCTTGAACTCCCAGCCCACAGAGCTATAACCTGATGAGTTTAAAATGTTTATAATAGCTGGGCATGGTGGCGCACGCTTGTAATCCCCATGCTTGGGAGGTGGCTACAGGAGGATCGCATAGGTTTGAAGCCAGCTGCACTGGCCTAAGAGATCCTGTTTCCAAATAAAAATATAAAAATGGGTCTGGGAGTGTAGCCTAAAGGTAGAAGGGTTTCCAGGAACCCCAATACCACCAAAAACAAACAAACAAACAAACAAATAAATAAATAAATAAATAAAATGTTAATAATATACTAATAATAAACTAGCCAATGGGGCAGAGTTGTGAACCTAAGTCCTCACCAATCAGAGCCCTGGTCAGGATGGTATCAGGGATAAAGCCCTTGAACAGAATTGTGGCTCAGGGTGCTTGCTTACTATATATATTTATAAATACAGTATATGTTTATTTTATATTTATATATGTTAATAATATATTTTATATATTTTAAAATATATACTTATATATTACACATTATATAATGTTATATATATTATATATATACAATACTATATTATATATATTTTGTCTGTGTGCACCCTGTTTATTTCTGTTACCAACTCTCATTTTGCCATAACACAGGCAACCTCTAATTGATGGATGCTATGTCCAGGACATCTATGACACAGTCACACACTGATGAGTGTCCCGGATTGAAGGAAGCAGGACACTTAGTGACTAAATGCAGCTTGGTCTCCTGGAACAGATCCTGGAAAGAAGACAGACAGGGAAAATGACCATAAAACTTCCGTGAGGCCTCCAGCTTCCTTTTCAGCCTCCTGCCAATGTTGCTGCCTGGTCTGTTGATGTGGAATATTCATACCCATACGTCATACCCATAATGCAGGAGGCTGGGCCCTCTGTGTTATCTTTGCAATTACTCCATGAGTAGAAATGCACTCTACACATTTGTAGAATTACAAAAGAAGAGAAAAAAGACAGTATTATGATAAGCACTTTAAAATGTGTTATCTTTTGTAAAATATTTTGTAATAGCTGAAGGAACTTTTAGATCTATTATATGTTAAACATATTGTAATTCCAATAATAATTCAAATGGTGTCATTTTCAGTCAGATTTAAGATGCATAGTAAACATATATATGTATAATGTAATAGTTTATAATATTACAGATTATATTATAAATAATGTTACATATTTCATGTCATTATTGAGAATCTGTTCCCCAACTGTATTTCTATGTGTAGGTGTAGAGATACATTTATTTTTTAATTAATCAAATGTGTTATGCCAATTCAATACTCACTTAGAAGAGTATATAGCATCAAAATTAAGCCTTATCTTATGATATTAATACATTTTTAAAGTGTATGCTTTAAGTTTTTATTAGTCTTAAATTAAAAGTCAAAGGGTGGTTTTGAAATTTTTAGCCTACATTTTTGTGATTAGACTAATCTTGTAAGCCAAAAGTCACAGAATCCATCGAACGACTGTTAGTATCCAATATGCTGATCAACAGAGACTCTTCCCAGTTCTCTTGAGTAGGTCATTAAGTTTTCCTGGCTCTGTTTATCTTCCATTTAGTTGAAAGATACAAGACAAAATGAGAGTCACATTGCCTTCATTTTAAGTTGAGAAAATAGACCTAAGTAGCCATTTTTTTTTTTAAATCGCATACTGTCAGTGTCACAGATTAAAGATAATTTCTCAGTTTAATATTTTATCTGGCTTCCAGTGTGCTAATCATAGGAATGAGGGGGCCAAATTCACTCCTTTCTAACTGAACAGAATGTTAGGAATTCTGGTAGCTATGGCTCTGGACTAACAGAGCCATAATAATTAGCTTGTTCCTCTAACCAGTCTATTCAGTTAAATGTCTTGTTCAATATTTTTTTCTTACTCTAATGTGATGGGATAACTGCCTGTACTAATTCAATTTATTGTGTTGGCTCAGCATTGCCTTCCCTGAGAGAGTTGATACAAAACCTGTGTTTACTGGTTGTTTTCTCTTTGTTTTCTCTACTTTGGTCATCATCGCTATTTGCATGTTTTGCATTCCATCAATGAGCCAAATGATGAATTGAGTTGTATTTCCTTTCTCAAACCCATGCTTTTCACCAGCTTATAGGACGCAGTATTTCACTGTAAAAAAGCAACTTTGATCACTTTATGGTGATAGATTGATGGAGGTAGAATTAGTAAGTGGCATTCATTGACATACAGAGTGCCAGTTAAAAGAGATCTCTCTGTCCCCAGGGTGGGAAAAGAAGGAGCCAGTCTGGACTTCCTTGGCAGTAGCTGGATGGACAGAGACAGCAGGCTGATACGGATTTAAGTTTGAAGCTTATCGCACATTGTTTGAAATGTTATGCTTAGATGGATAAGAAAAATAATTTAGATAAGGCTTCCTGAAATAGAGAGAGATTTTCAAATTCTCCTCCGGACTCACGGTATAACTCTTGAAATCCCTGTTGTATTTCAGGTTAATTTAGAATGGTGGTTTTGGAGGAACCGTTCAATAGTCATCCACAAAGCGTCAGTGAGGAAGCGAGACTTGATGGGAACCAGGCAATTAATGCTGGAGTCTGATGCCAGAGCTCCCAGCAGCAGAGAGAAAGCAAAACCCGCTCCTCTTTCATCTGGATTTGTGGGGAAGGATGAGATAACACATTTTAATTGTTTAACTTATGTTTTTGCAAATTACCTTTCCTATCACTTGATTTTATAATAGTGTATGTATAAGCAGGTAATAATAGTATAAAACGTCCTTCCTGAATTTAAATCATAAGACATCATTTGATCTATTGTTAAATAAGAGGAAATTTGTAGAACTGATGTTCCTTTTAGATGCTGAGCATAGTTTCCCTACAATAAAAACAATACATTTATTTTTCCTTTTGGTACTGGGGATTGAACTCAGTGGCATTCTACCTCTGAGCTATACCTCAGCTTTTCATTTTATTTTGAAACAGAGTTTTATTAAGTTTCTGAGGCTGGCCTTGAATCTGTGATCATCTTGTCTCAGCCCCACAAGTACTAAAGTAACAGGGCCAAGCCACCAGGCCTGGTTGAAACAATAACTTTTGAGGGAAATTTTTTTTTTTTTTTTTTTTTTGCAGGTCTCGGGATGGAACCCAGGGGCATTCGACCTCCGAGCTACACCCCCTGCCCTATTTTTTATTCTTTATTTTGAAACCGGGTCTCACTGAGTTGCAGATGGCCTCACTAAGTAGCTGAGGCTGTCCGCGAACCGCGATCCTCCGGTCTCAGCCTCCCGAATGCTGGGATTACAAGCGTGGTACCCTGAGACTATCAATTGTGCCATACTTTCTGGAAGAAGCTAAATCTTTTATAAATATTAAATATCAATCTCACCATTTCTAAGATGTTAGTACTGTGTTCATAAAAAGCAATTCTAGCCTAAAAATTTGGACACTGACCGAGAAGAAAGTGATTACAAAGAAGGCACGCTAGTTAAAAAAGATTTAACAATATGCAAAAATATTACAGAAATCCTTCAGAATTGTATATAATCAAGAGTATGTTATGACTTTATTTAGAAAAGAGGAAAAGTAACTTCATTACTTTATTTACAAATAGTATCCTCCCAAATCTTATTTAATACTTTTGTTATCAATGGAAAACACACACACACACCTGCGAATATAAAATATGAAAAACACGAGTTTCTCAGAAAATAAGATGACATAAATATAAACGTAAATTGTCTTGAACTACAATATACTATACTGTTAAAATACACAAAAGATTACAATTCAAAGCAGAATGTCTAGAGACATTCCCTAATGTTTACAAATTTTAGTTCTGAGCACATCGTAATTTGTATAAAGACAGATGAGTCCAGGACCAAGGCTATTGTTTTGGAAGCTCTTCATAGCCTTCATATGGTGACCATGGCACTGTATGTATATGAGGTAAGATATGCTTGAGAATGTGGACACAAAAATAACAAAAATCCTCATGGTCTCTCAGCTGCAGTCAGGGGTCATTAACTCTAGCCTAATCTTAAAAAACCTAAAATCACAGATATCAAGTGGCTTACCCAAGCTCATACCACCTGTAAATATGTCACAACAAACACTAAACAGACATCAAATTACAATCTGGGAAACCCTCGTTATGGACTGAAATGCTCCCAACACCATTAGCAGGGATTAGGTGCTCTATGCGCACACCTGGTATACATTTACAATCAGAAATGTTACATGATTTTTCTTTAAAAAATCACTTATCCAAAAGCGTCTGCAATAGACTTAATGTGGATTTTACAGTCCAGGTATGCCTGCATGGGCTTTTGTCCTACCTAAAATAATCCCACTACTCACCAAGCTATTACTGTCTTAGCATCTGAAAACCATTGCACCGACATGATTACTGCTGAGAGAAATTGAAACAAGAATATAAGGGCCAGAAGGGACTTAAAACGTCAGTTTTCTGCTAACCTTTGCTTCTTCTCCCTGAAGTTTTTATGGCTATTATTAATATTCCTTTGTTATTGTTATTTAGTGGTGATGGCGACTGAACCCAGAGGCATTGTACCTCTGAATTACACCCTCAGCCTTATTTATTTTATTTATTTATTTCATTTTTTACTTGGAAATAGGCTCTAAGTTGCTGAGAGCCTTACTAAGTTGAAGAACCTGGCTTTGACCCTACAATCCTCCTGTTTCAGCCTCTCAAGTACTGGGATTACAGGTGTGCACCACCACACCCAGATGTCTTAGAGCTATTATGTAAACATTCCCAGCAGCAGCAGCAGCAAATTTGCCTTTGTCACTAGATGATGTATGTTTTATAAAACATGTCTTTTTTATATTGAAAGAAATTATATTTTGTCTTTGGGATATAATTATCATTTCTAGACTTACAGGACACAGAGGTCAGATTGAACATTTCAACCCGTGAGAGGACCAGAAGAAAGACAATTGCACTGGACACAGTCAGGTCCAGCACAGTGTGTCTGCAGCTCATCGTGACGGAGCTGGAGAGATGGTTTAACTGGAAGCAAGTTTGGTTGTTACTATTGTCATCATTTGCAGGCTAAGAACGAGGTGGGGGAGACTCAAGGGTAACCAGTCAAGGCTGAGAATGGTTTAAGGAAGTAAGAGTAACCGTTTTAGAGATTTTCAAGTGACAATTTTGAGGAACAGGAAATTCAATGAAGTCACTATATGTTGGAGCCATGGCCTCAGTAATGTCCAAATGTTTTAATTATAAGGGACACTGGAATATGGTAGCTGCAGTGGCATTGTGGAAGATGACTGTTTCTAACCACTGTGCCTCTTCAGTCCCTGAAGAACTCCATACTTGTTCTGGGCACAACCTATCCAGCCGGAAGCCTAAAGGTCAACTTTGTTTTCCAGTTTGATATGGCATGTGACTGCGTTCTGGCCAGTAGGATTTGGTCAGGACTATATGGGGATTCCAGAAAGACTTTCCCCACATCCTCTGACAACCTGGAAGGCTTACCCAAAGACTGAGTTAGGAGCCATATTGGACACTAAAGATGTACGCTGTCATACAAGCATGGTAGGGAGAAAGAAGAAGGCTTCAGGACTTCTTGGATTAGAATCACCTGTACAGTGTCAGCAGATAGGCTTTCTCTTTACACAACAGATGGAAACATCTATATTTTTTGTTGTTTTGCTTGTTTCTGATACTGGGGATTGAAGTGAAGGCCATTCTACCTCTGACCTGTACCACCAGCCTGATTTTTAATTTTTATTTTGAAACAGGGTCTCAATAACTTGCCTAGGATCTTGCTACATCCCTACAGCTGTCCTAGAACCTGCGGTCCTCCTGTTTCAGCCTCCCAAGTACTGGGATCACATGTGTACACCACCATGCCTGACTGGAGACATCTGTGTTTTGACCTCCGTTACATTAAGCCAAATGTAATTCTGACAGAGAAGGGGGAAGAAGATGGTGAGAATTCACTCACATTTGAGAGGAAGAAATAAGGCCAAAACTGTACTGCTGTCAACATAACACTATGCATTTCATTATTACCCTATCATCTGCTTGAATCTGTGAGACAAGACATGGATACTATCACCCTCCTGAGACATCTGAGTTCTTCTGTTCCTCTTCTCATCCAACAATATACTCAAGGGCTCCTGTTATCTCAGAGTCTTCACTCCAGTTCACTGAGTCACTCTGTATCCTCTGTCCCTGAATTTTCTCATCCTTTCCCTCCTCAGGAAATAGCCAGCAATTTTCTGATATTCCCTTAAAGTGCAATGCTCAGCCAAGCACGGTGGTGCACGCCTCTGATCGCAGTACTTGGTTGTGACAGGAGGATTGTGGGTTTGAGGACAGCCTCAGCAGTTTAGTAAGACTCTCAGCAACTTTGCAAGACCCTGTATGGAAACAAAAATAAAAAAGGACAAGGGGTATAGCTCAGTGGTAGAATGCCCCTGGGTTCAGTTCCGGTACTACACACACAAACACATACACACACACACACACACACACACACACACACACCCCATAAACAAACAAAACAAAACAAAAAACAACAGTGCAGTGTTCAGAAGTGAAATAACTCAGACTCACTCAGAACTCAGAGTTCGTCTCTCCTGTGCACACAACCATGTAACTGTAACAGGGTCAAAGCACAGGCTCAGCAGCATCCTTGCAAAGCTGTCCCGAGCTGGGTGCAGATTCTTCCCCATGCTCCGCTGTTCCCAGGCACTTTTTCATGGAGTTCTCTTGCTGCTTTGCTTTAACTGAAGCAACAGGCTGTCCATTCACACTTCTCCATTGCCTCTTGTTGCTTAAGACTTGGTTGTTACTGCATCGGCATATTAACACTCTCTGTTGAACTATAGGGGAAATGTGCTAAGAGCAAAGTAACTTTGAGACCTGGCCTCAATATGGAAGCCACCTAGTAGAAGGTAGCAGAGACATCAGCCGATTCTTGATACGCAACCTGGAAAAGAAGTACTCCAGAGTGTTTATCATCACTTAATGTAGTGTTTATTAATTTACTTGATTGCTTTGCAGTTCTGTTCTCTTACAAGCTATGTAAGAAAAAATAGCATTAAGTTGACATTTATGAAATTGCATGAATTGAATGAATTAATTAATGGGTAAGCCAGGTGTGGTGGCACACACCTACAATCCTTACCTGGGAGGCTAAGACAGGAGGATTGCAGGTTTGCAGCCAGTCTCAGCAACTTACCAAGGGTCTCCACAAGTTAGGGAGACCCTGTCTCAAAATAAAAACTCAAGTAGGATTTAGTGTATAGCTCAGAGGTAGAATGCTTCTGAGCTCAACTGCTCAATCTCCAGCAAAACACACACACACACACACACACACACACACACACACACACGCACGGATAAATAAATGCATGGATCTACCTCTTTCTCTCTCTCTCTTTTGTAGCTGAAATAGAGATACGCAATACCTAGCCTTTCTTCAGATTAATTCTTAGAAAATGAAAAAAAATGTTTCAGGCATGACTTATTCCCAAAATTGTCATGTGGGCAATCACTTTTCTAAATGTGTCCACAAACATGGAATTAAGAACACAAACACTTGCATTTCCACATTGAAGAAATGCCTCTTTCACGGTGATGCTTTTGTTTCTGTATTCAAATGGATTTCTTTCCACAAACAGTAACATCAGCCCCTGTGTGTGTAACCCAGGAGGAAGATGTGCATGTATGTGCATTCGTGTAAACGTGAGCCATGTACATATGACTACAGTTTATAGATGATTCGCTAAGCAATATTCCACCTAATTAAATAATCCAAACTGCTGTGAATCAGATACTGTTTTTATTTTCCTGGGGAACATGGTGAACCTTGACACTGGTGCGCTTCAGGGTTTGGTGCACTTTTCAACAGTTGGCCTTGGAGGAAGCTGAGATCCAGAACTGTGAATGCCATCCACATCACTCCTGAGACCCCGTGGCTTCCCAGTGACAGAACTGGGTTATGTCTCTTTCGGGGGCTCCTGGAGGAGAAGGTTTACACTCACCCTCCTGGATAGGTTTTCGGGCTCAGCATGCAGATTGACCCCGAAAGCTTGGGGTATCTCAGGAGATGGAGGTGATCCCTCTGAGTTCAGCTCCACCTCGACTGGGAGATGGAGCGGAGAGCGTCTTAAAGTCTTGCATGTGGGAGAAGCAGATCCCAGGGCCTGGGAGGAAATGAGAGAAGCTACGGATATGGCTAAGATGCCTGGAGGATTCCAACAATGGTGATAGCCATGTGTTTCTGACCACAGAGGAAATTACATTGGCAGCAGCAGCACCTGTAGCCCCACCCTGTTATTGGGGCACAATGAGTCTCACTGCAAGTGTGTGACCGTGACTCAACAGATCTGCTGCCCTGATAGCCAGAGCACAAAGATTTCCTCCTGATTCTTACCCCCGATTCTTACACTGTTCTCAAAGACAATATGATGGAGGGGGCGGCGCATCTTCTAAAACTAAAGCACTCACAAATCAAGTAAGCAAATGGCTTCTTAAGTCTTTCTTGATGTAGAAGTGAAACCAGTAAGTAAAGCAATTAAACAGATTATTAAAGCAAGAAATAGAAGCTCAAACTAACCATAGCTCTGAGTGGAAGGCATATATATATATTTTAAGCTTGCCTGTGCGGATAATTACCCCACTCCTGTACTACACATGGGAGCACCGATATTTCCTTCAGTTGACACGTGTATTGTTCATATACCAGGGAAGTAAATGTCCCGCTCACAAACACATCGTTGCTTCTGCTAGGATAAAATTCAGTGTGCTGCTGCCCTAGCCTTGGGAGTACCAGTTTGGAAATATTCGAACCATCTGGAATAAATGCTTTATGCTCCAGCTGTCTTCACTTAGCTCTTCATTTTGCCTAAGAAGAAGCACTGAGGGTCTAAGCAAGAGCTTCTTTAGGATAGTACATTAGCTGGAGGTTCAAGTTAGTCTTTATATAGGCGGCACAGGAAGCCGAGGCTTTGAGCTTAGGGCATTTTCCCCATGTCTAAAGTGATCATCCCTCCTTGTTTCACAGCGGGATTGTTTGAATTTTCGGGCCAGCCATTACCATCCCTCTCAAGGGGGATTGCATTTCTCTGGGGCTTCAGAATTTCCGAAATGCTTTGATCTTTCAGAATCCGTGACACAATCATAACTGTAAAGCAATAATGCTGCCATGGAGTAGGATTCAAGGGCCCAAAGGAAATGTTAAACTATGGGGAAGAAAGCAACTATTCTGCCACTCGTATTTTCCCCCCAACAGTTTGCAGCACAAATTATTTTCTTTCTCTTAGACAATGAGGCATGATAGTATCCTGACTGGAAGGGCAGGCTCTGTACCCATGCTGCTTGGTTTGAATGTGTGTGCTGGTATAGCATGAGAAATACCTCGTCTCAACTTTAGGCCATGGTTGGCTGCTCTTTGACAGGGTATAGTACTAACACTGATTTTCTAGAGATGCTCTGAGGGCTAAAAAAGGTACTTAATATAAATCTCAAGGAACAATGACTGGTAAAACATGAATAAATATTCCAGTGATACTAGTGGGTATTACAGAAGCTACTTGTAGTGTGTTTTATTTCCATTACATGCTTCCAAAATGAGTTAATCTGCATAGAGTCTCAGTGTACACCCACAACTAAAAACAGCAAAAGAACTGGGAAATAAAAATTAGCATATATATCTATTTGTTAGAATTTTTAAATGTATGTATCATAACATGATATGATATAGGTACGTCTGCTCTCATTTATACACAAAATAACTAAAAATTTTCAACTTATAAAAGACAACTTTAATACTATAGATTATTAAATATTATGTAAACATTATTAAATAAATATATAATTCTGTAATTCCAGAGGATAAATCCATAGGAGTTATTAATAAGATGTTTTAAATCAATCAATAAATAAAGACAATTTAGTGATTAAAAATAAATGAATTTTGATTCTTATAATTTTCTTTTATTTTTTTTTATTGGTGCACTGTATTCATACATCATAGTGGGATACAAACTTTTGTAGACATACATGCACACATCACCCAGTCAGCCCCCACCCGATCCCCACCCCATTCTCTCCCCATCCCTCCTTCCCATGCTTGGCTTAGTGGTTGACATCTAGTATTATAGCAATTTATCCAAAATTAACAATGATAATCTCACATAACAGTTTCATTTGTCTGATACCAAGCTTTTGATGACTTAAAGATAACATTTCAATGTTTCTTTTTGCTTTCTTTCTTACCAGAGAATTTTTATTCTATATTTTAAGGTGAAACTATCATATATTTATATATTTATTTTTCAGAAAAAATCTATCCTAATATGGAATATGGCTTCTAGATACCCAAAATGATCTTGAAAAAGAACAAAGCTAGAAGACATATATTTTCTGATTTCAAACCATATAAAGCTACAATAATTGAAACAGTGTAGTACTGTTCTAAAGGCAGATATATAAACCATTGGAGTTAAATACAAGCCTAGAGCTAAATTCTTCCCTATATTGTCAAGTTATTTTTGACAAGGTTTCCACGAACATTTGGTGGTGGAAATAATAATCTTTTAACTAAATATTGTTGAAAAATAATAATTACATGGAAAAGAATAATATTGGACCCTTACCTAATCCTATATACAAGTATTAACTCAAAATAGATAAAAGACCTAAATATAAATCTTAAGACTATAAACTTTTAGAAGAAAATCTGTGTCATAAAACATCACAACATTCGAAATTGGCAGTGATTTCTTGGATATGAGTTCAATGGCACAGGCAACAGAAAAGTATACAAACTCCCTAAAAAAAAATTGTATATCCAAAGACAATGTAAACAGAGTTAAAAGTTACTAATAGAATTGGATGAGATATTTCCAAATACTATATCTGAAGGTATATTAATATTCCAACTAGAAATCCTAAAAATTAACAACAATAAAGGCAAACAATACCATTTAGAGATAGGTAAAAGACTAACATAAGTAATGAATCTCCACAGATAACCAATCTTAGTTGTCTGTTGGATGGAAAATCTTGTTTCTCTGGTTCTGGTGTGTGTTACCTATTTCTTCTTTGTAGTTAATCTCTTTGAGTATTTTCTCTAGCGCTGGTTTTGAAGACATAAATTCCTTCAGTTTCTGTTTGTCATGGAAGCTTCTTATTTTTCCATCTAATTTGATAGAAAGTTTTGCTGGGTAGGAAATTTTTGGCTGGAAGTTGTTTTCTTTCAGAGTTTGGAATATGTTACTCCAAGCCCTTCTGGCTCTCATGACTTGGTTTGGGAAGTCTGGAGTGATTCTAATTGGTTTGCCTCTGAATGTCACTTGGCCCTTTGTTTTTGTTGCCTTTAAGATTCTCTGCTTGGCTTCCACATTGGTCATTTGACAATTATGTGGCGTGGGGATCCTCTTCTCCGATCCTGTCTAAAGGGAGTTCTATAAGTTTTCTGGATCTGTGTATCAACCTCTTGCTCTATGTTTGGAAAATTTTCTGCTATTACTTCCTTGAAGAGATTGTTGATCCCTTTGGTTTCACTTTCTTTTCCCTCCTCTATTCCAATTATTCTTAGGTTAGCTCTCTTAAAATGGGCCCATATTTCTTCAATGTCAGATTCCTGCTGTTGGATATTTTTTTCTAGATTAGAAACTATGCATTCATTTTTGGAATGATCATCTTCTAAGAGCAAGATTCTGTTCTCCGTGTGGTCTAATCGGTTGTTCATGCTTTGAATTGAGGCCTTTACTTCATTAATTGCATCCTTTATCTCTTTTTGGCTCTCTCTGAATCTTTTTGAAGCACCTCTATTATTTCTACAGTTATTTTCCTGATTTGATCTTCTAGAAATCTCTGATTTTCTGTTTTATCGGGTTCTGATGCTGTGGGGTTGTGGGCATTCATTGCTCCAGTGTTATTCCTCTTTCCCATGATTTCGGAAGTTTGTGCCTTCTCTGGGTTCTTCCCTTGGGTCACTATAACTTCGCTTAAGGTGCTCTCGATCTCGAGTCTGTAGTATCTCTGACCCCACTACTCCTTTACTGGGTTGTATCACAGAGTCTCCGACCCAGGGAGTCAATAGAGGCTGCTTTAGATTATGGGGGGTGCCAGGGTGGGCATTCTCCTATGGTGTGTTATCTCTGCCCCCGCCACTCCCCCACTGGGTCAAGTCCCAGGGAGTACAGTACTGGGATTTCTCCTCTGTGGCCCGCAATTTGACTTACTGTTCTTGAGTACGCAGATGTAGCTGTACTGGACTCGGTGAATTCACTGTTGCTGCCGCTGGTGGCAATATGGCGCCACTGCCATGCCCTCGGCTGTGAGGCTGGCGTATTTTTTCTTCTCTGGTTTTGATTTCCACTCTGAGTCCCTGCAGCGTGTGCTGAGCTCAGCCACTGGGAGCTTTAGATGCTCCCTGCGCCGAAAGATCCCGCCTGGCTGTTCTGCAGCAGCTCACCTCGGCTTGCTGTAGCTGTCCAATGAATTCGCTGCTGCCGCTGGTAGTATGGAGCTGCTGCCGCATCCTCGGGCGTGAGGCCAGTGTATCTCCTCTGTGGCTCTGAGCTCTGTTCTCAGTCTGCTTTCTCTCTGGAGCCTGGTGATTTTTTTGTTTCTCTGGTGATGGTGTTTTCTGGCTATGAAAGGTGTTGATTTTGTGGTAATGGAGATTGGTTGTTAGCGGGGCTCTTAAGCCCCATTTTTCTCGGTCGCCATCTTCCCGGAAGTCCTCAGTCTTACCGATTCTTATAATTTTCAATGGTGATTACATGACCTGGCTGTTTTATATACACAGTTGTTAATAAAAATAGTCAAATTTTAAGGTACATGCCCAAGGCAAAACTATTTCATAGTCAAAATTACCCTTTACAAATCAAATACAGTCCCTAAAGCATAGTCAATATAGTACATTTATATTTTAGAATTCCCCTCTGTGTAATGTTCTTTTGGAACATTAAAATTTGAACTCACAAGAAGAAAAGAAGATAAGTTTTACATGAAGATAATTGGCCTTTTAAGCCAGTGAGCCTTTACAATAAGAAGATTTTGAATAATGGATTAGGATTGGTTGTGAACTCTAAAATGTTTCTCCTTGCCAGCAGGATATGCATTATCCTAATATTATCTATGTAAACTTCACACAAGGTAATAGATTTTTTAGTTATAAGAAGTCTTAAAAGAGATATTCTCAAATACTGCCTGAAAATACATAACTTATTCTCCACATTCTGGGAATATACTAAATGCTTATAGTCTAGAACTCATTTTTCTCTCAGCTCACTCATTTCTAAAAATTAAAAAAAAATGATTCATCCATTCATTAACCACGTCTTTAATCATTCCAAAATATTCTTGTGCTAGCCGAGCATGGCGGTGCACGCTTGTAATCCCAGCATTTGGGAGGCTGAGACATGAGTATCACGGTTCACGACAGCCTCAGCTACTTAGTGAGGCCCTTTGCAATTCACTAAGACCCTGTTTCAAAATGTAGATTAAAAAATAGGGCTGGGGGTGTAGTTCAAAGGTAGAATGTCCCTGGGTTCCATTCCCAGTACTGCAGGAAAAATAAAAAAAAGAGCTTTGTGCTATTTGACCTCGCTGTGGCTTGATGCTTGCTTAACAATACTACAACTTAGAATTTTTTAAAATATGTGGCTACTGAGCACGAAATGGAATTGTTTTAGATTTTGTTGTTAATATAATGTTTGTATGTCCTGCTCTGACAGCCCCCATGATTTGGGTTTGAGGCGATGTCTACCGTTTGTCATGACTCTTTTGACAATACCATGTTTTATTTTTGCAGTCATCTGTGTGTGCCCACTCAGCTTCTGCAGCACAAGTGGCTGACTGAAGCAGCCATTAACTGGTGGTTCGGTTGTTTTTAGGGTATGTGAAGACGTTTTATGATCCCATCCAAATGTGATACCAGTGTTGTGTACCAAAAGATGTCTGTCTGAAGACTTTATGAAAATCTAGATGTGAAAGCCCAGTGTTTCCACATGGAGCTCACATATCATGCAGATATGTTATATGTCATTCCTTAGAAACCATAAAGGTTTATTTCAGAGGCCTTAAACATTGTTTTAGAAGAAAATCATTGGAAAGAAATTTACTCTGTTTTCTTCATGAAATTGCCAGGTATTGTTTGAATACCTTCTGACCACTATGTTTTGGGGCTAGCTACTAAGAAACTATAGGGAGTGGTGGCACACGCTTGTAATCCCCACGCTTGGGAGGCAGAGACAGGAAGATTGCGCAGGTTCGAAGCCAGCTGCACTGGCTTAGGAGACCCTGTTTCCAAATAAAAATATAAAAAATAGGTGTCTGAGAGTGTAGCCTGGAGGTAGAAGGGTTTCCAGGAACCCAGTACCACCAAAAACAAACAAATAAACAAAAAAAAAACAAAAAACAAAACAAAAACAAAAAAAAAATCCATAGGTTAGCAGAGAATGGTCTATACCCTCAAATCAGCCTCAATTTAGTAGGAGTGTATGAATGACAACCTCAAAGCTAAAACTCAAAATGAAAGCAAATATCAATAATGTGTTGAGTCTGATTCTTGATTTTCTACAAGGGTGGAAATATTCATGGTGTATCTCAAATCCCCACTCATCTTTCCCTTCTATTTGAATAGCACTTACACCTCATCCTTCTAAGAAAGCTCACTTGCTTTATTCAAGAACCAGAAACAATTTGAATTCAAAACTTGGTCAAAGTAAAGAGCTTCAACCATGTTGTGAAGAGTATAATTGTGCTTCCTTTCCAAAAGTCTGCTGCCCAGTTTCATGGTATATGCAAATTGATAAATTTTAGCAATACTAGAATGCTTACTTGAATGTGTGTGAGCAACACATTAGGTAAATCTCAAGAATTCATCTGTATGGATTTTGACTCTAATATAAACAGTAAGTGTGTACTCCTGTAGCCTTGTCAAGAATAAATTTGGTAAAACTAGCATAGTTTTCTCTCTATGGAGAAGTTCTAAGTGCCATGAGCAAAATCAAGAGGAACAATGGGAATTGTGTTTGATTTCTAAGCACACGAGGTAACACAATGTAAAATAAGTCATCAGTGTGTGGTTAGCGACATTTATTCAAAAGGAAGATAATGTATGGATACTGTTTGGTTTAGGAGAGTATTAATGAGGTACTGCAAGTAAAAGTTAGGGTTTTGGAAAGGTGCTTGGAAAAAAGGAGGCAAAGATAATTTTATTTCATTATGAAATATAGATATATAAAAGGTTCAGATGACACAAGAAATCTTTCTTTTTTTGAGAACTAAACAACAGTACAATGTTTAATTTTTCACAATGGATTCTTTTCGCACCATCTCTTTCCATCAACTATTTTCCTGGCTCTAATCCATGAAAAATCATTTTTTAATTATAGTTAAACATGATTAACACTGCAATCCATTTGTTTATCCCATGTGTTTATTTACTTTAGAAATAGATACTGAGCACTGAAAATATGCCTTGTATTGTCTAGACTCATTGACTCCAAATTTCTTAATTGAACTGCTATCCTAAAATATTTTTAATTTTTGTATCTTTAACCTATAAAATTATATATGCCTAATTGCCATATGAATGTTATAATGCAAATTTAAGTGTTTATGTGCCTATCTATATTATGAAATAATTCAACATATCTTAAAAGTAACATTTAAATAGAAATTTTCAATATGGTTCTCAGTTCTCAGTACTTATATATTTTTCTTACTGTAAATTAACACAGATTCCAAAACAGAAATGCTCTGTAGATATATTTCATCCTCCAAGTATAGCATTAAAATATCTTGACCAACCAAAGAAAAGACAAGAAAAACAAGATGTCTAAAGATGAATATGTCGAATTCAGTGAGAGCCTTTGTGGATTCCATTCAAAATCCCTATTAATTAAGAGAAAAGTATACTGAGAAATGGGGGAGTTGAATGGAATAACTCGATTGAAGTATACTTCTTTCATTCTTTATAATCACCGCTTTCCATAAGAACTGAAATAATATGGGACAGTGACAAGTTGCTCATAGAATAAAAAATAGAAATAACATAAGCTGCCCACCATCTGTAGGGAGCCAGGAAGAAGAGAGGGAGAGAGAGAGAGAGAGAGAGAGAGAGAGAGAGAGAGAGAGAGAGAGAGAGAATGGAGAAGAAAGAGGCATGGGAAAGAGAATAAAAATTCAATACTGGCTTATTCAGACTGCCCACTGTGTATATGTGTGAGTTTTCGAAGACTGTTTCCAGCAATTAGTCCATTTGTTCTGTTATTAACTTTATAGCACGGAGTTTTTGCAATCTTCTTTTATTGTTTTTTCTTTTTTCCTTTGGATTTTTTTTTATTGAATTCAGGAACATTCTGTCTCAGAGTGACACATTCAGACTATTTCTTTTTTTCTTATTTTGAAATGGGATATTGCTAAGGTACTGAGGGTCTCACTACATTGCTGAGGTTGTCCTTGAACTTGTGAGCCTTCTGTCTTAGCCTCCCAAGTACTGGGATTATAGTTGTGTGACACCACATCCAGCTGTCATTCTAATATCTTTGAGATCAGTAGTGATGCCCCCCTTTTTATTTCAGAAAAAAAATAATTTTTATTATCCTTATTTTTCTTTTTCAGCCTCACTAGAGTTGAGGAAGCAATTAGAAGCCGATTTTATCGATCTTATTAGTCAGCTTTTCATTTCCTTGATTTTTCCCCATAAACCTTTTTTCCCTTTTATTTCACTGGTTTTTGCTCTAATTTTTAAAATTGAATTCAATTTTCTCTTTTATTTCTAGTTTACTAACTAAAAGTTAATTAATTCCACCATGAATTCAAGGCTCTAAGATTCATTTTTATACTGCTTTTTCTGTACCTCACAGATTTTCACAAATTAAATTTTCACTTACTTCAGGATATTTTTTATTTCTTTGAGAATCTTTTTTTTATCTATATGGTTTATTTATTTATTTATTTATTTATTTATTTATTTATTTATTTATTTTGGGGTTAAGGAGGAATCCCAAGGACATTCAACCTCCAAGCTACACTCCTGCACTATTTTTTTTAATTATTATTCTTTATTTTGAAACAGGGCCTAAGTTGCAGAGAGCCTCACTAAGTAGCTGAGACTGTCCTCAAACTGTGATCCTCTGGTCTCAGCCGGAATTACAAGCATGCACCACCACGCCTGGCTGATCCATATGGTATTTAAAAGTGTACTTTTTAGCCGGGTGTGGTGGTACACGCTTGTAATCCTAGCATTCCGGAGGCTGAGACGGAAGGATCATGGTTTGTGGACAGCTTCAGCTACTACTTAGTGAGGCTTTTTGCAACTCAGTGAGACCCTGTTTCAAAATGAAGAATAAAATAATAGTGCTGGTAGTATAGCTAGGAGGTAGAATACCCCTGGGTTCTACCCCCAATACCTCATAAAATGTACATTTATAATGTCCAAAATATTTTCTCACTGTCTTTTTGTTTTGACTTCTATCCAATTTTATGGTTTAAGAGCCTTCTCTGCGTGGCTTACACTTTTTTTTTTTAACAATTTAAAAATTTGTTTTATGGTTCAGAATCTGGTCTAATTTGATAAATGTTCTCTATTTACTTAAAAAAGAATGTGTAGTCTGCTCTAGTTTAATGACAAAGTCTGAATAAATGATATCTGCCTGGGTCATGGCAATATTGAGTTCAACTAGGTCATTATTGTTTTTCTATAGGCTGAATCTGCCCATTTCTGACAAAGGGCACTGAAGCCTACAACTCTATAGTAGTAGACTAACCTATATCTCCTCCCAGTTCCATTAGTTTTGCCTTACATATTTTGATACACTATTGTGAAGCAATGCATATTCAGGATTATCATGTTTTATTAAAGAGTTGCTAGGTAATATCTCTATGCTACTAATGATATTCTTAGTCTGAAATCAGCTTTGCCTAAACATTGATTTTATACATATCAATATTTTGATTAACTTTCTTATTTATACTCTTATAGACATGGCTCTATTTTGGACATAGAGCCCATGACCAAACCTTCTAAACTGGGTCACTGATTCTACCAGGTTCATCAGTAAGGACTAATCAAAAAAGAAATTTTCAAAAAAAATTATTTCAAGACAGGGTCTTGCTACATCGTGGAGGCTGGCCATGAAATTGTAATCCTCTTGTCTCAGACTCTGTAGCCACTGGGATTTTAGGTATGGACCTCCACACCCAGCCCAAGCATTTCTTAGCCAAGTGTGGTGGGGCACTCTTGTAATCCCATTACTTGAGAGATAGAGATAGAAGGATTATGGGTTCTCCTCAGTGCCTCAGCTACTTAGTGAGGCACTTTGCAACTTAGTGAGATGCTGTTTCAAAATAAAAAATAAAAAGTAGGGCTGGAGTTGTAGCTAGGAGATAGAATGCCCCTGGGTTCCATCCTCATTACTGACAAAAAGATTTAAAAAAAAGAAAGAAATTGCTAATCATATCCCTGGTTCATTATTGCTACGGTTGAATAGTTGAAACTGAAGAGGAACATTGACATATAATTAAATATCTTATAGTAAACTATTTCTTTTTTATTTTTATGTGGATCATGTTGAAAATGGCATACATTCACACATTGATTAGGACTGAGTAAAATTCCATTGTGTGTATTTCCCATAATTTTGCAATCCATTCATCTGTTGATGGAGACCTAGGTTGGTTCTATATTTTGGCTATTACGAATTGTGCTGCTATAAACATAGGTATGCATATGCTATTGTAGTTCTCTGATTTCAACCACTTTGGAAAGATACTCAAGAGTGGTAGAGCTGGATCATATGGTGGATACATTCCCATTTTTTTAAGGAATCTCCACACTGATCTCCATAGTGGCTGAACTAGTTTGCATTCCCACCAGCGGTGTAAAAGAGTCCCTCTTTCCCCACACCCTCGCCAGCATTTGTTGTTATTGTACTTCTTTATGCTTGCCACTCTGATTGGGGATAGCTGAAATGTTTATAACAATGTATTTTATAAGAAAATAAATCATATTATTCCATCCTCCTCATATTATGGAGAAAAATAGCCCATTTAGTCCTATGTTACTTAAGCCCATTCCTTACAGCATTCTATGGAGGTGCCTCACTCAGCTCAGAAGCAATTTCCACATGCATTTAAATATCAAAATATCATAGCATACACCATAATTTATATAATAAAACATAAGTAAACACAATTAAATCCTGATGTTTAATATAAGTGACCCCAAAGGTGACTAGTAGCCATATGCTTCAGATACACTGGAAAAAGGGCTTCATTATGTACTTCTTATTAAATCAAGGGCCATTTTAATTATGAAGGTACCCACCTGATTAAAGTCAGGTTCACCCAAGGAATATCTGAATTTAACAAGACAAGTTTCTATTCATTTTCATCCACAGAATCATTATTTGTATTACTAAGAAATTTGTGCAATTTATTTTTTATGAGAGGATTTAATTATTTTCAGCTGTAAAAAGCCTTGGAAGAAGCTCTTTATTAAAAAAAGATTAATACATGAACTAAAGTGTTCACTCTAAAAATTCAAAGCACAAAACTTAAATTCACATAATAATGCTGGCATGCAAAGGAAAAATAACATTATACATATTAAAGTATAATAAAAATTGTATGATGAGATGAATCTATTCATAAAGTTATAGCACTCAGTTACAATAGCTTCTTTAAGGTGCAAATTAATATCACTGTAAAAGTTCCTTTGCCCTAGATCATTCTTATAATATTCCATAAGCAAAAGTGCATATAATTGGCTTCTGTAAGAATTTGTTAATAGTTCTTCTGTTATGAAAATTTTGCAAAATATACAAAAGTGTAAAGGCTAGCATAACAAAACTGAGCACTTATCTTCAAAATTATCAATTTTCTTCCAGCCTGTTTGTTCCAAGATATTTTATATTCCATAAATTATTCAGACTATACACAAATGATTTTTCTAGAAGACTGTCAATCTTAAAGAATTGCCTAGCAAAATTAAAATATTTTAAGGAGGAAAAGCATGTCAGCCAATTAATATTATAACAAAAATTAAGGGTTTAAAAAATCACATCTCAACTAATAGAGGTTAGAGGACTGGTTGTATGTCAGGTTAAAGACAGCCTCTGATACAACTCTTATTTTAACTTAACAGTTGTGCCTCCTTTGAAAAAGGCTCACAACAGGACATAAGGATCAAAACAAAATATTCATACTTGGCCATTCAAACATAGTTAGACTCCTACATTTGAGTAAGTCAATAAGCAAATAATGATTTTTCTGTTGATTGATTAATACAGATAATGCCAGAAAATAACAAACTAGACTTAAGTCAATTACAAGCAATAGTTTGACATGAGTCAGAATTGGGTTGTCATTGTTGACAAGTCAAAACAACTGAGGGCCTCGATCTATATTTTTCTTTGTATCATATTTTCTGTTTTTTTTATGAACAAAATAATAGATCCTTTCAGTGAGCAATAACCAGAAGAGATTTAGAAGACAAATCTGGTCATGGTTGCCCATGATTATATTTCTAATAATTGGGAGACTGACAGGAGCATCACAAGTTCCAGGGCATCCTCAACAATTTTATGACTCTCAGAAACTCAGTGAGATTTTTGTTATCTATCTATCTATCTATCTATCTATCTATCTATCTATCTATCTATCTATCTAATATATCTCTGATAGGTTTGGAGGTGGGCTGCAGGGTGTGGCTCATAAGAAGAATGACCCTCAATTCAGTACAGAAGAGAGAGAGAGAAAGAGAGAGAGAGAGAGAGAGAGAGAGAGAGAGAGAGAGAGAGAGAGAGAGAGGAAACCATATGTTTTGTTTCTTATTGTAGTTAAAAAATTATGCATTCTGGGAGAATGATGTGAAGTTTCCTGAGCATAGTTATGATATACAGCTGAGAATCATATACTCTAGGATAAGAGAGAGTCAGGATCACCTGCATCAGCTCCTCTGACATTTCTACATTTCCAGATTAGTGTGATTTATTTTTTGTTTTTAGTCAAGAGTACGATGATAAAGTCTGCATTTAATAACAATGCACTGGTGGCATAAAAAAGATGAAAAGTTTAGGCAAAAGAAATTAGTTACTCAGATACAATTTATTTAGATGTCAGTGCATGATTTAATAGAGTCTCTCAACATAACCTTGTTGATAAGATGGAAAAACTCTAGATTGAGTGTAATCCTGGCATTTGAGATGGTGGTGAATTAATATTTATCGTGTGGAAGTCTCTTGTGATAACAGTACACATATTTATCCTCGGAGTTATTTCATTTTCAAAAACATAAAAAAAGACTTAGATGGCTGATTTATAAAATCTGTGACTAAAATAATGCTAGGCAAAATATTTGTATATCTGTATGGCAATTTAAGGAGGTTAGCCTTGAATATTGGACAGAGACCAATAACATAAAAATTTGTAAGTATGTGATTTTTTTCTTCCACAGTTGTATTTCTTTCCAGAGAATTTTATTTTGGGCTTATTCTATTACATATTCTGTTCAATGATGATGTGAACCCTCAATCAGTGCTCCGTCTTGTCAATCTTTTCTCAATGGTGAATAAAAGAAATGCTCATTGATTAGTGGGACCTTTATCTCAATATGTTTTGTGTCAAGGTACTGGTACATGGTTTGAAAAGCACACTGTACAATACTTCTCTGACAAAAGAGGATGCAATAGCATTGGATGCAATATTGAAATGGGTTTAAAAGAGACCTTCCATCAGTAATAGGAATAACATTTTCTCTGCTCTTTCAAAGTTCTTTAAAAATGTACTTTAAAACACGGAGGCAGAGTGAAATACATCAAGTTATATGTGCGTGTATGTTCATATAACGGTACATTTTGGAAAATGTATTTCTTACGTGTGTCTTAAATAATATGTTTTATAATGCTCTATAATATAATCTTGAGACGTTTTTAAAGAATTAAGTACAACACTCACAATGTAAAGACAAATATGTAAAAGTGATATATCACATTATTGTGATTACATGCGATAGTGGATGGAGTTCTCATATAAATGCCAGTGTACAGAAATGGAAGCTGTTTCGAAGAAACAATTAAATATATATTTATTTCTACCTTCATAAACATTCCAATAAACCTTGTCTTCTCGTCCAGGACATACAATCTGAATTACACAAACCGCTTTAGATTTAAATAGGCGAACCCAACATTCTTCAGATCTGGCGGCCATTAATCATCAGTGAACTTGGGTCAAAGAGTATCTGGCTTCAATAAACCAAGAGATAATACATTTCACTAAGAGACAATGCATTTTCTAAAGAAAAATCACCTCGCTGCAGAATACTGGGTCCACACAAAGGCAGAACAGACCAGATGATGGGTCAGCTGGCACAAATAACTCAATGACAAGAAGTTACCATGGTGGAACCTGAACCCAAACAGACATTTTTCTTAATAGATACTTTAAAAATGACAGAGATTCAGAAAAAGTTAATAAATGTATGGAAGAGGAGGAATATAAATGGAACTTTCCCTTGGTGTATTTCATTAGGTCCCCAAACAAATATTACCAGTTCATCCTTTGGGAAACACACTGAGACAATATTTTATAAGATTTCTTTGTATTACAACTGAAACATTTGTTTTAGAGATTGGGATCTTATTGTGCTTAGACTTTTTGAGCAAATACTAAGCAGATTTCATTACGCATTGCATTCTGTCAAGGAATTTTGGTTGATTTCAATGATGGAGGTTATTGTTCAAACGGGGATAACTCAGTAAGGACCTTTACCTTTATGAGGTAGCAGGATATCAGTGTTTTGGAATAAAAAAATATCAGCCTAAATCATGGTAATGTTTTTGTTTTAGCTTTTTAATGTTTATGTTTTTATTGGTGCATTATAGTCTTGCATTGTAATGTAGCTTATAGTGATATTGATAGCTCAGATTAATAGGGCAGCTGTACTGAAGCTGTAATGAAGACTGTTCCTAGGACTCGGCATTGGGACTATCACTCTTACTTGGTCTGTCCCACTGTGGAGTGACCAGCTGTCTCTTTGGGGGGCATTCAGATCTGAAAGGGTGTGAGTTTCAGGCAAGGTGTCAGGTTTAAACACATACAGCCTCCTGGCTTCTCCGCCATGATTTCCAACTCTTTAATTGCAAGATGTTTCTATTTCTAAGTTATCTACTATGTGTTTCACATTAACTCTCCCCCAGAGAGTAGACCTAATGGGCAGGATGGCGTTTTTCTGCTTGGTGCCTCATTGGACTGTGATTTCACAGACTCATTGTCAATGGCTGGCCAAAGAGCCACCACTGGCTTTGGCCCCAGTCTCTGCTCTAATTAGGAAGAAGGGATCCTTGGGCTTTTTCAATCTACACAGTGTCTACTAGTGCAGCGATGTCTTTACAGTGCTCCGAAAATAAATAAGCAACAGCTTGACATTCATTATGTAGTCAGATCCAAAAAGCTTAATAAATGTTTATATTCTAACCACTTAGTGGCCACTTGCAAAATAAAATACACATAAACTGAAAGAAAAACAGTATTTTATTTTCTTGTTAAGTAACTATAATGAATTAATAATGAGAAATTTGTATGTGTTGGGCACTGCACAACTTCTTAATTCTTACGTCTTGATTCACATTGGTTCTCATAGGATGTGGTTTAATCAACAACCATAAAATCTACTTTCCACAGATGTATTTGTATTGAAAGACATAGAGTTTTATCTAATGGTGAAAACATCCATTACTTAGTGTTTGACCCATGTTTAATAGATTAAAGGGTCTCTGTGCTTTCCTCAAAAGTTTAAAAATATCTTGTGATGACTCTGATTTTGCTGTTGTCTATAGGATCATTTCAATAGTTTGGGATCTATGTCATTAAGATAAAGATGATACAGGACATCTTATAAAGTACAATAGCTTAAGTATGAACAAATGAACATGGCTGTTTTTTTTTTTTTACAGATAGACTCATGAGCATGGCAGAAACACAAAACATTGGAGGATAGGCAATAACATTTATAATAATAATAATAATAATAATAATTATTATTATTATTATTAACCATTATTATTATTATTATGTGTGTGTGTGTGGTGCTGGGAACTGAACCCAGGGTGTTTTTTATTATATTTGAGCTATGCCCCAGCCCAATTTTGTTGTTTATTTTGATACGGGGTATTGGAAAGATGCTGAAAATCTCACTCCTTTAGAAGAGGCTTGCTTTGAATCTGCAATAACCCTGTTTCAGCCTCCCAACTACTGAGATTGCAGGCATGCCCATCACACACAGCTAGCCAATAGTATTAATTATGAAGTATGAGTGACAGTTGTGAAAAGCTTTTGTGAAAAAATAAACCTGATGTCATTGAGGGGGGATTTTATGAAAGAGTCAAGCTGAAATTATGAATAATTTTTTATGTCGAAATAAAGAAAGTATATGATTAAGATAGTAGATATTTAAAGTGCTCAAGGGAGCCCATGTAGTCACATGACTCTTGAGAATAATTAATGGATGTTGCCTTGAATGAAATGACTCCGCCCAGTCTTGCATGATAGCTCACACGGGCTATCAGAATAATGTTGGGGAGCTGGGCGTGGTGGCACACACTTGTAATCCCCACGCTTGGGAGGCGGAGACAGGAGGATGGCGCAGGTTTGAAGCCAACTACACTGGCTTAAGAGACCCTGTTTCTGAATAAAAAAGTATAAAAATAAGTCTGGGAGTGTAGCGCGGAGGTAGAAGGGTTTCCAGGACCCCAGTACCACCAAAAAAAAAAAAAAGAATAATGTTGGGGAGATGCTAATGGATGACTTGAGGTCTAAATGGTAAGCACTCAACACCAATTGGAAATAGTAGAAGCTAGAAAACAACAGGGCTGGGCAAGCTTCCTGTGATCTCTTTGGAACTTTTGCCCATCATTCAATAGCTCTGCTGTCCCTCCTATAACTGTAATCACCTTCTGTAGCTGCTTTTCTTCATAAGCACATGGACGTGATCAAATATCACCTTACAAACAAGAGAAATACAGCCTCCCGTTTACTGTCATGTGTTCCTCTTGTGTTTTTTCTTTTAATAAGCTTGAAAATTGACATGAAGTTATCACTGCACCCTCACTCTGCCTTCATCTTCCACCTTCTGTAATCTGGCTTCTTTCCTATGAGCCACAGTTAAATTATGTTTACTCTTGTTTAATATCCCTCCCATTGCATAACTCAATGGCCAATTCTCTGCCACTGCCCTTCCAAATTCTGGAGACCCTGCTTCTACTTCCTGTTTCTCTTTTCTGCTTCCTGTTTCCTGTTTCTTCTATTGGGCCACACTTTCTGTACCTTCCACACTGTTCTCTACTACATCCTGAACTGGCTACATAATTTGTGGACTCTCAGTACAAAATGAAAATATGGGCCCTCGAGTTCAAATTAATATAAATTTCAGATAGTGATACCAACATATTCAACCAAGAAGAGCTTTTATTAAAAAATTTGATAGTGGAGATAGAACCCAGGGACATTCTACCCCTGAGCTACAACCCCGGTCCTTCATCGACCAACCCACCCATCCTTCCTTCCTTCCTTCCTTCCTTCCTTCCTTCCTTCCTTCCTTCCTTCCTTCTCTTCTTTCCTCCCTCTTTCTCTCTTTTTCTTTCTTTCTTCCTTCCTTCCTTCCTTCCTTCCTTCCTTTCTTCTTTTTTATGCTATTAGAGATAGAACCCAGGGGCAGTCTTCCTCTAAGCTACCCCCATAGCCCCTTTATGTTTTGTTTTGAAACAGTTTTGCTAGATTGCTAAGTCAGGCTATACTGCTAAAGCTGTTCTCAAATCTGTGATCCTCCTGTCTCAGTCTCCTAAGTACCAGGAATATAGGCATGCACCACCATGCCTGTCTTTTATTTTTATTTTGATATCGAGTTGCTAAGGGCCTCTCTATGTTGCTGAGGTGTGTCTTGAATGTGTGATCCTCCTGTCTCAGTCTCCTGAATACTGGGATAACATATGTGCATGAAAAAGCATTCTAAGTTCTGATCATATGCAAAATCATAGCTCACCCACCCTTGAAGCATATCTGCTTTACTTTCTGTTCCTCCTAGCATACTCATCTCAAGCATCCTCTCTTTCTGACCTTCCCTGACCACCCATCCCTGTCAATCTGAGTAAAAATTTTTGTTCTCCCAATTCCTATGTATATTTCCACCAAAGCTCCCCTCTCTTTGTAGATGCTGGTTTCCTGGATAGCCTTCCCTAATAGATAGCAATCTTCTGATAACAGAGCTTATGTATCTTTATACCTTCAATAAGTTGGACCATGCTTGACAAATTTTAATTCTCCCAAAATGTACGTGTTTCTGGTAAAGTAGTTGAAACAGGTAGAGAAAAATAGGACATATAATATTTGGACAATGAAAAAAAGAGAATAAATTCAAAATTTGATTCTACATCAATCAGATATCAGGTCAGGGAGACAGAATGGAGAGGAAACAGTGAGTTGAGGGGAGTCAATAGGTCAGTTTAGAATCAGTTGAGAATCCCAACCAATTTAACCTTCATCTGGATGACTCTTTTTAAGCTTGTTGTGAAATTTATGTATAAAATTTCAAAGAAGAAGCAGGAGTATAAACTTATGTTCAGGTTAATTCTACAAAGAAACAAAACAAAACAAAACAAAACAAAAAAACAAATAACAAGTAATAGCTGAAGAAAAAAAGTCCTTTATTGGAGAAAGATTCAGTCTTCTACAATGTGTGCCAGCCAATTGCCCAACCTTTTCTCTACAGACCTTCTAGGGACGGTATCTTCTAGGAGGAAGGTGCTGTGACTGTCATGTTAAACTCCTGAGGGCCATTACAGACCTCTACACGTGTTCAACAGGAACACAACGGTATTGCTGAGCGAACACAGTGTTATAGCTCAGGTCAGGATTAGCTAGATAACACTCAGGACACCATGGTGGTCCCCTTGATATTTGGTCTAACGTAATTCCACACATCTCATAATACCTGTGTGTTTAAAAATATCTTGCCATTTTATTACCCTGCTATGAAACTTGCTGCAAGTGAGCCTGTATGTTTTTTAATAAAGAAACAAACTGCTGGCAGTAATACCACAGCACGAGTCCAGGACACTATGCCAGCATGCTTGAATTTCTCAGAGGTGCCATTTTATGCAACAAATCTATCTGTAGAAACTGAGGGAGAAAAACAACTGCAGGCAAATGGAAAATTACAAATTGTTAATATGGGAACCATGATAAATCAGGTGCATTGTTTGACACTCGATGACTGAGTGCCGATTTTTAATTGAAGAAAGTAATTTAAAATAAAAATAAGAAAAAGATAGAAAGATATGCAATTACTGATGAAGCATATATTGGCTTTCTCTGGTCTGTTATGATTTGGGAAGAAAAATAGGATGGATGGTAGTTGTTGACTAATCCTCTGGGAAAATAGCTACGGATGTTGTGGGTCAAAGTCTTATTGTCATATATGATATGTTTATTATATTTCGTGTGTATCCTGTTTCTCAACAATAACTATCAAGAAACATTTCAAGGTGTAGAGTTAAAACTAAAGGATTATAAGGAATTATGATGTGATTGGAGAAAAAATGAAGTAACTGATATTTTTAAGTGCCTGCTGTATCATAAGAACACTTTTTGGCAATTATTTTTATGTATTTTAAACTGAAAAAAAATGTAGCATTTGTTGTCTATTGAGCTAGAGAATGCAACTCAGAATACTTAACTTGTCCAAAAACACAGACAGAAATGGACAAAAACAATAGTTTTGAATGTGTTGTTTTTATTTTGTGGGGGGTAAATTACTTTTATTAAGATGATCTTATAAGCCTGATATGAACATATTGGCATTCATGTACCAAGGAGTTCAACTATGCATAATAGGTGACTCAAACTTTTTTCAACAAAATGAGGCTTTTCACTCCAGGGTAATGCTCATAAGGGTAAAATTTCCCTAAGTTTCAGCTTCTTCCTAGGCTGATAGATGGTCTCTTCTGTGGTTCAACACAGTAGATAACACCAGACGTCACTGAGTGGTTGGCAGTCTTCTTCATCCACAAATAATAATGGGAAAGGGGATAAGGGGTCCATTTATTATTTCCAGAAGAACCGAGAACACTTTTGGTTTCCCCCATCAAGTACTCAGGATAATATTTGCTTCTGTTCCATCAACCCAAGTTTCATCATAGGTATCTCCATGAGCCATTAATGGAATATGAGTCTCATGCTGATAAAAGAGTTGAAATTTGACTTTGATGTTATATGCCTAGAACCAGTCTTTCAGTTTACTTCTCAGAAGCACATTGGCTGCCCAGTACTGGGGATTGAGGTGCGTGGAAACTTTAATAGGATAGAATGATAAAGAGGGTGTTATTCATGGTTCCATACTCTGTTTTTTCAAAGAAAAGTAAGTTTTGAGGCCAGGGTAGTGGATATTGAACCCAGAGGCATTCTACCACTGAGATCTACCCCCACCCCCTCCAGCTCGTTTTTTAAAATTTGTGTATTTGAAACAAGATCTTGCTACATTGCTGAAAAGTCTTGCTAAATTACTGAGGCTGGACTTGAACCTGTTATTTTCCTGTCTCAGCCTCCCAAGTACTAGAAATGCAGGCCTGTTTCACCCATGCCTGGCTTGAGGAATTTTTAATCATTTTTTATAGTTTCCTTAAAGATTCAGTGAAATTAATCTTAAAATTCAACTTAATCTTTTAAGAGATTATCCTTCAATAGTTGATATATTTAAAATTGCCATTCATCTCTTGCTTGTCTCTAAGAAAAACACACCCATGACCTTCTGTTATGTTTTCTTTCGGTCTGGTACCAATTCATGTCTGTGTGCCTGTATTTTGGTTTTTATGTTAAAATTCACTTAAGAGTGTAATCTATCTTTATAAAATATTTTTTCTTCCTTTTATCTCTCATAGGTCCTAGAATTACGCTGCTCCCAAGATGAGCATATATACAGTAGGGGCCTCTGGGGTAAAGCCCTTCCTGCAGGAGTTGAGCCTCAGAGGCCACAGCAGGCAGCTGGGAAGTGAGTGCTTTTAAGAAGGGCAGGGGTCTCCTCCGTGTTGACCTCCATATGTGCTAAAATTGCCTCTTCTGTTCTTTTTCAGATTTTCTAGATTCTAGGCTCAAGAAATACATTTTGTGCCTGCTGGATTTATCAGAAAAAGAAAAAAAAATCTGTTGAAGTCATTCTATTTTTTTTCAGTATTACCTTGTATTTTATTTCTTCCTTTATATTTTTTATGGGGCTTCTTATCTTAAATGATTTTAGCTAATAAAATATAAAAAGAAAATAATTCTCATGCACTCTTTATTAAGCTTTTCTATAAAAATGAGAAATTAATGGTAATAAAATTTGTTATCAACTGATCTATGCACTTTTTCTAATTTTGTTGATTGTACAACTATTGTTTTTTCAGTTCCAAGAGCCAATCCCAGACTCCTCTTCATTTATTTGTCTTAGGTTTCAAGTCTCCCCCAGTCAGTGACAGTATATCCATCTTTATTTGTTTTGCAGGACCCTGACATTTGAAATGTATTGGCTATTTATTTCTACATGGTCTCTTAGTTTGTATTTGTCTGCTGTTCCCCCTGATTAAATTCAGTTTATGCCTTCTTTGATGAGAATAGCCCACATGTTTGTGTTTCCCAGGACCTCTTATCAAAAGAGACATAATGTTCATGTATGTCAATCCTGGTGATAGTCATTTTGAACACTTGGAAAGTGTTAATTCTTACTTCTCATTGGTATGTTTCTGGTGGAGTGATAGATGTAGATACCTCCTTTCTCTTGATGTTGTTTCTCAGTGATTTTAGCATCTATGATAATTCTTGCCGGAAACAAGTTTGATTGTGGTGTTTGTAAATGATGACTTCCTATTTTCATCATTCTTTCTCCGTTTATGAATGGGATTTATACACTAAAGGAAATTTTCCTCTTCTTCATATTGAATCATTTATTTGATCATTTATATGAGTAGAAACCCATGGTTATTCACTACATTTATGGATTATATTACTATCAATTAATTATTTTGAAACTCATATTTTCATTTCATTTCTAAATATTGTGGTCTGCTTTTTTATTATATGGTGTATGTGCGTTGTACATATGTGTGTGTGCATGTGTGTGTGTGTGTGTGTGTGTGTGTGTGTGTGTACTGAATATAGAACTCAGGGGCATTCTACCTCTGATCTACAACCCCAGCCCTATTTTATTTTTTATTTTGAAACATGTCTCACTAAGTTGTGGAGGGCCTCACTTAAGTTGGTCAAGGAGTCCTAGATGTTGGATTAGGCGCAAATAGGCATTTGAAGGTTTACTACTTTGGAATCTTCCCTTTTTTATCATTTAGTCTCTTCTTTTACAACCCACATGTAAGGCAGTAAGGAGGGTATCTGTTTTCACATTTTCTGCATAGCAAAGCATGATGAATGAACAAGGTTCTTAAGTTCACATAACTACATAGCCATCAACGCTATCTAGTACTCTTTCTACTATACAATATTGCTAAAGAGGATTCCATTCTATGATTTATAGATGGGCTTTTAAATCATTAAGCTCAGAACAAAGTAAAATATCCTGAAAATATATTGTAATTATGTACAAAAAAGGATTCAGTTGGCTGCCAGGATTTCAGATATCTAAATAATCAATTTTAGCCCTTCGTGGATATAAATCAGGTAAAAAATAGTCTTTGTCATCAAATCTAATATCCTATTATGACTAGCATTCGTGAACTAATTTGTCGCATTTATTTTATTTCATATTTTGAAGTTGGTATTAATATGAATGCTTGCAACACAGCCATCCCAGTAATTGGATTAGCAGAATCTCTGAATACCAAAAAAGATGTGAAAAATTACTTCTATTAAGTTCCAAAAGATTCATTGCCATCTGAGACTTTCCAAAGGGGAAACTTGTCTTCCAAACTCATCTTTCTCTCCTAAATTCAGTTGTCGAGAAGCACTACATTTACCACAATTAATAAAAACTCTGGCAAAGTATAAGAGAGTTCTTGCTTTGAGGCACCCAGACTTTCCCTTAAAGACTTGGAATGACACTAAATGAATAGGAGGGAGGAAAGAACTAATTAATTGGCATTTGATATAGAGCAGTGGATGTTGATTTATTAGTCAGGACCAACATTAGTGGAGTTTACGTTATAAACCTCAAACCACATCTTTTCCAGGTTCCTCTTGTCACCACCGTAAATCGCCTATGTATGAACTGGTGGTAATTTATCAAAAAAATAAAAACATAAGTAGCTCTTATGTAGATGGTGACATGAGTGCAGGCATGTAAATTTCCTTTTGTCAAAGTTACCAGAGAAATAAACCAACTAGGGGGAAAATTCTTTCACATAGGAATGTAGCAAAGTTTTATGTGTGGGCAAAATAAAAAAAGCAACATTGAAATCAGAGTTTGTCAATTATTGTGAGACACAATCATGTTCAAGACCATAAACCTTTAAAATTTTTTTTTTTTTTTTTTTTTTTGGTGGTACTGGGGTTCCTGGAAGCCCTTCTACCTCCGGACGATACTCCTAGACCTATTTTTTAATATTTTATTTGGAAACAAGGTCTCTTAAGCCAGCGCGGCTGGCTTCAAACCTGCGCGATCCTTCTGTCTCTGCTTCCCAAGTGCAGGGATTACAAGTGTGCGCCACCACACCCGGCATAGTCATACTTCTTGATGGAGTACAAGATGGTAGAGGCAAACATGCACATATTACTAAGTTATCCCTTCTCCAATTCCCATCCCATTTCTTGCCCCTCCCTCCTTCTCATGTTTGGCTTAGTTATTGATTATGATATGTTTGTGAAAGCTCATCATGTGTTTTAAGTATGCAGATCTTTTTTTATTCCTTATTGAGCTTTCTCAAACAGTTCAGAATTTTAGGTGTGCATTAACCTTGTCAAAGCATCATGCCATGTTTTGGAAGGATCCTGTCCTTACTTTAGTCTTTGTCAACATCTGGGAGCTTCTGGGACCAGCTGTTGAAGTTGGAGAAAGGATGAGAGGCATCCTACAGGCAACCCATAACCTTAGGTCCATGTGTTTTGGACTTAGATGTTCAAACATCTCATGGCTAAGGAGGAGGAGCTATGAACTCATTGAAGAGGTAAACCAGAATGGGTAAGAGGATTTGGAACAATGTTGCATAAACTCTGTGCTGAAAGTAATAAAGCCGTTTGGGGAAACTATTATTTTAGCATTGCCAAGGTAGCATTTAGCATGCCATGAGGACCAAAGCATCTCCAAAATCTGTTAAATTATGAGCAGTGAAAAAAAAATACACTTACTCAGCAAATTGGGCTCAAGGTGGGAAAAGTTCAAAGCATGATATACAGTTGTAAAAGCTGCCGGGCAAGGGTCACTGTGCCTCGTAAAAGACACACCTCTGAAGGTTATGGTAGGCATTCGCTTTGTTGGAGACTGTTAATTTAAAAACTGGATGCCCAAATAAATCAATTCTGTTAGAGACCTTGACAAAGGCAGAGAAAAAAAAATATAGCAGAAATCTATCTTTTCTTTAGATTTTATTTTAGACTACCACACATAGAAAATGTGTCTAAATATGTGGCTAAAATTTTTCTACTTTTAGTCTCCTTTCTATTACTGAAGTAGAATTTATCAATGCCCCAGAATTTATACATAACCTCATAAGTTGGGTATATGCATTCTTACCTCTAACTGCCCACAGAAATTTGGCCTAATGGCATTTTTATGTTCCTCTGAAATTCATCTGATGATACATGTCAAAACAATTCTTCTGGGTCATAAGAGAGTTCTCTCAAGATCTAATATTTCCAGTATCTGTGGCTTATATTAGTAATAGAGGCTAATGAGAGAGAAGTTCCCTACTTCATAACTTTAAAATGCGTTTCAAAGGGGTCGTGTAAGATACATTTTAAATAGTTCTACCACTTCTTAGAAAGCTTTTTGTCCTACATTAAATGCCTTGTGGTAGAGATGTTTATGTTCTTATCCTTTACCTGACAACAGTGTAAGGGGCTGAGAGCGCCTACCCTTGTTTTGTTCTCTATCCTCCCCACAGCAGTGTTTCACAAAGTAGCCTCCTTGATGATAAACATTCCCAAAACACTGAGAATGGTGTATTCATATAAGCACAGGAAAATTCGTTTAGGCAAAACTTTAAATTTTTAAAATTCATAAATTTTGAATATATCCTGATACAAACCCTAAACTTACTTGATCACCTATTAAGGTGCTCTTTCCCTACCACAGTAGAGATATAGAATATTAATTTTTATCCCACAAATATACTATGCTGTAAACCTCAAGACTCTGCTTAATTGAAACATTAAATGTTTTCTTCCACTTTTAGATTCTTTCTTTTGTTTTTTCTTTTTTTCCCTCCCACTCTTTCTCTTTTATCATCTTCCTTTCTTCCTTCCCTCCCTCCCTCCCTCTTTCAATCTTTCCCTTTTCCTGCCTCATTTTCCTTCTCTGCTGACATGGAAACCAAATTGTAAAGAATTGAGTCTTCAGTCTCAAATTTTAGTGTAGATTGGATGAAAATTGGGAAACTGATCAGATACAAAAGAGAAGTTCTTAAATTCTACACAATAATATAATTTAAAATTTGGGCCAGGTGTGATGGCGCGTGCACACGCGTGCACGCGCACACACACACACACACACACACACACACACACACATTTGTAATCTCAGAACTTGGAAGTTTGAAACAGAAGGAACTTAGGTTCATGTCCAGCTTTAACAACTTAGTGAGATCCTGTTTCAAAACAAAAAATAAGGGGCCAGGATGTAGCTCAGTGGCATTGCAGGTGCAGTGCTCTGAGTTTGATCCTTGGTTGCAAACAGAAAAAAAAAGACCCCTTAAAAAAATAAGCTAAGAGCAAAATAAAAACTAAAATATGGCTGGGAAGGGACATAGAATGTAGAATGTCCCTGGATTCAATTAAATTAGTACCAAAGATCATATATATATATATATATATATATATATATACATACATATATATATATATATATATATATATATATGGACAACTGAGAAATTTACACTATGCAATCATTTTTATTTTTATAAGGATATTATTAAAACTTCTGTGGCTTTCTGCTTTTGTGGTAACATAGGGGAATATGACAAAAAACAGAATTACCTTATCTGCATTACATATGCTTGAATTATCATGTCTAATTTTAAGTTTAAACAGTGGAATCTTCTTTCTTTTCTCAAAGGCCTGATAATTTAATATTTCATATAGTCTTCTATCCTTTGTCATATAAGTCCTTGAACTCGTCCCAAGACAGAACAGACACTGTAAGGTAATACAAATTAAGAGACTTCTCTTCTAGATAAATCCCAGTCTTCGCACCCTTCATCACACCATTCAATTCTTAAGAAACTCAGTGTTTTTATTTGTCAAGTGAGAAAGAAACTAAATCGTCCTGCTATTACATACCTCTTCAGGGAGCATTCTCAAGCCAAATTTTATTTTCTCCGAAAAGATTTTGAACGTATAGCATCAGACTTTAAGTAGCCAATAAAAAAATGCAGTTTAAATAACGGTGTATATATGAAGTTAGCAAAACCAATCTCAACAATATCTGTAGGGAGGAGGAGGAAGCGCAGTGTGTAACCATGGTTCTATCACTCGGAGCTCATTTTGATGTATAAGTTCAATGCACCAATAAAAATATATTTTTTAAAATTTGCGTAGCCTATTCTGTTTTTTCTTGGACTAACTATAAAACTAAAAGAGATATATTTTAATTATGAAAATATCATCAAATGGGGCTGCTCAAATTCCTCCTAGGAATTTGGAATTTGGCTCTGAAAATAAACAAAGAAAGATGCTCCACACTCTGCTAGTTTGGTCTCAAGTAAGAGTCCAGAAAGTATTGTTGATAAATATTAGGAAAAGCAGGAAAGAAAGGGAATGAACCCGCCATGGATTTTTGGAGACTTAAGAGAAACTAAAGTTTGTATATTTGTTTGTTTGTTTTTAAGACAGTTATTTTAAAGATGAGAAGAAATTCTGAAATAATGGCTGACATGAAGATGAGGTTATTTGAAGCAGATGGGATGAATGTGACTATATAAAGACTGGCGAATTTATAAGAATTAATGGAGTAAGGAGTGAGATAATTTTTGTGTATTTTAGAAAATGTTCATGTGTGGCAGGAACATGAGCCTACAAAAATATTTGGGGATGGGTCATCAAGGATCTAACAAGTTAGACAAAGGAGGTTGTTTGTTGCTTTGCACACATAGCTAGTCTTTAAAACATAGCTTTGAGTGACGGCACATTTAGTGTTCAGTCTAGCGTGGACCACGACTGCTTTCCTTGAGCGAGTCGGAATTACTATGATCAAGTGATGTCACTGGAGAATACACAGAAATAAACTCCCTATCATACACCATGAATATTGAGTAACACCAAAAAAGAAAGTCTCAATTTAAATGCATTTGAATCTATCTCATTTACTAAAGCTAGTGAGATTTATCTTTTTGACCTTGAAGAAAGTGTTCTCCTGTAACAAAGATTTTTGCGTATGTGTGCGACTATGGAAATACCTTCGAGCTCTCAACCTCACTTGGCTTTAGATATGCCGTATTTTACCAGTAAATGTCTTGGCACTCCTCTTCTGATTATTTCATCATGAAAATGGTGTTAATAAAAGCCATCATCAGCCTGCCTTCAAGGGATATTGTGAAGATTAACTCATATCCATAGCAAAGCGCGCAGCTAACAGAATTCTCAACAGTTACTGTATTAATAACCATAACAGCAGCAGGATACATTATTCCATTTTGAATACTACAGTTTTCTGGCTCAAGATACTCGAGGCCTGAGTATAGAGAGGCCCCATTTTTTTTTCTTTTGGTTTGGTTTTAGCTTTTCCACAGAGATTAGAAATATTTGTCTATATTTAGGATGGGTAAGAGAGAGTTTATTTTCTCTTACTGTTTTAAATTTAATAATCCATTATGCTGATAATCTGCTTTCATGAATGTATGAGATGGTTTTAAGAATTTAATAGACTCAACCTAGTGTCGTAGTGAATGCCTATAAGTCCATAACTTGGGAGGCTGAGACAGGAAGCTTGCAGGTTGCTGGCTAGCCTCAGCACTTTAGGAAGACCCTGTTTTGTTCAAACTACTGGTAAAAAAAAATGACATAGAATGCAAATAAGGCTGAGCCATGTGGCATGTGGATAGGCAACCTCCTACCTGTCATGATTTTTCTAGGGCTAATTGTCCTCCTGATGCCATGCCTCCTGTGGGAAAATCTTAAGGATTCACTCTTTAGGAAAGAATGCAAATGCTGGTGAGAATGCGGAGAATTGGGAACTCTAATACATTGTTGGTGGGAATGCAAATTAGTGCAACCACTTTGGAAAACAGTATGGAAGATCCTAAGAAGAATGGGAATAAAACTACCATATGATCCAGCAATACCACTTCTGGGTATCTACCCAAAAGAATGAAAACAAAACTACCAAACTAATGCATGTGTATCTATGTTCATAGTCGCACAATTCACAATTGCCAAACAGAAGAATGGATTGCAAAACTATGGGATATGTACACAATGGAATTTTACTCGGCCATTAAGAAGAACAAAATTACATCATTTACAGGGAAATGGATGGAGCTGGAGAGCATTATGGTGAGATTAGTAAGCCACAAAAAGTAAGAAATAAAATGCTCTCCCTAATATGTTGAAGCTAGGGAGAAAAAGGGTCATAGGAAGAACTCTGTATGAAGGTGGAGAAAACATAGATGAGCAAATAAGGTGACCTAACTGAGGGGATGGGAGGGGGAATAGGGAAATTTCTTAATGCACATGATGTACATTGACAAACATATCAAAGTCAATCACTAAGCCAAACTTGAAAAGGAGAGACGGGGAGGAAATGGGGTGGGAATTGAGGAAGGGCTAAATGAGTGCTGTGTGTATGTATGACTCTACCCTCTTGTACTCCGTTAATACATGATTACAAAGGACCAATAAAAAAAGAAAACTAGACAGACATGTTACCTGTGAGAGAATAACCCACTGGTAGGATTTAGTTATACCGACTGAACTTGATTGTTAAGTAGGACAACACATATGGAGTTAGAGTTAGAACTGGGACATACTACACTGCTCTGTCTCTTTGGGTCCTGATGAGTCAGGGGGACTGATTGCTAGATCAAAAGATACTCAAAGTCCAGCAGATTCGCCCTGCGAAAGTTGACAACTTCCTCTCGTAACACTTCATGTATCCCTCTACAAAACGCCTTCTAATTAATATTTCAAAGACCCAGGACCCTACTACTAGCTGGCTTTGGTTCCTTTTAAGAAATTTGAGTCCTGCATTCAGCTTCCAAATCTGAAAAGAGAGAAAAGATTTTGTGAAAAAGGTTTTAGTAACCAGACCATGAGGTGATAGCACAACCCACTGGCAAGAACTCAGTTCCATGAGCACTTCTTACTGTAACAGAGACTGGGAAATCTATCATGCTGTGTGTCCCAAAGGAAAAAGAAACATCACAGTACTGGGTGCCACAGGCATAGGTACACAGCAAGAATGTTAAAGGTTTTGGTGTAAGATAAATTATTTGTTTATTCTGGCAATGTTAAGGCCATATGCTCTTAGAGACATCATTTTATGTGTTTAATATGTAATTATAGGATCTCCAGCATTTTCTTCTCTTCTCAACTCTTCTTTGTCTTCTTCATGGTTTTTATTTTCCTCTCTCTCTCTTTTTTCTACTGCCATTTTTAAATAAAATCTCCCCCCTCCCCTGCCTTTGGTATTGGGAGATAACTCAGGGGCATGCTACGTCTGAGCTACATCCCCAGCCTTTTACATTTTCTGTTTTGAAATAGGGCTTACACAAATACTGAGGATCTTGCTAAATTGCTGAGGCTGGCCTAGAACTTGCAATACTTCTGTCTTAGTCTCCCAAATATTAGGATTACAGATGTGCACCACAACACAGGCCTTTCTTATTCTTCCTCCTCCTCCTCCTCCTCCTCCAACTCCTTCTCTTCCTCTAACTCTTTGTCCTCCTCCTCCTTTTCTTCTTGAAAATCTTCTTTTCTGGTAAGTGATAAAAATCATATTAAATATAATAAATGGCAATCATGACCAAGTTGTACTGGGGTTCCTGGAAGCCCTTCTACCTCTGGGCTACACTCCCAGACCTATTTTATATTTTTATTTGGAAACAGGGTCTCTTAAGACAGCGTGGCTGGCTTCGAACCAGCATGATCCTCCTGTCTCTGCCTCCTAAGTGCGGGGATTATAAGCGTGCACCACTGTGCCCGGGTATTTTATTATTTTTTTAAATCTAATTTTTTTATTTTGAAACAGGATCACTCTTAAGTTGCTGAGGCTGGTCTTGAATATGTGATTCTCTTGTCTCTGCCCCTCAAGTATTGAGATTACAAGTGTGCTTCACTATGTCCAGAAGAGTCTATCATTTTAATAATTAAAAATAGTTGGATAGGTGGTAACAAAAGTAGGTTATAAACACTTGAGTTTTCCTCACTTTTTCATCAATCCAGGTGTGAGTGAAAAGACTGTATTTAATCTTTAAGATTTCAGATAACGAAGCCAAGTGCACTGGCACCTGCCTATCATCAGCATCTTAGGATGCCGAGACATAAGGATCACAGACTCAAGGCTAGCCTTGGCAACGTAGTGAGATTTTGTTTCCAAGAAATTAAAATAAAAATAAAAATTAAAAGGGCTGTTGGAGTAGTCAAATGTACTAAGTACCAAAAAAATTTAAAAATAAAAAATAAAAAGAGAGAGTGAAAGAGATCAAATAATGAGGATATTTATGAACTATTCTGATGCTAAAGTCATATTTTTGATGATAGAATTGAGAGAAAAATCGGGGCTGCAATATTCCATTATAGCCGGGCGTGGTAGCTCACGCTTGTAATCCCAGCATTCCGGAGGCTGAGACCGGAGGATCACGGTTTGCAGACAGCCTCAGCTACTTAGTGAGGCCCTCCGCAACTTAGTGAGACCCTGTTTCAAAATAAAGAATAAAAAACAGGGCAGAGGGTGTAGCTCAGAGGTAGAATGCCCCTGGGTTCCATCTCCAGACCCACACACACACAAAAAAATCCATTGTAGTTTCAGCATACTTCAGATAAATGATACTCTTTCTAGTGTATTCAAGAGACTCTTGGTGCAAAGAAACAAGACATTAAAATAATAATAATATGCTGCATGTGGTCCTGGTATCTTTGGGATTTGAGTCCTCTGTGCTGTGCAGCCAGCCTACCCCGACTAATTGAGTCTGCTTAATTGAGCTACAAATCTGAGAATGAGTTCTTTCGGGATTTTCAAACCTGCTGCTTATAGATAAATCAAAACTGATTGCAAAATAGTCCTTTTCGCTGCACTTGGCTTCAGGAGTCTACGAAATGAAAAGTAAAAAGAGAAGAATTGTGCACACTTTAAACTATGAAGAGTTGGTGGGGTTTTGGAATGAGTTGTATTCCAGTGTTACCGTTGGCGCTTGCTTTAAGAAAGTTCTATCACTTCTAATTGGAATATGAGCTTATGTGCATGAAATGGGACATAGAATGAGATATTTTCCTACAAATTGGCCTTTTTGTGCTACTGCTATCATGTTCAGAGATCTAGACAGAAAGTCATTAGATGCACGTTTCTTTTTGGAAGGCAAATAAGGCGTAGAACCTTGAGGTTCAGGCCATTTCTCCATGTACTTGTATCATTCATTCTCTGCTATCCACCCCTGTTCAAAATTTGTAGAATGAAGCATTGTGAATTTCAAAATGTTTGGTCATCCTCCTGAAAACAAAAGTATGAACATGATGTGTTTAAGAAGCAGGTGTTAGAGGCTAGCTGGGACCGAAGTTTCTCTATTTCTTGGTAAGTTAGACGTTGTGAATAAATGTAAGTTCTCTTTTCTGAAAATCCTTGAAGAAAAAAATCCGAGGTCTAATCTGACCTCTTCCAGCTGCAAGCTTTTTTCATTTTTTCATTATTACTTGCAAATATTAGAAGGATAAGTCACATATTTATAATTATAATTTTGTTAAGCCGAAATTGAAAATAGTATAAATGATCTCAGTGTTGGATTCGTTTCCATTTACACACCTGAACAAACAGACTTCTGTATCTTTCCAGCTTCAATATCCTGGAGCATACAAGTTCTTCTATTTTAGCATGTAAAATAATGATAAAAGAGATGGATTTTGTTTTCTTGCAAAATCTAAATGCCAAGTTGGGCATGGTGGTACATACTTGTAATCCCAGTAGTTGGGAGGCTGAGATAGGAGGACTGCAGGTTCAAGGCCAGCCTCGGGAACTTAAAAAGACTATTTCCTTTTAAATTTCTGTGGCTTAAATAAAAAATAAAAATAAGGATGAGGTTGCAGCTTGGAGGTAGAATGTGCTTGGATTAAATTCTCAGTAACACACACACATACACACACAAACACACACACATACACACACATACACACATACACACACATACACACATACACGATCACACACGAATGCTGAAACTTTTGAATAGTTCATCTCTTAAGAGTAGAATATTTGATTTAATAAAAAATTTAAACCTTAGTACCATAATAGGTAACGTAAGTAGTGGGTTTATGAAAACCGATCAACACTTTTTCCAAACCCACTGTGTCAATGAGAAAATAAAGACAATGTACGAAACAGCTTTTCAAATAATTATCATTTCACAACCCAATTTTCAAATCTTATCTTAAACCGGAGTTGGAAATGTATACGAAGACAATATCCATGAGGCCTAAAATATTCTAACAAAAATAAGCCCCTGCCATGGGCAAATTAAATTTCATAAAGTCTGTCTATTAACCACTTGCCCTTTATTTCCAAATCCATTTCATCTCAAGACCACAAATTGAAAGGCAACAGGCAACATTATGCCGAGCAGCTGTTTTCCTATTATCAAAATCCTGGGATTGGAATTAACCGTGGTCCACGATTCCATTTCAATACTGCTGATGAAGAAGCCTCATTACAAAGAAGATGGCCTTTGTCACCATTTAAAATACCCAGGAGGACAGATGTGTTTGTAGTATGAAGCATGTTCTCTACAAATCCATGTGCAAGGTGGATAAGGCCAGAGAGTCTAAAGACTGACTTGGAGGGATTCTCAATGACGTGATATGGAAAAGCTAAGTACATCTTTTTTCATAAATTTACATAATTTAAGAAAATGGTCTCTATATTTTCCACGTGACTCTGTGTGTGTGTGTGTGTGTGTGTGTGTGTGTGTGTGTGTGTGTGATTGACTCACATCAGTTTAGGCCCTAAAGGATCTATTGTTAAAAATTATGGCTTTTATTTGTAGATGAGCAGAATACAATAAAGCTGTTTCACATATATTATTTCACACAATCTGCATAATTTTATAGAAGCAGAAAAGAGTTTTGTAGCAATGAAAGAATGCTCTTAAGAGCACATGATTGAGCCCAGTGATTTTAATCCTGGATGCTTTTATCTTAAAATGATAATGCAAGGCCCTCAGCAGCTTAGTGAGACTCTATTTCAAAATTTAAAAAAATGATAAAAGACTAAGGGTGTAGCACAGAGGTTAGAATGCCTTTAGGATCAATCTCTAGAACAATGCCACAAAAAATGATGTGAAAAAATGTGGCTAAAAGTAATTATGGGACTTGTGGATTTACTTACCTAAAGTTGTGTTTTGAGTTTTCTTTCAGGTGGTAAAAAGAGAGAAAACTTAACTGATACTATTTTGTGCCTTATTTTTTACCAAGGGCTATGGATGTAAAATATTGTATTATTGCTATATTTTCATAAGGATTATACATATTCTGCTGAATCATTCACTATTTCATCTAGTAATGTTTTTAAATATAAATATTAAAGAACTTTTTTGTTTTGGAAAAGAATAATCAGTAATAAATTGGTTTTAACATTTCTGCAATTTGTAATCATTTCACTAATCTCCAGTAGCCCCCATATTCATGCGGAAGATCTCATTTATTTTTAACATCTTTGATTCAACTATCTTGATAAATTTTCAGAATACTTAATTCATACATGATGGGATTCTTGTTAATAGAGCATATAGAAACAGAACAGTTTATTAGTTATGTAACAAGATCATTTAAATAAATACTGTGAAATAAAATTCTATTAGATTATCTAAGCTGAGAGTTTCTGTCCTGAAAGACCATCTTTTAAAACACATATTTCTCATAAAATAGACTGGAAACACATTACAATTATTTGCTATATACAAATATATTGGCTAATTGAAATGGCCACTTCTTATTTATGCACATTGAATTAAAATAAATCCACCATATAATTTGTGCTCAGTTTTTTTCTCCTGTTTAAAGTTCAACTTTTGATTTAGTTTTTACTTTTATTTTACAAATTATATTCCAAATGCAAAATATATTGTAATATTGCATAAAAATTACCAATATGTATTTGTAAGGGTGTTTTATCATATATAGACATATAAATAATATATTTATGATGTTTTATACCTTTTGAAGTTAGAAAATAAAATGTCATAGCATTTATTTTTCCTTTTTCTCAGATGGTACAGTAGAAAATAAGCGCTGATTTCTTTGTTTCGTCCAATGTATAGAAATGCGTTTTATTTTCTTTCTGTATTATTTTATGTCTGATGATGTACCATCTGTATTAGATTAGTCAGAATTCTCTAGAGACAAAAAAACAACAGTAAAATGTATGTTATTATATATAATTCCATATGCATGTGTAACTCCACATATTTATTGAATGAGTATATGTTTGGGGAAGGAATATATCAATATATTATATTTTTTTCTAGAAATAAAGAATGCTTCTTATTATGGAGAGTTAGCCTTATATTTTCTTCAGTCCTTCAACTGATTAAGACCCATTCCCACTAGAGAGGACAACTTGCTCTACTCAGTTTAAAGTTTACTTGTAAATTATGTTTTCATTTATTCTATATGTCACATATAATAGATCAATTATTAATAAATAAATAAAATCATTTTTCCAAAACATGAGATATTGTACTAAAGAAGAAGTAGGTGTAAATAAGCAGGGGTAGGGTGTTGCTCAGTGATTGAATGCTTGTCTAGCATACTTGAGGCCCTGGATTCAATCACAGTAGCACACACACACACACACACACACACACACACACACACACACACACACAATCAATAAGGTAGAATCAAGGGCTGAGCATGGTGATGCATGCTTGTGATTCCAGTGTTTGGGAGGCTGAGACTGAAGACTATCAGGTTTGAGGACAGCCTCAGCAATTTTTCAGGGCCCTCTGCAACTCAGTGAGACCCTGTTTACAAATAAAAAGTAATATAAGGCTGGGGTATAATTTGGAGGTAGACTGTCCAGGTTTCAATCTCCAGCCACACACACACACACACACACACACACACACACACACACACACTAGAAGCAAATAGGAATTCTAGAATTGAAAAGAAGCATTTCTGTAATATAATAAAATAATCGAACACTGTAAGGTAAGCAAAATTGTTAAAGGACAGTTAACACTAAATATCAATAATGACGGGTAACTGAAAATCCCATGTGTTGCCAATGGGACTAGAAATTCATTTGGACATTTTTTCTAAACTTTTTTTTTTGGTGAGGGTACTGGGGTTCCTGGAAGCCCTTCTACCTCCGGGCTACACTCCCAGACCTATTTTATTTTTGGAAACAGGGTCTCTTAAGCCAGTGCAGCTGGCTTCGAACCTGCGCGATCCTCCTGTTTCCAGGCCTCCCAAGTGCGGGGATTACAAGCGTGCCCCACCACGCCTGGCGTGACATTTTTTCTAAACTTAAACACACTTGTTAAAACGTCAGTCAACACGACTACCTCCAAGAATTTTCCAAAGAAAAATGAAAACATATGTCAATAAAGACAAGTACATGGAAGCTTTATGTGAATAAAAGATTAATACTTAACCGATTTTCCCAACCCTCAAATCCACATAAAAACCTATTAGAAGAAAGGATTGAAAAATGTTGGTTTCTTTACTCAACAGAATAGTACACAGCAGTGAAAGTGAATAACTTTTTTATCATTGACAAGAATATGAAAAATATATTCTCAATGAAGATAGAAAATAAAAGAACTTGAATTCCATCCCTATAAAAATTCTAAGATTGGGAATTAGCTCAGTGGCAGATCACTTGAATAGCATCTGTGATCCTCTGAGTTCATCCCAGTCCACCAGACAGGCAAGTAGAGGAAATCATGTAGGACTTTTTTTCTCCTGAAAATGGGTTTTGAAAATACATATGGCATCACGGATCTCTATAGTTTGTTTTATTTATTTAATTTAAATGATTTTATTGGTGCTTCACAGTCTCACATCATGATGCACTTCATAGCGATAGGACATACATGCCCACAGTGCTTGGCGGGCTCCCCCCAGCTCCCTCTCATCTCTACCTTCCACATACAGAATATTAAGACTGACATTGGTATTCTCACGTATCTACAGAGTGTTGATGAAAGTGATTCTTTCACTGCTCCTCCCTTTTCCTATCTCTCATCTCCTAGACCATCTCCCTGGCTCCAAAGGTGTTTCTCCTCTATTATCTGAAATCTCTCTTGCATTCTGATTATTTCCCAGCTTCTTCATATGAGATAAAACACATGACCCTTCACTTTCTGTGACTGGCTAATTTCACTTAACAAAATTTTCTCCACGTTCATTCATTTTTCTGCAGATGACATTAATTTGTTCTTCCTTACTGCTGAATAGAATGCCTTTGTGTATATATCTCATAATTTTTAACTCATTCATTTATTGATGGACCCCTTAGGGTGGTTTCATAATTTGACTATTGTGAATTGTGCTGTTGCATAGTTTGTATTATAATATAGTGTAAACAACAACAACAACAACAACAGCAACAACAACAGCAAAACAAACATTTAACTTCATAGTCAAAAGTACCCCATTCCCAACCAGATTATAAATGAAGCTTTCTTTTCCCCAGCCTAATTCATACCTTCATGAATTTAAATTTCTATCTGAGCACCTATCCTTCATTTAATGGCTTATCTTTGAGATATGCTTCTCCTTCAAGAGCCTTAGTGTGATGCCATGTCTGTCTCACCCTTCTATAACAAGGGGTTTGCAACAAGCCTTAACAATACTACAGAGTAGTCTCCAAACGCCTGGTGAGATGGCCCATTCAAAACCTGCCTATTTACACATCATTCCTAGGGATGGAGAGTCCAGCACAAGGGTCAACATTTGGTCTAAAGGAAAGGGCCAAGAATTGGAAGACTGAACTCATGTGCCTGAGACGATCCGACCTCAGATTGTACAAACAAAGGCACGCCAGTAAAAATATTTAACCTCTGTCACATTAGCTGCTTAAACAAAAACTGAAGGAAATATGTAAAATAGAACTGTAGGTAAGATCCAATAAGACAACATGTAATTTGGGCAGTGTTGTTTATGTTGTAAGGACTCAACACACGAGTTATTATGATAAAAGTGATTGATACTTTTTTCTTACTTATAGGTATTACACGGAATAGGAGCATCTGCCCTTTATTTTGTACATAAATCAACATTAAGTGGCACAACAAAATCATAATGGTTTTTGTTTTCCCAGTCTTTTAGCACAACAGACAAGTTTCATGTTATGTAGCCACACAAAGGGTGGTCGGTGGCCTTATCTTCAACTTCTCTGTCAAAAGTTAAAAATACTCTGCCAAGTCTCCTCACTTCATTATTTCTCCTTTATTATCCCTCAAAACAGTTGTTTGTTTGTTTATTGCCTTCCCAAACGGAGCAAAATTTCTATCCTCAGCAGCTATTCTTACTTCTTTTTCTCCATAAGCCAGAACAGCATGTGGCCTAAATGAATGATCAATGAGGAGCTCCTTAAATGAGAACACATAAATGAATTCTCCTTAGGCGTCAGAGGGGGGAAAGCCCTTCTCAAAAGCCCATGGCAGGAAGCTTTTATTTTGACCTGATAGTACATGTTCGCACATGGTTCAATCAGGATGAGAAATATCAGTCAAGGGTTTTTGTGATTCACCTGCCTGGGATCTAGCCCTGGATGAATAGGAAGCAGATATACGCCAAAACCAAGATCACTGGTGAATCAGCTCTGTTAGGAAAGGCCCAAGCAAAACGTATTCACGCCTTAGACATAGAATCTCTTTCAGTTTCAGGACTCTTAAAGAGTAGGTAGAGACCACACATATCACAAACAGCATTTTGTGTTGGCGAAGGGGTTGCTCTGGGAACTGGTCTGTGGGTGCCATGTTGAACTTTCACAAACACTTAGAGGAAGGCAGGCTATCAATGCCAGATAGTCATCGCTGTACAGGGTAACATTCCATAGGATCCCAAGGAAGACCGTAAGATTTTAAATATCTTTAAATATCATGCATGTAGTGTTTATAAATAAAAATAAAAATGTCAGTGCCTGATCCAAGTTACAAATGCATATCGCATCCTATAACAGAGACCTAGCTCTTATATGACTGTAGACCTGAAATGATGATACAAGATAGTCAGGAATGGTGTTGCATGCTTGTAATCCCAGTACTTGGGAGTCTGAGACAGGAAGATCACTGGTTCAAAACCAACTTCCTCAGGCTGATGAGGCTTTGAGCAACTTATCACGATCTTGTTTTCAAAATCAGCAATGAAATAGGGTTGGAAGTGTAGCTTAGGTGTAGAAGGCTCCTGAGTTCTATCTCTAATACCACCAAAAAGAAAATTATATGGAACAAAGGTCTAAACTTGAGATTAGAGAAATGGCAAGGAACATGTTGGCCTAGTAGAATATATTATCAACAACAAGTAAATACCCTCCAGTTAAATGAGAAGTCTCAAAACATAAACATGTGACAGATTTTTAAGTAGCCGAGTTTATACACAGCCTAAGACTATCAACGATCCTAACTTCTGCTAAGGGAAATCTTTCGTCATCTCCTAGTCTAGCAGGTTATAGTCTTACAATTTTGACTTGAAGTACATATTTGCTTTTTTTTAAAAAAAATACTTTTATTGGTGCATTGTAACTATACATCATAATGACATTCATAGGGATGGGAACACACACACACACACACACATATATATACAGGGCACTTGGTAGTATTTACTTTTTCATGATGGTCAAGCAACATGAATCATGGTCTGCACTGACCTTGGTAATCAAATGATATGCAGAAATGTTTCATGTGACGCTGGTAGAGGAAATGAATTGAGCTGGATGACCAGCCTACGTAAAAGTCAACACCACGTGCATTTCAACCTCTGTCCGGGAGGACAAGTGGTTGTAACGTCTGTATCATCACTTCTCTGTGCCGTTGCTCTGTCTACAGACAAATATACATTTACGGGAAGTTTTCATGCCTCCATCAATAAACTCTACCAAATAAGATACAAATGGGAAATAGTTCAAAGGTCTCCAAGAGACAAGCAATGCTCACATATGATCTCCTTTGCATTAGTAGCAGAACAAACTAAGAAAGGGAAGGAAAAGAGACAGCGACCGTTCCCAACGCTTTCTTTCACTTATATCTCAGATATTTTTCAACCTTCAATAGAGTAGTGTTAGAACTACAACCCAGGATTCATGAATTTCATGGGATGAATTTTTGGACGTCATAATATTTACCACCACCAAACTCTCAAGTTTCTTTTCCATATAGAAACTTGGATAGTAAAGAAAATTGTCTCCTCTCCCACAGAAAGGCTTACCAACCTGCGGTTGTGCCGGCAGGGCCCTCGGGAGGTGGAGTCCAGTCCTTAGTGCTGCTTTAGAATTCAGTGACAGTTTGATTGTGGTCTCAACCTTTTCTGCCACTATTGGGATGTGAGTCGTATGCCAAATTAATGAGCAGAAAGACAGCCCCCAGCCTGCTTTGTGTATTTCTAGTTTGGGGCATTTTATTTCCATTGCCATATTTTATTCTCATATCTTGATCCAAAGTTCATTTACATTAAGATAGTTTGGATGGAAAACAGACTTGTAAAAACATGGGACACCAATTACCCCCCCAGCCCCTTCAGCCATGGACTTGGTTAGGTGTGCTCTTTTTAGGAACTTTCCTGATAATATCCCCCTTGCTTTGTCCTATCATTAAACCTCATCACAGATTCCCTTTTCTCTCAACTCATCTGTTGCCTCTCAATAAACACTGAGAACGCTTTCTATTTCTTGCTGCGAGTTAATGCTATTTATATTTGAGAACTGCCAGATTCCTCCCCAAGTCGCTGGAGACCCGGTGGCAAGAATGAATTACCCTGAACTGTCTGTCTCTCTCCTGACAGGTCTGTCGGAAAAGCAGCTTGCCTGAAGCTGAATTCATTGTTATTTTACTATCGAGAGCCAGCAAGAGACAGTTTTACAAATTCCTAACATAAGGCATAAAATGAAATTCAACAGAAACTGATCTTTCCTTTTTTTTTAAATTCCCAGCTTTGACCAAATTAGCAGGGACTGACATATTTTGAATCGCTTAGTGTATGTACTGTTGTATTTCTCTGAAATTTAATCTTATAATCATTGCTCTAGGGAGAAAGATATTAAAGTTTATTGGCAAACACATTTCCTCTGATTTCCTAAAATAAAATGATGAATTAAGACTCAGCATATATATTAACATTTAGTATTTGGTATAGTTTTCACCTTTTATGTCCAAATAGTGATTTGTATCCTATAGCAACCACTTAATAATAAATACATGTGCAAATATTATACAGTTTAAAAACTCATCCAATGACTTATTTAATGTATCTCTCTCTCTCTCTCACACACACACACACACACACACACACACACACACACACACACACACACATATCCCCATTTTTCTTTTGCCTGGAGATTTTATTTGCTTCTCTTTTTAGCCTTTATTTCTGCTGAGATTTTTTTATCTTTATATTCATTGTGATTTTGTTTTCCTTTACATTCTTAACATCAGGGATGTAAGTGCTTTAAAAATATCCTTCTCTACACATCATTATATCTAGGTCATTTTTTATTGATTTCCTCTTTCCTAAGTACAAGCCACATTTTTGGGTTTTTATGTAAACCTAAAATTTTTTTTTCACTCTGGATATTATAAATAATATATAGTAGATACCATGATTCTTTTATACGCCACTAAAGAATTTGTTTTCTTTGGGCGTACAGTTAATTTGAGCAAACTGAAATTAAACACTGCCTCCTCTGAGATCAGGAAGAGTTGAAATATCTCTTTAATACTTTTAGTCTTTGTTTTGTTTTTCTGAGTGTCGACGGCACTGCATGAATCACTGAGAGATGTGGGCACAGTTAAAACAGGAATTTGGGCTAAATTCCCATTGCTATCCCATTCTATTTTTTGTGGGGGGGGGTTGGATTGAATCAAGGGGCATTCTATCTCTAAGATACACTCCAGACATGATTATTTCTTTACTTATTTATTTATTTAATTTAGAAACAGGGTCTTGCTAAGCTGTTGAGGCTGGCTGCAAACCTATGATCCTCCTGTCTCAGCCTCCCAAGTACTGAGATTAAAGGTGTGCACCACCTTGCCAGGTACATTGCTATCTCTCCGCATCACCGTCCAATCGTTGGAGTAGCTGACATTCTGTTGTCTGATTCTTTCAGCTGGAATCCATACCTGGTGATGATCCTACCAAGCTTGGGTCATGAAGAATTAGAACACCTGAGCAGACCAGCAACAAGCCAACTCCACTGTTCACATATTCTCACCAGCACCTACCATTTGCATTCTTGGGGATCACCATTCTACCTGGAGTTAGATGAGCTCTCTCTGTACTTTTGATCTGCACTTCCCTAATTGCTAGGGATGTTGGACATTTTTCTCATACACTTATTGGCCCATTATATTGAAAATTATCTATGCAGTTCATTGGCTCATTTTCTTCATATTATTATTTTTTGATGTGTATGTTAAGATGTTTTGTTGTTTTAGATTCTTTGTATATTCTATATCCTCTATCAGAGGAGTGGGGGATATTTTTTTTCATTGTATAGGCTATATCTTTAGATTTTTAGGGTTTTTTTGCTGCATGAAGCTTTTTAATTTGATGATGTCACATTAATTCATTGATTCTTGGTTTCATTTCCTGAGTTCTGAGGCTCTTATTGAGAAAGTCCCTCTCAGTGCCTATACGTTGGAGACTCGGTCCTCTGTTTTCTTCTAGTCATTACAAAGTTTTCTATTCTAATTATTATGTCTTCCATCATTTTATCTTTCTACGTATTTTCCCAGATGTACAATTTTCCCAGAACCATTGGTTGGAAATGGTTTTCCTCTACCATATATCGATTCTTAAATTTTCTTTCAAATTTCCTACCGCATCTTCTCATTTTTGCCATTTTTAAAATTTCCTCGGATTGCTCCTCTTCCTGTCTCTTCATAGGTTTCTGTGTTTACAGTTATGAAAATCAGGTTGATTGTGCTTTAAATTTCAATTTGACATTTTTTTAATTTTTAGCAATCAACTGGGTCCTTTTTATCCTACTCCGTCATTCTGTAAGTTAGAACAAAAATGGGTTCCTGTCTCAAATCACGTAAATTCATACATATACATTAAGACACAATTTAATAAGAACTTCATGTTAAAAATACAGACTATATAATGAATATTTATTGTATCCTTACTGTAAGGTTGGAAAGATTTTGGAAACAAGAAAATAACATTGACTATAAGTAATAATGATATTCTGATTTATATCAAAATAACTTCTATTTATAAAAATCTTATATACAGCTTTCATTTAGTTAAAATGGGGGAAGTTATTTTATCTACACACAATACCACAAAAGGCTGCAAGTGTGCAGATTTGCTTTTGAGTCTTCTATTCTGCTCCATTGCTCTGTCTATTTTTGTGCCAGTACCACGCTGTTTTTATTACTATGGCTTTGTTGTGTAAATGTTAGCACTTTGCAAGATCTATTTTATCTTGACTGTGTTTTCTTATTTATTTCCTCAGAATAATTGTATGCCAGATTCCTAGATAGAGAGCCAATTAGAAAGACTCAGGCAGTTTTGGGCATTAAGCATTATTTCCACAAAAAAAAATTTTGATGAGATAAAATCTACAGAATCAGGAACGTGGGGGAAAAGTTTCCTTTGAATCCTAAGGGTATAAAATTTAAGGAAAATAGATTTGCTAAAGCTATTTTTTTCAAAATTCCATCATTTGAAAGTTATTCATTGGACCTATAAATGCTAAGATCAATTTGTATATTTAATATGTGTCGCATATAATTATATAATGTATGATTATAACAGTCATTAGTAAATAAATACATGTATTTAAAATGCTAATAGTTCTAAAGTTGTGTTTCTACCCTACATCTTTAGCTTTGTTTCATCTATTTATTATAATGCTTTGTTTTGTTCTTGTTAGCTGACTATAAATCATTTTATTACCCAATGTTGCATGCTTATGTTAATTTAAAGAAATTAGATAGTAGATCATAACTAGAATACTTTAATACACATTAATTATCTCCTCAAATAACCAAAGTAGTCACAAATTAAAAGTGACAGAAAATTCTTGAGTTTCACATTTGGAGAAGTCAGACAACCGAAAATTTCTAACTAATTTGAGAATTTTACTTTTAGACATAATTAGCCTAATAATTAGCACATTATAGCCTAATTTTAGCATTCAGATTAAAAACCACTTAAGAGAAAATGTCAGTTTTGGAAACTTGACAGTACTGACAGTTACTAAGGAAAAAAGATATATTTGTGCTACCCCATGATGACCTTCTAAGTTGTTTGTCCAATCTCTTTTGCTAAAAAAAAACTTGAGGTGGATTACGGAAAAGCAAATAAACTAATATAAAACTTAAATATCGGAGAGAGAAAAAAATTAAAAATGTAAAGCCTTAAAACAATTTTCAAAAAGTATTCTATGAGGAACTTCCTCTGCTGGTACAGTTTTCTGTCTGTCTATCTGTCTGTCTGTCTGTCTCTCTCATCTCTCTCTTTCACACACACACACACACACTTGCACACACACACAAACACATACACATGTATGCTTCCTGAAATGTCTGAACTTGAGAAATGTTGCAAACTCTCTTAGAGGTATCCCAAAAGGTTCTGAAGACTCCCTCAATAAAAATAAAATTCCCTAAACCAAAGATCATGTTCAACTTGTTTTAATCCATTTTCCCAACTAATTACACAGTAGAGAAATCTGGTCTTGAGTAGGACTTGAATTAGTTTTCTGACCCACTGTGATATATGGAGCTGAAAAAAAATTATGAATATTGTTAATTATTTGGCTTTATGCTCTGCCATACCCACTATAAAAGGGAGAGATGATTGATTACATAAAATCTTATGTTAGTAATGTAAAAAGGAGACTCTAAGAAACTCATAAAAGAGGAGCTATGTCATTATAGTTCTTGTAGCATATAAATGTGATTGAAACCCATTGAAACATTGCACTTCTGAATTATTTAGAGTTGAATGAGTAGCATAGGTACAAAAATACATAGTTGGGCTATTATAATCAACTACTGTACAAATAATAGAGTCAATTTAACTTGCTTCTCTGTTGTTTGGCTAAGGTCAAGTGAAAACCACTTGAACACTTACCATATAAATGAGTATGTTGATGAGTATCACTGAGTGGTTATGTATGAATATGTATAAGATATGCAAATGCATGAACTCATTGACTCACCTTTTACATACAGTTTTTAAACATTTTTTCTATGAATATTTACACAAAAACGCTTTTGATAAAATCAAAGAAGACCTTAATGAGTAAGTTTCATATGATGTTCATGGGTCAGAAGAACCAACATAGCAGAGCTGTCAATTCTCCCACAAATTATTGTATAGGTTCAAGATAATTCCTACTCCATCACAACAAGATTTCTAGTAGGCATAAATAAGTTTATAATTTCTATTAAAAATTTTTTGTTCTAGAATTTTTTAATAAATTTTGGTGCATTGTAGTTATACATCTTACTGGGATAAAAAAAAACTTGTGGAGATATACATGTATGCGTCACCCAATCAGCCCTTACCGAATCCCTCCCCCCTTCCCTCCCCCTCCCTCCTTCTCCTGCTTCAATTCCTGCTTAAATTTGATAGGTTTAAGTACATCGTGCACATTAAAGGGTTTCCCTCTTTCCCCTGCCATCCCCTCAGGTAGGTCACCTTAATTGCTCCTCCATAGTACCCCTTCTTCATATAGAGTTTCCCCTGTTACCATATCTCCCTAGTTTTTGCATATTAGGAAAAGCATCTTATTTCTTATTTTTTGTGACATTTCACTGTAAACGCCACAATTTTTTCTCCCTTATGGCTGGGAAAAATTCCATTGTGTACACATCCCATAGTTTTGTAATCCTTTCATCCGTTGAAGGACATCTTGGCTGGTTCCACAGTTTGGCAATGGTGAACTGTACGGCTATGAACATGATTGCTGGTGTATTATTAGTTTGGTATTTTGGTATTTTGGTTTTCATTCTTTCTGGTAGATACCCAGGGATGGTATTGCTGGATCATATGGTGAGTTCATTTTCCTTCTTCTGAGGATCTTCCATACTGTTTTCCAAAGTGGTTGCACCAACTTGCAATCCCACCAATGATGTATTATATATAGCTTCTATTTCTCCACATCCGATCAATTACAGTTTCTTTCTTCCTTGGAAGTCCTTTTAATTTTCATACTTATTCCCACTTACTGAAATCCTGAAAGTCACAAGTTGAGTAACTTTGACAAGATGATCTACTCACAACCATTTTTTTTTAAAAATAGAGATCACTTGAATCTGGGAATCTGCTGAGGCATGAGGTGAGGCAGTGGTAGCTCCCAGTCCTTCCTGGTCACACGGCTGCAGGGACCCCCTGGCCCTTTACTGTGAAACAGGACCTGGTCTCAGCCCTGCCATGTGGCAGGCTTCGGGCCCAGGCTCACTGGCTCCAGAGCTGGCCCCTGTGTGCAGCAGGCTTCCATCCCCATCACTGTGGGCAGAACGTCTACAGAGGTTCCCATTTTTCCTTCCATATTTTTTTTTAAGTAGGAGAAAACAGCACGTGTCATTTGCAGAAGCTGGGAGTCCAAATCCCTATAAGCAATGTATTTTATCTTCTCCCCTAAAGCAGAGGCCCACAGACAGCCAGGCCATACAGATGGGGCTCCCTCTGACTTGCCCCAGACATTTTTCTTACATAGAATGTTGTCCAGAATTCCTGAGCATGTGTGGCAGGAGCAGTCTAATTTCAGGGAGATTTCTTCAAAAATTCAAGGTAGATTGGATTGGATCTGTCTGTCTCTTCCAAATACTGGCCTCTGCCACCACTGCTTTATCCATCTCTGCGAAACTTTTTTTTTTTTTTTTTTTTTTTTTACATAGTATGTTGTCTAGAGTTCCTGGGCATATGTGGCAGGAACAGTCTACTTCAGGTAGATTTGTTAAAAAATTCAAGGTGGTTTGGATTGGATCTTTCTGCCTCTCCTGAATACTGACTGCCACTACCACCACTTTCTTGGTCTCTCCTAGAATATGTTGTTAAAAATTCCTGTGCATGTGCAGCAGGAGAAGTCTACTTTCTGATCTCTTCTATGATGTCCCTCCAAAAATCACTTTTCTTGCAGTGGTGGGTGCCACGCTGCCTCAAATTCCACCATTTTCCACTCTCTCTTTCCTATATTTCAGATAGGAAGTCAGGACAGGAAATGACTATGTTGTTCCAATCAGCTATTGAACCAAAATCTGTTGCTCAGAGTTTCCGAGAGGGATGCATGTCCTATTTGGCCACTGCCAACCATCACTGCTGCCATCTTCTTCCCTCTTCCATATTTTTTAATAAAAGAAAACAGTAGGTGTCCCTAATAGAAGTTTGGGGTCCGAGTAACTAGCCGCAATGGGTCCTGTTTCCCCACCTACAGCAGAGGCCCACAGCTTCACCATGGAGAGTGGGTTCTGCTGCTCTGAGTGCACCCAGCCCTAGCATTGCACAGAGAAGCGTGGTGCTCAGGACTGCCCTTGTCTCCCATGACGTTCAGCGCTGGCCGACTGGCCATGCAGGGCTCCATCTAATGTGCCCCAAACCTTTTTCTTACATATTATGTTGTTCAGAGTTCCTGAGCATATGTGGCAGGTGCAGTCCACTTTTGGGAAGATTTCTTCAAAAGTTCAGAGTGGATTAGAATGAATCTGTATGCCTCTCCTGAATACGGGCCACCAACAGCACCACCGCTACCACCGCCATCTTTGTTCTCTTCTTGACATTTTTCTTACAGAGTATGTTGTCCAGAGTTCCTGAGCGTGTGGGGTAGAGCAGTCTAGTTCTGGGGAGATTTCTCCAACAGTTCAAGGCAGATGGGGTTGGATCAGTTTGCATCTCCTGAATACTGGCCGCTACCATCTTGGTCCATCTCTTCTCTCTTATATTTTAGATAGAAAGTCATGGCTGGAAATGTCTTTGTTGTCCCAATCAGATATTCAACCAAAATCTGTTGTCTGGGTTTCTCAGAGGAATACAGGTCCTATGCGGCCGCCACCAGCTGTTGCTGCTGTGGCTGTGGCTGCCACCATCTTCCCTGTTGTAGAAATTGTATTCATGGGTCCCAGAATAACAAATTATTTGCAGACTATGGAAAGAAAATTAACTCTACTCTATATGAAGGTGTTATATAGCTGTAATATTAAAAATGTGTGTTTTTGGCAAAGCCATAAACCCACAGATCAAAGGAAGCCAGAACTATCTCCCCAAAATATGTTAATCTGTTCAGTTGAGTTTTGACAAAAGTGCAAAACAATTCAATGGCAGTGTGAAAGCATATTCAACAGATGGTACTGGGACAATTAGACATTCAAAAAACAAAAAAGAAGTGAGCTTCTATCTAAACCTTACACTTAAAAGTTAACTAAAAAAATATTATACTCTGTATAAAACAAAACATTTCGTGTGTGTGTGTGTGTGTGTGTGTGTGTGTGTGTGTAGTTATAGAACTTGGGAGGCTGAGACAGAAGGATTGAAGGTTTCAGAATAGCATTAGAAATTTTCTGACACCCTCAGAAACTTAGCAGGACCCTGTTTCAAAATAAAAAGAGCTGGGATGTAGCTCAGAAGTAGAATGTCCATGGGTTCAATCCCCAGTACCAAAAAAAAAAAAAAAGAAAATATTTAGAAAAAAACTTTTTGTAAAAAGTTCTTATAACCGATGCCAAAAACAAAGCAAGGCTTACAAAGAATTACAAATTTTGAATTAGACCATCAAAACTAAAGTCTCTTTCTCTGCGAAAGCCATCTGATATAGGAAGAAAAAAAAACCAACTTGTAGCTGGGAAAGTATGTTTTCAAGCTACTTGTCTGGTAATGGACAAAAGATTAGCAACTAGAATATATAAAGAATTATCAATATTCAACAGTAAACAATCCAACTCGAAAATGAGCAAAAAGACATGAAGAGACATTTCACTGACAAAATACAAGGACTGCAAGTTAAAACACATGAAAAGATTTTCAACATAACTAGATAGGAAACTGGCAGTTAAGACCACATAATATACCATTGTACATCTATTAGAACAGCTAAAAATAATATCAATTACTGGTTTATTAGGACAAAACTGTATTACTCAGACATTGCTTCTAGGACTATAAAATGTCCCAACCACCCTGAAATTTTTTGCAATTTTTTATAAAACATTTATATAATATAATTAAAATAAGACCCAATAAATTCATTCTTGGGCACATATCCCAGAGAAATAAAAATGTATTTTTACAGATAAAATTGCATGCAGATATACATAGAAGCTTTATTTCTAATAGCTAACCCCCTGAAATGGCTCAAATGAATCCCAACTAATGAAAAATTAAACTACAATATACATGCCCTAGGATTTTAACAAGGGGCACACACAGAAAAATAACCTGTATAAATTTCCTGGGAATTATGCTGGGTAAATGGAAAAAGTCATTTCCACAATGTTACCGGATTACCGGATGTCTGACTTCACCTTTCAACGGACACAAGTATAGAAATGAAGAACACATGCATTGTGGGTACAGGAGGGCAGGTTATACAGAGAATCCTTGTGATTGAATTACTTAGTATCTGGGCTGCTATGGTAGATGTAGAAACCTACAGGTAGCACTAACCCTACAAAAGTGTACACACACACACACACACACACACACACACACACACAGTAAAAGGAACAGTTGGATACGTGAATATAATGGATAGATGTGTCAATGTATCAACTCAATGTATTGTACATCAATATAATGTTTTATGTTGTATTAATACATGAATATATTTTAGTGTACATTGATCCTGTGTGTTGTGTCAGTGTCAATGGCATTGTACCATCATTTTGCAAAAATGTTAAAGCTAGAGGAAATATTTCTGACAGCTGTAAGTGACTACAATTATACCAATAAAATTTTCAATTAGAAAATGAAAACAATATGACTGACAAAATTATTTTTATTATTGTCAAGTGGGACATCAAGTGTTCTGCACCCAAGATGCGTACAGTAGGTGGAAACAGATGTACACTCAACATCAGCCTATAAACCCCAAACTTAACCTGAAAGGCTAAGAGTTTATGTAGGCACTGTTCAGTCTGCCAAGCTCAATCGGTCTGCTGTTACACATTGTTCTAATTAGAAAGCCATTTCCATTGCACAGATGTTCTCAATTTTAAGAGACCACAGTGACGTCCAGAAAGACAAAACAGCCTTGTCATCTGCGATGACTGCATTTGTCCACTGAGCTATGAGTCAGGATTTATACAGTTTTTATGAGTGTTTTCCAAAAACAAAACACCTCCAAAAAAATGATAACACAGTCTACTAGGGAAAAAAATTATTCTGTAGACTACATAGCAAGATACTCCTAAATATATTTTCTATAAAATAAAAACAAGTCTAAAGACAAGTACAGGAACAAAATGTACTGTAGAGAACTTTTAACTACATAATCCATTTCATAAAGTCCATAAAAGACAAGTTTTAGCCTTAATCTATGTTTTCCCCATTTGTAGCAACTTGTGCTACAAAACTATTGATTTGGTTGTTCTTGATCATAAAAGTAATAGAGATTTAAGTTGGAATTAAAAAAGCAAAAAATAAAACCAGAAAAAGAAAAAACAAAAAACAAAATAATGCAACACACACACACACACACACACACACACACACGGAAGGAAATAAACCTCCATCTCAGTTTTACCTCTGAAAGCTAACCAGCATGATTGTTTTGTTTTTATTTCTTTGCACCTTTTATCTTATTCATATGTGACCATATTTTACTGAATTATAACTACATGCAGGGCATAGAATTTAAGGTTGGACTTGCTGGGATTTTTACAGGCATTTATATCCATTACCCACAGGGCATTTTTAGACTTCTTCGTGCTCCTTCCAGGGGATAACTTCCCCCGCAGGCTGACTGCAGATCTGGCCTCCAGACAGTGAGATGGTTGTGGAATTTCATACTAATGGAATGTGTACTTTCTTATCTGGTTACATTATTCCAACATCAAGTTACTGGGGTCCAACCCTTTGCAAGTCACAGCAATATATCCTTTACCCTTGATACCACATGCTAATATACATAACTGTTTATGTATCCTTTCTATTGGCAGAGAAGACTAAATTTGTTTCCACTCACTGGGGATTATTAGCAATGCTACTTTAAACATAGTGCCTTTAGCCTGCTTAATTTAAGCATGCTTCAAACATACATCTATTGGACACATCTGGAAGTCAAAGTATGGAATAAGAAGGTACCCCATATGTGAGTTTTAGCTGATAATGTCAACTTGTCATGGTTTCGAATTGCTTCCTATGCTTGCTGACACTGAATATTCTGTGTCCTCTTAATTTCAGTCAGTGTGGTCACAACATATAATTTTAAGCCAAAATAAGAACTCGGTTTTGGAATGTTGTGCTTTGCAGTTAGCATTGCATCAGAATGCTGCCCATGATTTTCTTCCTTATCCTCATGAGGTTCAGAGCTCAGACCTCTGGCCATAATCATCATTGCCAGCTTGATTAGCTGCAAAAACAAAAACGACTTCTATAAAAATCTCATAAGAGGAAGTATCCAAGCAATCTCATGCTGCGGAATTTCAATGTTACTGTACTTTTAATCCCACAATGTGTATTCGTGTGTGCTTTTATGTGTTTAAATAACTGTGCAGCTCTTCAGAGAAGAGATTTTTAACAAAACAATTACCATAGTTGGAGGCGTCCTAACTTACTAAACAGTCTTCACAATGACAGTGTTGTTTTTTGCGGTGAAATATGGTGGTTCATAAGATCTATAAAGTTATAAAAATATAACATAAATCCCTTTAAATAAATATTTTAATTCATTTTAGTCAGTTTTGTTTCATTCTTGACTGTGACATTGTGCAACTATTCATGGTTGAGATTATAATTAGTATCCTACCATGCAAATTTTAAATATCCTCTTCATGCAAACCTTGCCCAAACTAAAATTTAATCAAATACATACTATAATAAGAACTCTATTACATTATTATATCATTCTTCCTATGTCTGCAACATGATAATGATATTGTTAAATTCCTTTCTTCATCTTTTTCTAGCTTAAGAGAATTTTTTTAAATTTTTCTGTTTTGTGGTTTTGTTTTGAAACATATGTAACATTTTTTCAGCTGCTAAATATTTCTTACATGTTCAAAAGAATAAAAAAGGAGGTATACAAACATTGGCCATAACATACATAGATATATTTCTTCAAATAGTTCTCTTGGAGAAAGGTATAGATATAAATTTGTGTTTGTATTTAGTTGCAAATGACAAAACTGTTCGATTCAATTACATGGTATAAGCAGGAGAAGCAACACTGGGCAGTTAATACAGAAGTTTACGAGCTTATGTTTTGATCCTGCTCATTATAAAAGGTGCTGATAATTACCTTTAAAGCCTTCAGTGGTCTGGGACTGGGCCATTTTAGAGCTTTACAATTTTTACCCACTCTGTAGTTATGACTGAATGAAATCGGTCTCGGGTTTTGTCCCCAGCACAGACCATTTCAGAATTAGTTACAGATGCCTGTCTTCCTTGCGGTTTCATTGGACTTAAATGTGAGGTCAAACCTTCTTTGTCACTTTTCTGGAGGATATTTCAAAGCCACTACTCTGTCTTATTACGGAAGATTCCTGATGTTCATAATCTTTTATATCTAGTCACGTTGCTCACTACCTATGCAAGTCATGAAAGTACTTTTGAATTATTTTAACCAGGTCACTTCTTCATTTCTCATTTAGATTATTGTAGACAGAATTCAGTAAAAAGTAAAACAAATAATTTTTTTTTTCCGAGTCTGGGATGGAACCCAGTGGCATTTGCCCTCCGAGCTACAACCCCTGCCCAATTTTTTGTTCTTTATTTTTAAACAGGGTCTCACTGAGTTGCGAAGGGCCTCACTAAGTAGCTCAGGCTGTCCGCAAACCATGATCCTCTGGTTTCAGCCTCCCAAATGCTAGGATTACAAGGGTGTGCCACCATGCCCGACTTCCAAATAATATATTTTAAAAAAGAAAAATACAAAGCCAGGCATAGTGGAGCACACCTGCAATCCCAAGAGGATCACCAGTTTGAGGACAGCCTCAGCAATTTAGTGAGAGTCTCAGAAACTTAGCAAGAACCTGTTTCAAAATAAATAAATAAAATTGGGTTGGGATTCAAGCTTGGAGGTAGAATGCCCCTGGGCTCAATCTCTACTACTGAAAAAATGCATTTGATCATTTTGAATCCTGGAGATTGCATAAATAATTTTTCTACAAAAAACCAACTTTTGATATCTTTTTAATCAATCAAATAAAGTGTTTTGTCAGCATAATAGAGAAAAAGAAATCAGCCAGCCACTTACATACTTTGTCTGTAGGATACTCAAAGCAAGTTATAAAGTAACATACTAAGGTGTGGAAAATACATTTTCTGTGTTCCCACAAATACAACCTCCAAGAAAACGGAAGCAAGAAAAATAAACAGAATTAGATTAATTTCTTTCAGGCACATGGTGCTATAGAATAATAAGATCTTTGGGTTTTTAGGCACTCGGCTAAGAGTTGATTTTCATAGGTGTTAAGATGAATATTCATAATATTTTAAATGCAGAATGCCTTCTACTGAATCATCTTCTCCCTCCCTCACTCTGGTTTTCCTTTGGAATCTCTCTCCTTCTGTCAAGGACACTATAATAATTTGAGACTTCGCTGCAGTGGTCCTCAGTAGGGAATCTTCTTCTAGCAGCTGGATGGACACTCATTCCATGACAGAGGTATAGGATTGTGGGAATGGATTCTTCTTCAGACCAGCAGAAAGTTGAGCACATCATTCCATAAGGAATATCTTGCTAGAGTGTGTGCTAAAAGATAAATGGGGGTCCAGACCATCTGCAGACTTAGGGCTAGATGCCAGGAGAATAGAATTTAGCATCAGATTTGCCCTTCTCTGAGCTCTGTCCTCGCGGGCCCCCAGGCACAATTTGTAAAGCTTTTCTTTCAGAAGATTAGAACTGACTCAGTTTCTACAGAGACATCGTCATATGGGTGCTGGGGTATTAAACAAGTTTGCAGAGCTGAGACTTTCATTCCTGAAGCCAGTGTGCTCCATATGAATCGAGGGAGGGGGATGAATCTCTAAGATAAAACAGAAGTTATACATTGGTTAGACCTTAAAAGATTCTAGATAAGACAAAGCTGTATCCAAGATAGATAGAATTTTCTCCCAAGAGTAATAGTTTCCACCTATATTCTATTTTGCCTCTTTTATCGGTCATATGCATTCTTCTCAGATTTATTTCCTGAAAATACTACTAATATATTGGTTGCTGAAAAGTCATTTCTCTATTACTTACAAAAATTCTAACTCGTATCTGCAATCAATATTTATATTTTGTAAATAATGAATGTTATGATATGATAGCTCGTGATGCTCCCACTGAGAAAAACATAGAAGCTGCTTTTTTGTTATAGGGATGAATCTTTTTGTGTGTGTGTGGGTCTGGGGATGGAACCCAGGGGCACTCAACCTCCGAGCTACACACCCTGCCCTGTTCTGTATTCTTTATTTTGAAACAGGGTCTCATCAAGTTGCAGAGGGCCTCACTAAATAACTGAGGCTGTCCATAAACCGCGATCCTCCTGAACGCTGGGATTATAAGTGTACACCACCATGTCCAGCTCAGGAATGAATCTTAACTCAACCTTTTCCAATTAGTAATTTTCATCTCTGTCTGCTCTAAGTACTACTTTGAATTGTAATTTGCATTTCACAATTGGTGCTATGAGTACTAACGAGTCCACTGAAAGAAACATACTATTAAGATGTTTGCCTTTGCAGATATATCTTGTTTGGAAAAGTTGGATTTTCAAGTACACATTTTAAAAGTTATAATTAATTTTGTTAATTTATCACATGCTTTATTTAAGCCCAGTTGTTTTAAAAATAGATTTGTACCTATAACTAAGAATGAAATGGTAAAAATTATTACTAGTAGAAATGGTGCATGAATATTTAAGCATCATATAATATTAAAAATTAGCCTGTGGTGTTTTTTTGCCAGTACTCTGAGTAACTGAGAAGCTGAGACAGGAAGATCACAGGTTTGTAGCCAGCCTCAGCAACCTTGTTGATGGAATGATTTTTTGGAAACATGATCATTTTAGCAATTACTTTAAAATAGTTTTGTCAATTCAATTTTTTTAAATGTATATAATGGGTATTTGAGTGCAAGGAAGATATAAAATCTGCATATAAAACACCACAATAAGCCGGGCGTGGTGGAGCACGCTTGTAATCCCAGCGCTTGGGAGGCTGAGACAGGAGGATCGCACAGGTTTGAAGCTAGCCTCAGCTACTTGGTGAGGCTCTCAGCAACTTAGTGGGACCCTGTTTCAAAAAAAAAAAAAAAAAGTCTGGGAGTATAGCCTGCAGGTAGAAAGCCTCTGGGTTCCACCCCCAGTACCACCAAAAAAAAAAAAAAAAAAAAAAAAAAACTCACAATATTTCATGTTCTGTTATGTTAACAACAAGGATATTTTAATATAGATTGTGCCCCTTAAAAATAGACTTCAAGCCAGGAGTGGTGGTATAGTCTTGTAATCGCAGTACTTGGGAAGTTCAGATAGGAGGATCTCAAGTTCTCAGCAAGCCTCAGCAAACTTGTTAAATCCTCTAAAACTAAGTGGGACTCTGTTTTAAAATAAAAACATAAAGTAGGAAGGAAAAAAATTAAGTAGGCTGGGGTGTTGTTCAGAGGTAGAATTCCCCTAGGTTTTCAATCCCCAGTAACCCCCAACAATAATAATACATGAAATTGTTTATTAGATCTGTTTTGGTTCCTGGGATATATTCAGAGTGGCAAGCATAAAGAAATCAAACAACAACAAATGCTGGTGAGGATGTGGGGAAAGAGGAACTCTTTTACACTGTTGGTGGGAATGCAAACTAATTCAGCCACTATGGAGATCTGTGTGGAGATTCCTAAGAAAGGTGGGAATAGATCCACCATATGATCCAGCTCTACCACTCCTGGGTATCTTTCCAAAGGGGTTGAATTCAGAGAAATACAGCAACATATGCATACCTATGTTCACAGCAGCACAATTTGTAATAGCCAAAATATGGAACCAACCCAGATCTCCATCAACAGATGAATGGATAGAAAAACTGTGGGAAATACACACAATGGAATTCTATTCAGCCATAAAGAAGAACAAAATTATATCATTTGCAAGAAGGTGGAAAGCCCTGGAGAGCATTATGTTAAGTGAGATCAGCCAAGCACAGAAGGAGAAGATACATATGTTTCCTCTAATATGCCCAAACTAGGAAACACAGAGGATACCAGTGGGACTCCAGATAATGGAGGCGAAATATCAGCAAAGTTCTCGAATGGAAAGATATGAGAGGAGGAAGGCTGATCTTGATTAATGAGGGTCTACATCTGAATATGTGTAAAATTACGAATATGACATGGTTAATCTGGACAATCATTGGTGGGAGGGGGAAGGGAAAACAGGGGCAGGGGAGAGAGGGCACCAAATATAGTTTAAATGTATACCATTTATGTTCAATAAAAAAATTGTTTTAAAAAAAGAAATTTTTTTTATTTTATTCATAGACTGTACATCTTCCTAGTACCTAAATGCACATTTCATACATTAAAAATTGATCTGGTAAAATATTTAAAGTAGCTGCTAAAATGATCATATTTCCAAATTATTAAATATTTTATGTAGTTTACATTGCATAACTAGTATCACATTCAGCTTATTTTATTTCCTGATAAGTATACAAGTTTTTAAGAGCCTAGACAGTGCGACCCCAAGATCTGATATCTATGTGATCTAAAGATATCATTCTCCTTAGGGTTAATCCTGCTTTGGAATACATGCTGAAAATTAAACACACCCACAAATTGTTCAATTTAATATAATTTTTATATCATAATCTATTAATATTTCTAATGTCATCTGTAATTCTATGGACTAATATGATTTTCGAGGTTGTGGAACTTTTGGAAGTTGCAGGGAAGAGGGTTAGACTTGCCAGCTGTGAGTACTAGAGTCTCCAAACTACATTTGAAGTATTTTCAGCAAAAAGCTCAAGATTTTCCCTCGGAGCTCTTTTTTTAAAAAGTCTTGATTGCACAGTACCCAGTGTATAATAATACACATATCCATCTGGTTAATAAGATATCTGAGTGAGCAGAGGATATTTGCAGTACTTCATAAGATGTATTTCTGAGTTCAGACACACACAGCCATACAAAGTCAGCATGTAGTAATTTATGCCTGTAGCATCATGCCATTATAGATGCTGAGCTTGTTTTCCTAGCTGGTCTTTGTAACTTAAAACTAACCGAGGTTCTCATCCTCAAAACATATAAAGCCAGGAATGGTAGCACACACTTGTAATACCAGGACTTGGACATGGGGATCACAGGTTCAAGGCCAGCCTCAGCAATTTAGTGAGGCCCTACTCAGTATAATGAGACCCTTTTTCAAAACATAAAATTAATTAGGATTTGGAGTGTGGCTTAGAGGTAGAACTTTTAAGTACCAACCCCAATACCACACACACACACACACACACACACACACACACACACACACACACTAAAAAAAACTCACAAAAGCAAAAACTAAAAAAAAAATTAGAGTGGGATGGAGCCAAGGGAGGAATTCACTAAGTATTGTATGACAGATTGGGTCCCTCCCCTCAGGGGCAGGACCCTAAAAAGGAAGAGGAGACTCTGCTGGGCGATGTCACAGGTGATATGGTGAGGCAGGAGATGTCACAAGAGGGTAAACCTATGCGTAGCCCCACCCACAAGATGTAAACCTTAAAAGGAAGGGCATTTCCTCTCCAGCGGCTGAGGGGCTCGGGGTCTCCAGGAGCAATCCAGCCCCTATTCCCAAGAGAATACCACATTAAAATTCTTTTCCCGTACCCGGTCTCTCAAGCCTTTTTCAGCAAAAAACCTAACACTGTATGCATTTATGTTCCTATCTCCCTGAATTAATAGGGATATGAGATTACAACGCACCAGTAATATAACCAATGTTAATGTACCATTGGAATAACATATCAAAGCTACGATTCAGTATTAGATATAGAGTTTTATTGGTTGTAGGTCCCTTCTATAAAGTGAATGATGTTGACTCTTATTTCCCATTCACCTTCCTATCATTTTGTGTCAGAGGTCATTGTTTGCAAAGCAGTAATCCATACCAGACCAGGTATACAAAGGCTAGCCAATAAACTACTAAATCCCAGCTCCTGTTATGACTGGCATATCCAGAGGAAGACATCTGTCATGCGCTGGCTATGATCTGATTAGAATGTTATCAGCATTGTGAGTAATGACGTCCACAACAAGAATTCTATCCGCTCATCTGTAAAGTGCAAATACTGACCAAATAGTATGTTCTCAATCTGATACTTTAGTAGACCATCAAGAGTTAGGAGAGGTGGTCTGTGACTTTTAAGAGCCCTCCTTCTTGAGCTATTAAAAGACACGTCTAATTGGCATATACCTAGGTGCCCTTTAATACTTTCTAATTCTTACACTGTAAATTAACATCGAATATATCTTTTAATAACTCCATACCTTAATCTCACTAATGTGTAATACATATTTTAAAAAACAAAATATTGAATTATTAACTAGTGTTTTGCAACATTTTTATAAAAACATTTTCCAACTTATTTATGCTACTTAATTAATTCTGAAAATTTTTATATCCTGCAAACATATCACCAAAATAAAACAGTATGAATAAGAAAGATATGGCTTTAAGAAAAAAAATCGCAAGATGCCCATTTATTCACCACTGCAGTTTCAAAATAGAATCTTATCAGTATCTCGAAGTCCTAATGATATGCCTTGACAAGCACCTCAGAAGTATACAATGTGTTCTGAATTTTTTGTGTACTATTATTTTGCTTGGCATTACAAATTCATTTCACATGTATCTCAATGCGATATATTCATTTTTCACGTCTATGAATTTTTTATTTTTATTATATATTTTTATTAGTGCATTATAGTCTTACATCTTAATGAAGAGCATGTTGACAATGGCATATATTCACACAATATTTTTGTATTCTCCTCCTCCTCTGCGTGCTAATTTCCCTCTCTTCTGATACCTAGTGTCCAGGTTGACAATGTTATTTTCACATGTATACACGTAGTTGCAGTTAGAATTTTCATTAATGAACTTCAGCCATCTTCTCCCCCTACCCTTGCTCGTGGCTTCGCTGAGGATATCCTCCGTTATCTGAAGTTCTTCTGTTATCCCAAATACTCTACATATGCATATCCATGTTCATAGCCACACAATTCACAATAGCCAAAATGTGGAACCAACCTAGGTGTCCACCAAGAGATGAATGGGTTAAAAATTATGGGAAATACACACAATGGAATTCTACTCAGCTATAGAGAGGAACAAAATTATGTCATTCATAAGATGGAAAGACCTGGAAAGCATTTATGTTAAGTGAAATTAATCCAAGCACAGAAAGAGAAGGGATATATTTTTTTATCTAGTATGTCTATGAAAATTTTGAAAAATTAAACAAGCAGTTATCTTCCCCTTTTGTAGCTAGTTACTTTATAAATTCCGTATTATATTTGAGGAGTCACTCTTCTCATTCTTATGCCTAGTCCATTCATGTCTATTGTTAAAACGGCCCACTGTACAGTTATTCCGCAATCTATCTGTCCCTTTTTCCTACTTTGAATGCTTAAATTATTTTCATTGTTTTATTATAGAAAGATTGGATGCATTTTACCACATGTGTACAATCTATCCTTATGGTATAAGAACCATCATAAATCTCACTTCTCCAACCACATGGCTAAATTCAACAGGAAATCCAAAGTAGCTTTCCAAAGTAGCCAAGCCAATTTCTTCTCCCAGGGATGAGGAAAGCTTTCTACTGTCAGGTGTTTAAAAAAGTGTGTTGTAACATTATACATCGCATTGGAAATGTATTTGAATTCCACCGAGTATGAATTATTATGATCATCTTTATAAGATGTCTGATAGTTTTTTGATCTAGATTTTTACTGTAAATCTCCTCTGCTGCCCTTCTGTATACTTTTGTTGTTCAAATTATTTTTATATCTAATGGTATTTGTCTAAAAGTTTAAAAAAGGTGTTCTTTATATTTAGTCTTAACAGCTCCAGAATCGATTTGTGAGGTGGCAGGTGTGGTATAAAATACATGTCTCGCACATGATGGAGTGAGGTAAGCAGTTAGCAACAGATAATTGAATAGTATCTCATTTGATTTCTGATGATTTACCTTACCAGGCCTACATTTCTTTTTGAGCTCTCTTCTTTTACATGGCATATATTTTCTCTCTTTATATTATCCTGATCATTACAGCTTTCTTATAATCGTTGGTGTTTGGTGAAGGAGATTCTTTGACCCCCGATACATCTCAACTTGTTTTTTTTTCAGGACCATATTGGCTAATTTTGGCCCTTTGTTTTCCATATCAATTGGTAAACAGATCATAAGACTTGTGAGAAAACAGCTATAATTTTCATTAGAAATTATATCAACTTAAATGGGCAATGTGGAAATAATTTTTACAAAATTGATTTTATATAAGACAAGGAAACACTTTTCATGTACTAAGTAGTCTCAGGATTTTTTATTAAAATATTTTTGCAACATTTTCTATAACTCACACATCTTTCACACATCTTTTACACATCTTAAAAAAATCCATTTCTAGATATCAAGTTCAATGTTAGTAAAATTATTTTCTGAAATATATATTTTTCTGTTCCTAACACTTTTTTTTTATGTTACCATGACTGAAAACACAGTTCCCATGTCTTTTCAATATAATTACATGTTTATATTTTGGGCTAAAACAATGTCATCTCTAGATAAAAGCATATTTGTGTGTTGGTTTATAAATTTCATATTTTTAATTTTCCTAATCATACTGTACTGGCTAAGATACCCAGAAAAAACAACTTGTGTTGTTTCTGATTTTAAAGAGAATACTTACATTTTTTCCCATCAAATATGAATACTGTTACAGGTTATTTTGTAGAAAATGTTTTTCACACATTTTATGCTGTAATATATGATCATTGAACTGACTTCACCAATTTGTTCATTGATAAAATATATGAACTATTTTTCTTATCTGTAAAATTTGTGGAATTTTTTTCATATTCTTTTTTATGTGTTTGTGAAATCAGATATTAGTTTCTCTTTTAGGTTTTGTTTTACTGATTCAAATAGTAAAGCATCATTTATCTCACAAATATTTTTAAGACATTTTCTCTTTTATATCTACTGGGAAGATGTCTGTAAGATGAATCTTGTTTCTGTGCCTTTGGTTGACTTTTCAAAACTCAGATTGATACTTTCTTAGTGAAAATATTATGATTTACTGAGATAATTTATGTAATGATATGTAATTATCCAAACTTCATTTTTATTCTTGAAATTGAATCTTGAAATTACAAAATAATTGTAAACGTCCAATTGTTTGCTTGATTATATTATTACATTCCAAATGACATTGTTTCTTGTGTTACATAATATGCGATTTTTTCTGATACACTTTAGATAACATTTGTAAAGACCATATGGCTGGGCATTTTAAATCCAGCCTTACAATCTTTGTTTTAACTGAACAACTAACTTCTTTTATTGTGGTTTTTGTTGTATTTCAGTTGACTTTAACCATCTCTTTTTTTATTTTTCCACATTTTACTTTACTTCATACAGCATTATATGAACTGATTGAGCAGTTTTTTCTCAGTTCCCTTTTTTCTCTACTACCTTAGAGTTATGAATTCTCTTCCTGTTTGTGTAAGATTACCACAGAAATGTTAAAATACACAATTTACTTGATAAAATCAAAACATAGATATTATTATTACCATACTCGCAAATACCACAAAAAACTCGAGTTAGTTTAACTGCCGCTATCTTTTGCAAAAATATTCTGTATTTTCCTGATTTACATATATTTTTCTGAGTTTTCTGTTTATCATGTTAATGGTGGGAATCAGATGTTGATTTGTTGCTTCTAACTATATATATATATATATTTAACACACATGCACTTTTTTCCCCTCCCTCTGGTACAAGAGATTGAACTCAGGGGTCCTCTTACAGATTCTTCACTTTTTCTTTGGTTTGACTTAACTCCTTTTGCGTTCACATCTTCCATCTGGAATCACTTTGCTTTTATATATACATTCTCTAAAAGTTTCTTTAGTGTGCATTTGTCGGCAGGAAAAAATTTTAAAACGATATATTTATTTTGTTCACAGTCTTGAATCGCTAAGCAAAACATTCTAGGTTTACAGCCTTTATTTTTCTCTACACTTTGAAGAGACAAGTCTACTCATCCTGACCTTAGATACTAGTACTAAGAGATCTCTGTCTTCTTTGGGCATCTTGACTTTTAGGATGTTCTGCAATTTAAAAGGAATTGCCAGCCTCTGGAGCTATATGGTAACCCTAACATCAGGTTTATAGATAAGGTATTAATAAGATAGGCTCATAGTTCATCATGCCCGTCGTATTTGTATTTTAAATATAAATGTTTAGCAGTCTTCTCTTTGAATCTTCCTTCTTTCTCATGTTCTAGGCTCTTCATTATTGAAGTCCAATTTGCTATGTCTTCAGATCTTTACAATTCCTATGAGATCAAATTATCATCAATTACAATTCTTATGAGATCACATTATCTTACACTAAACTCAGATAAAAATAATCTAGAAACTGTGACATTTAAATGATATATGTTGTGTAATCAGCACCACAGAATATATTCTACTCTGCTTGTTTCTGTACAGGCATTCACATATAGTTTATATTTTGTTTCTAAATTACTTATTTTATTTTACTCTAGAGCATAGTGATGTAAAATCATCCAATATTTTAATAATTACTGAAATATTTTGAACATCTTACAAATGCAGAAAATAATATCAGACCTGTTTACGTACCATTCCTGGAGAATGAACACTTGCCAATAGTGCATTTTATTTCTCTCTCGTGTGTGAGAACGCTCTTTCTCTCTGTCCATCTGTTTTTCTGTCTGTATCTTTTTAAAGAAATGAACCTGAAAAAGTAAAGTTTCAAATTATCCTTTAACTCCCAGCTGTACCCAGGAATAATTACTATGCTGAATTATGTTCTTTTCTTTTTCCATGTTTGAATCTTTCTATCTAGTACATAGACAAGGGTTCAAAATTAATATCGACTGCAGTGTGTTCAAAAGGTATGCACGTTTTCTTATCTTACTTACATCACTTTGCAAATTTATTTTCCCTATGATAATTCATACTTATGAGGTGTGGGTATAAAAATGTAGATTCAGTCATTGATGCTAGTTTTGGCCATTTCTATTATTTCAAATTTTACTACAAAGAATTTTGTACCTGTGAACTAGGAAATATGTATGAGATTTTCCTCAAGAGTCTATAGTTAATGAACAGCTGATTTTGAATATGTGCATTTTAACTTTACTGGGGTTTGCTGAGTTATTTTCCCCCACCCACCTGCAAGATTGCTTCCTAATGCTATACCCATTTACATTCCCTCAATGTGCAAACTTATTTTGTCTAATTGTGCCAAAATGTTATCAGACTTTCTCATTTATGCCTGTGTTTTGGGTACTAAGTTGTATTTTATAAGGGTATTATTCGTGTTTCTGATCACTAATAAATCCAACCACTTTTATGAATCTATTAGAAATACCATTTTTATTTTATTAATCTTCTATTCATTTCTTTGTCTATTTGTAATGATTTCTCTATGTATTTGAGTTCAATATATTAGTATAATTATTGTTTTTTCCTTATACATATAACAGATGTCTTTTCCTACTCTGTGGATTATTTTTTCAGTTGGATAATGCTGTTTATTTTTCATGGCGAGGTCTTGAATTTTAATGAAATTAAAATGTATTAAACATTTTTCTTCCTAGTATTTGCTTTCTAAGATTTACCACAAAAATAATCTTCTTTCCCAAATGTAACAAAGAGATTTTCCTACTTTGATATCAAAGTGATTATCATATTTATATTTATACCTAATCTTTAGATTTAATTTTTATGCAGGTTGTGAGATAGAAATCTAATCTAATACATATTTACAGTCAGTAGCCAGTGTTCCTTACAAGTTGTGAATAATGCCTGTTAGGGTTAGATACAGAATTTCCCTAGAGAGCGCACGTTCAGAGTTGATGTCATAAAGTCCTGAGGGTTTTAATCTTATCAGTGTGGATTCAGTGTAATGGATTTAATGGATGTTAAACTAGGCAGGTGGGGTGTGGGTGTAGAAGGTGAGTCCCTGGAGGTGTGGGCTTAGGGACTGTGCTCCCCCACCCCCATGTACTAGGGATTGAATCCAGGGGCATTCTACCTCTGAGCTACCTCCCAAACCCTATTTTTATTCTTTATTTGAAAACAAGTTCTCACTAAGTTGCAGAGGGCCTCACTAAGTAGCTGAGGCTAGCAATGAACATATGATCCTCCTCCGGTCTCAGCCTCCCAAGTACTGGGATTAAAAACATGTGCCAGAGCCGGGTGTGGTGGTGCACGCTTGTAATCCCAGCATTCAGGAGGCTGAGACCTGAGGATCGCAGTTCGCGGACAGCCTCAGCTACTTAGTGAGTAGTGAGGCCCTTTGCAACTCAGTGAGACCCGGTTTCAAAATAAAGAATAAAAAATAGGGCAGGAGGTGTAGCTCGGAGGTCAAATGCCCCTGGGTTCCACCCCCAGACCCGCAAAAAAAAAAAAAAGAAAAGACAAAAGAAAAAAAAGAAAAAGAAATGTGTGCCACCATGCCTGGCTCAGGAACTGTGCTTTTCTTTGAATCCTCTTGCTAACTTGTTCTCGTTTTCGTTTTCTCTCTCTCTCTCTCTCTCTCTCTCTCTCTCTCTCTCTCTCTCTCTCTCTCTCCTTCCTGCCTCCATGATGCGAGAGCAGAGCCTCACATATGCACCTAATGTCAATGGAGATGAACTCCTCATGAATTGTCCCTCAGGCCTTTTCCTAGACTCCTCCCTGGATCTACTGAAGTTTCTCCTCCATCATCTGAGGTCCCTCTGGCATCCCGATGGATGACTTCCTCGCTTCAACATATGAAAGAAAATATATGACCCTCTGCTTTCTCAGAACTGGCTAATCTCAATTAACATAAGATTTTAATTGTAAAGACTACATGTTATATTTCTTAAATGTCACTTGTTTTCAATTTTTTATCATATGTCTTAATTCTTGAGGCTTCGGTTATACTTAGGCCTTAAAGCATATTAATGTTATTCTCTTTCAGATTACAGGTTAATCATTTCAAGTCATGGAAGTGAAAGGATTTCCATTTTTTATGTTGACCTTCACCCCATGTCCTGTTGTACTACTCTTGAGTGTGAGACTTCCCCATTGTGACTTTCCTTTTCTCTTGCCCGGAGCCTCAGGCAAGCAACTGACCTGAGAATGATTCTTTGGTTCATGGCTAAGTTTGCTGGTTCCTGGATCATGTAAGAAGCATGGATATCAGGCCTCAAAGTCCTTGAGATAGACTCTGGTTTCAAACTATACTTACTTTTGTTGTATTTTTTATTCAGAGATCAGTCTAAGACATACATCAGTGTTATTTTTATGCTTATATTTCATATATGTATATGCATGTATGGATGGGGTTTGTGTGTATGTGTGTGCATGCTTGTGATTCTGGAGATTAAAATAAAGCTTTATATATGCTAGACAAGCACTCTACCATTGAGCTATACTCCCAACCCTTTATATTATTAATATTTTTGTGGTATTGGGGATTAAACCCAGGGTTATCTATTTCTGAGCTAAACCTCCAGCCATATTTTCATTTTGAAATTTTGAAACAGGGACTTACTAAGTTGCAGAGGGTCTCACTAAGTTGACAAGAGTGGCTGTGAACCTGCAATCCTCCCATCTCAGTCTCCCAAGTACTGGATAGCAGGTGTGCACCACCATGCTTAGCCTTCTTATTATTTTATACAAATTAAAGGTATCCTTATATATGGGTGCATAAGTTCAAGTTTCTTGCATTGATTTTTATATTATCATTATATCCACACAACTGGACCTAATGTTTGCAATAAACATTTCTAATCAAATTAGTAGCTAAAATTATTAAAACTATTAGAATAGCTGAAATGTTAATGACGTCTAGACCACGTCCTTAGTGGCTAATAAAATTCTAAAAATGTAAATGTTCTTATGTTTTTCTGCTGCTATTTCATTTATGTTAACATAATTGGTTAGTAGAATCTGTTTAGTGCTTGAACAATAATGGAATGTCTGTAGTGTCTCATTTTATGCCATTAGCTAAGTATATCAGTAGCAATAAAAAGTAGTGAAATAGTTAACTACTCTATAGATAGAAATTTCTGTGTGGGGGAGGCGTGTTGTGTGTGTGATGTATGTTACTGGGTATGGAAACCAGGAGCATTCTACCTCCGGGCTACACTCCCAGACCTATCTGATACTTTTTTATTTAGAAACAGGGTCTCTTAAGCCAGCGCGGCTGGATCCTCCTGTCTCCGCTTCCCAAGCACGGGGATTACAAGCGTGTGCCACCACGCCCGGCTTACATGTTTTAATTACTATATAGGTAGCTTATGAAAGGAAAGGCACACAAATTACCACATACTACAAGAACAAAATATTTTAAAATTTCCTATATTCCTTATCTTACCACATCTAATTTCACAGCAAAATGTAAAATGATCCAGTAGTCTCCCTGCCTGTGAATACATAAACTAGTTAATGTGCATAAATTTTTAATCCTCAAACACATGTGCATTGGTAAGTGATGAAGTCTTGTGAAGAAAGGGATAACTTTCTAAGTAAATATCTCTTTTCATCACCTCAAGATGCTATTTCTTGCCCTTGGCCAAAGCTGGCTCTTATAATTTTTTTTCTTCCCAGTCTCTTAGCATCAAAATCACACTGGAAATCATGTCTCAGGGCTGGGGAAAGCTTAGCTTATGTACTGGGTTAACTCTTAAATCAGGATATTAAGCGGGGGGGGGGGGGGTTGAAGAAAACAGCATGGGAGAAACCCAGATGGTGCCGAGGCAGACGGGGCCTGCGTGTGGAGCCGCACATGTGGGCAGCAGTGCTGCCTGGAAATGCCCGGAGGCTCAGCTCTGCTCTACCACTGGCATTTGCTGGCTTATCCGTTCCTTCCTTCAGATCTTTTTCTGGGAACAAGAAGACTAGTAAGTCTGTTAAGTTTTGGGGGTCACAAACTTGTGGCCCATGCTCCTATTTGTGAGGAAATGGGCAGAAATAGGCCAGGGCATGTGACATCAGGAACTGTTTTCTTTTATTCTTTCCTTAGCCTTGTTTGTATTTATTTATGTGTTTCCCCAATTCTTCAATAGTTGATTTTTCCACCTGATTCTGATGTCCATTTTCCATCCAAAATTCACCACTGCAAGACCGCCACCTCTAAGTGCGACATCTTCTAAAATTACATTTCTTCTTTCTCCATAAAAAGTTAGTGAGTCAATTGGTTCTTTGCAATTAATTATTTTTTTTTTTTTTGGCAGTACTGGGGTTGGAACCTAGGGGCATTCTTCTCATTCTTCTTCCGATCTATGCCTCAGCCCTATTTTTTATTCTTTTCTTCTTTTTTTTTTTTTATTTGTGGTGGTACTGGGGTTCCTGGAAACCCTTCTAACTCCAGGGTTCACTCCCAGACCTATTTTTATATTTTTATTTGGAAACAGTCTCTTAAGCCAGCGAGTCTGGCTTCGAACCTGTGCGATCCTCCTGTCTCTGCCTCCCAAGCGCGGGGATTACAAAGCGTGCATCACCACGCCCGGCCCTTTATTCTTTATTTCGAAACAGGGTCTTAATGGGTTGCAAAGGGTCTCACTAAATAGCTGAGGCTGTCTGCGAAGTCGGATCCTTCTTTCTCAGCCTCCCAAGTACTGGGATTACAAGCGTGCGCCACCACTCCCGGCTGTAATTTTTTTCAGCCTAACAATGAACTCAACTTTCCCCCAACATTTAGTTAACTCCATACTTATTACTATCAGCTATGTCAGCATCGTTTCTCCCTTGCTACTAATCATGATGATCCTTGGGAGAGTCATGAATCTGAGATGGGTAAATGTCCAAGGGTCAAGGTGAGTACCAAGCCTGAGTACTCTTGGGAGCAACAAAAGCTATAACAGTATTACCAATGCAAAACAAGCCCCACGGAGATTTGAATTCAGCTGTCGTGAATATGAATTTGGAGCCAACAAAATAAAATCGAGAGGTGAGATTAGAATCAACTAGAGGACATTGCTCATACAGTGGCAAGTTGCTGGGAAAAGGGAATAGAGCGGATACTTTTTTCAAATAATTTATAGGCAAAGGAACAATATGTAGAAGAGAATCATTGCAGAAGAGAATCATTGGTGAGTTCCTGGGACACAGAAACCCGAGTTCATGTTTCAAGTACAGCCCGGAATAAAACGCATCATTACATTTAGCCAATACTGAAAATAAAATCGTGCAATTCTCACAAATTATTTGTTGAATGCATGGTGAAAAGCTGACCCCCTTTTCTGGTTTAACACAGATGCACATGATTTACTTATAATCCCGTTATGCATACATGCTTAGCCATGGTCTATTTTTGTTGTTGTTGTTATTCTAACAGTAGCAGGGGTTTTCCTGTCTTCAAGTTAAAGAGTTCCCTCTCTCAAGTAATTTCCAATAATGGATGCTTAACTTCCCCTCCTGTCCCCAAAGCAAAGCTTATGAGAATTGACAGTCGAAGCCAATGGAAAAGACACTTGTGTATCTTCAAATATGTTAGAAAATCATAGCTGAAGAGTTATGTTGAAGTAGAAACTGTGAGCTTGCTTTCATTCAGCAGTTACCTTGGAACTAGAATAATGTAGGGAAATTCCTCTGGCTTTTTTGTAAAATGGGTTTTTTTCTTAGAATTTCTATGCGTGATGGCTGTGGCTTCATACACACACACACACACACACACACACACACACACACACACAGAGTAATAAAAGTAACTATGGCCATTTGTTTTAGTGTAAAATATGAATCAGGTTAATAAAGTAGACCTATTCATTGATTATGTAGGCTAATAAATTTGACACTTCAAACTTTCAGAGGGAACAGGGATTGAAAACTCTGATTTGATATCTCCTCTGTCTGTTACAGGCAGCTTAACATTGACCTTGATACATTTCAACCTCCTGGTCTATACAGGGAGGATGAGATGGATTCTTTCACCTTGGTCTTGGGAGATTTTCCCCGGATGAATGTAGCGAGAGCTGGTCTGAGACAGGTGGGGCAGGGGACACACACTCCATTTCCTTTTTTGGTAGCCCTCAACTCACAATATTTTAAAGTTCTTAACCATGATGTCTGGTATTCAGTAAGCTCCCAATAAGCGTTATTTATAGTTACTGATCCCTTCAAATATAACATCTGCTACGCCTTAGATTCATGGTCCTCTAAACAATGTATAATGTGAAAAAAATTAACAAAAAAAGATTTTTAAACAGTCATTGTTTTAGTTTGGGTTTCCCAAAAAAGCAGATTCCAAGGGAGAGGTGTGAATGTAACCCAAAGGATGGGGCCTTCTGTATTTGGCTCACTCCGTGCTTGAAAAATGAAGTTAATAAACCACTTAATTTTTATTGTCTTCTATTTTATATCATGGTAAAGTTGAAATAGGAATATAATAGTAAACATAGAGTGCTAGTGTCTATAAATCACTTCATTAGACAGGGAAAGTATGCGTGTTATTGAGAATCTTAAAATGCAATTGCATGGATAATGTGAAATTCATAATAGGAACCTAAATGGAATGCTTAAAACACAGAAATAAATCTTATAAAAATAATCATTGCTTGCAAGTATGAATTCTAACAGGAGCCAGAGATACCAAGTGAACGGTTTATACGTATTTACATATTTAATCCTCACTCAGCACTATGAGGGAGGTAATGGTAATTCTCTGACATCACATATGGGGATCTTAGACTTTTTTGCATCCTGGTTGCATCATGAACTGTCAAGGCTGGGGCCAGAATTAGGAGGTGAACTGTCTGAAATCACATTCACCATATGTAGCTGCCATTTCACAGTGTCTTTATTTCTCCTTTATGTCACCTACTAATAATTGGCTTTATGTCCATCCTACCCTCTAAACAGCAGGCACAGTGATGGTTAGCAGAGCCCCTGACTATCTTACTGACCTCTGCATTACTGGCACAGAAGAACTGGGATGAGGAACGCAGGTTGACTGATTTGTCAAAATCTCCTTCTCAATCTATGATAATAAAAAGGAACGTTGAAACTGGGGGTGTAATTCAGTGACATACTACTTGCTTTTCATGTGTGAGACCCTGGTTCCATCCCAAGCACTGCAAATAAAAGTTGGGGTCAGGCCACTTTTATTGGCCATTAAGTGTTTAGTACTCCTTGTAAAACTGGCTTGACCATCAGACAGGTGGAATTTTACATTTCCATATTTTGCAAAAATGAGCTGGGTATACACTTGAAATTATAAATCTGTTCTAATAAAAACATATATTTCCAGTTCTAAGGTGAGCATGATATTGTATGCTTATAATCTCTGCACTTGGGAGGCCAAGAGAGGAGAAGTAAGAGTTCAAGGTTATCCTCAGCAACTTAGCCAGACCTTGCTTCTAAGTAAATTATAAAAAATAAAATAGGCCCAGGGTATAGCTGAGAAGTAGAGTGCCGCTGGGTTCAATCCCCAATACCACCAAAACATGAAAGAAGAGAAAACACATATTTCCAGTTCAAATTCAGAAATCAGCTTTGTAAGATTTACGAATCAATTTTAAGCTTGTTCTAGAGAGCTTGGTATTTAAGGTAATCCCAGAACGTTTTTGTTGATACTAAAGACAACTCTAAATGATTTTTGGACTCTCTATTGAATATAACGATTCCACTGGAGACTGGAGGTTGTTTAAACTGAAAAAAATACACGACACATTTGTGCTATCCATAGAATCAAGGAATCTTGACTTAACCAGTTATGGTGTGACTTTTTTCTCTTCTTCTTGCTGAAACTTATAGGAAGAAATAAGTCACCACTGGGAAAGTCTGGGCACCAAAGTGTATCTCATATTAGTGGTCCCAAAGACACAAGGTTTGCAATTAAAGGTTATTTGAATGAATTGTGTGTTACTTAGACTTTTCAAGAACAAAAATGAAATTCCTAAGAAAAAGAAATAAAGAGGAGAAAGAAGAAAAAGATGAGCAAAAAGAAGAGAGAGATAAAATTGGTGGCATGTGTTGAAGTTTTTTTATTTATAATAAAGTAGAAATATGTCAGCACACTGAAAAGAATTTTCTGTAAATCTTTAACCCTCATTTCCTTCAAAATTTGACTAGGTTTGGTGATTTAAAGACACTAAAAATGATAATAAAGGAAATGAGATTTTTAAAGTAAAGGTTAGTACTGCAAGTAATTGGGGAGGGGATTACAAATGTTTGATCTTGTGTAGCAACAAAGGAAATGGAATCCATTTGTAGATGTTGGAACAGCAAGCTTCCTATTAACACCTTCCAAGAAGTCTACAACCATTGCTTAACAGATTAGCTATTATTATTTCCAACTGAGGTTCCTTAATTTGACCATACCATAGATTTAATGTCTTCCTGGTGGGACATAATACAAGTCCAAATCCATCCCAATGGAAGATGGAATGCATGACAAATACAATTTGACACTGTTGATGTCCCAGCTCATCAGACATTAGGAAACATCTTTCCAGGTTTCTCTTTCAGTCCTCTTTCATTTGAAAGATTTGTACACTGTCCCAACGTCTCCCACCTCCACCTAACAATATCAAGCTGGCCCTGGCTACTCGTTGAATTCTTTTCCTTTCTTTAGTGGCGCTGGAGGGTGACAGTGTGGAGCCCCGCAGCAGAGGAGAAATGACAGGAGGAAGGAGAGACCTCTGCTCCGCGGTGGCTAGGAGGCAGCCCAGCCGACACGAGCGTCCCTGTTGAGCTTTGTGGTCTGAGATATGAAATTCAGCAGCAGCTGGACGATCCTCAATCAGAAAGGAATTTGATCATATTCTATAAAAAGGCGTTTTATCTTTCTCTTCCAGGATTTTTTTTTTCTCCCCTCAAATAGCCGAAGGGAGAAAAGATAAGAGGAAGAAGGAAAAGGACAGCAGGCAGCTGAGAATTTCTTCTGCGAAAGGCGAGGAGTGCGAGGCAGGTACAAGGGACACAGAGATAATCAGGGCCATTCAGGAGGAAAGTGATTCTCTCTGTTGCAGTCCAACCGTCCCGTCACTCTTTTTTCCTTCTCTCTGCACCCTGTCCTTATGGCCTTTCTCGTTTTGGGTAATTGGCATTAAGCCGTATTTCACTTCCTTCCCAGGGCAGCTGAACTTTAGTGCCTACAGGGGCTGATAAGCGTGTGTGCAGGTGCTGATTTCTACAGTTTTTAAGAGGATCCTGGTCTGTGTGCAATAGGAGAGATCGGACTTGGTAGGATCTCAGGTCACTTTATAATTGTGCATCTGTGAGACCTTTAATGAGAGCCTAGAAGACCAGTGTCTCCCTCTTTGAAGAGGGGTGTTCTAATCCTAAGTGGATTCCAAGATTTCTCTGCAGATGCCTCAGTTACATCTTCCTTTACTCTCTAGGAAGATTTCTTAATATTTAATAAGCTACTCACCAGGCTCTGAGGAAGGAGACTTGGAAGTGGTTTTTGTCCATATTCAGACCCATCCGGGAACACGGTCTTCCTGACGTGATCTCTGAGGGCCTTACTGTGTTGATGAGGCTGGCCTTGGACCTTGGATCCTTCTGTCTCAGCCTCCAAAGTACTGGGATCACAGGAATTTACCACCACAGTTGGTTTGCTCTACACATTTAAAAGGATGCCTTCTCCATTGATAGAAGTCTTTAGAGATTTGTCATTCTACTCTTCTTGGTGCAGAGATAAGATCATCCTTCCAGTGGAAGTCTCTTTTATAGATATAAAATTTTCTTACCAAAAGTGAAGGTTACAGAGTTTCTCCTCCTGGCTCTCTAGTTATCCATTATATAGCCATCTCAAAATAATCTTATGCCTTATGCCAAGGACAACACATTTTGTTAATATATGAAAGCAGTTATATTTTGGAGTGGCATGTTATGAGCCCCATGAAAAGCAAGGGATCTGTTACTGAAACATATTTTCCAAATGCTTGTCAACGAAGATAAAGCAGGCTTTATCCAAGGGGGTCACGGCAATGGATGTGGGGACCACTGTGGCAGTCCTGCAACGTGGAAGGGAAAGACTAGACCCAACTATGAATTTGACAAGGACATGCAGGGAATCATAACCCTGTAGCAAGATGGGAGGCACTGGATGGAAAATTAGTAAGAGGAACCATCAGGATAAGGGGATTCTGGCAAAACTTTCTGATGTTACTGAACATAGGCCAGCATAATGAGATTATCAGAGTGGTCAGATTCTAAGTACAGGGCATTTCCATTAAGATTATTTAGCAAAATCATTACTCAAACTGGATTCAGTAAGGACAAGAAGAGAAGCTCAAGGTTGCATATAGTCAAAAAGGACTCAGACAACCATGACTAAAGTTTTGAGCAAGAGTCTTTGGGGATGCATATATTCCCTTAGAAGAAATGAACCCTAGCTAAATAAAGTCAGTTTGGGAATGATCACCTCTAGAACTGTAAGATAAATTTGTGTTGCTTAAAGCCGCTAAACTTATGGTAATTTAGTAGCTTTAAGTAATTTATGGTAGGGATAGAAAAAGGGTAGCATTAGAAAAAAAAATCACCTAGTATCATTGTGTTCTGAACTGACCTCTTGAAAAATTATACAGTTAAAACATACTTTTAAATAACTTCCATTTCCCTTCTCATTATTTCTCTTCTTCGAGACACTGTTCTTTTCCACTGGTAATTAATTTATAGAGCTCAAGAACTAAGTAATAAAACATACTTGCCATAAGAGGAAATTGTTCATTTTTAATACAAAAATCTAGAAATTCAGAAATGCCTATAATCAAATAAATCACTCATTTGACTCCCCAGACTAGTGTCCATTCTACTTTATGCTTTAGACCAAAGGGCGGGGTATTTGAAAGGTTGTCTCAATGACATATTTAAGAAAATTGAATTCTTCAACAAACTTCAGGATTTGGATAATTGAAGTAAACCAAAATAAAGTTTTAAATAATCTGGTGAGCATCCGTTTTACAGGAATCATCATTTTAGATGGTTAGTATCATTCTGGAAACTGGGAACTATCAGCCTTTTCATTACAGCCTTTCCATTATCTCCTAGAACATCAACTCCTTTCTTAATAACTAAGTTGAGTTCATAATTAACCAGGTGGTTTGATAATTATTGGCATTATGTTGGACAAGGCCGGTTGCAAAGCACTCAATCTGCAGATGAGGAAAAAGAGAGTCAGAGTCAGACTTGAAGGAGGTGGAACAGTTGGCAGTAGTTAAGTGAATCCTAGATCTTAAGTCAGGAACCAGTAGGATGCTGTGGTTCTTTATATGGCATATTTCAACCTTGTGTTTAGATACTTAGTCCAATCCACGGACATCTAGACAAAATCTTCTTTAATCCAGGAAAGCACACGCTTTGGAAATTTCATCTTCCACAACAGAGGCATTTGTTCTTTACTTTTACCCACCTAGATTTCTCTGTTCTTACGTGAACTCATTTTCAGAGCAAACACTTAGAGAAATGTAGTCTTCAAATATTCAAGGGCTCAGGAAAATCTCATTTCCTACTGAGACATTCTATAAAGTTTACTGGCTGAAGTACAAAGCAATGACTTAGTAGAAAAGATACGGAGAAACAGAACCATGGCAATGCAGATCAGATTCCATCAAGCCAAGCAGAGGAGAAAAGCTTTTTACTTTTGTGTATTTTTCTTCCTTGTCATCATTTGTGATAATACCACGTAGTAGAGAATCTGAAAATACACTTAGTTGTCAGAGCACCAATATTAAAATGTCCATCTTCCTCATGTCCTTTTTTCTTTGAAATTCTATACACATATTCTGCAAGCAAGAAACATGAGCAAGTCCAGGAATGAAGCAGCCACCTTGGCATGACATCCTCCTGGCAAAGAAAGGCCTTCCCATCACTGTGTAGATGTTCTCTCTTCTCTGACTAGGAGGCATTGAAAAAGGAGGCGTAAATCAACATTCTGGACTAAGACAGAGGCCCAAAGGCAGCTTTCTGAATAACCGACTAAGGGGATATGTGAATTTAAGTTTAGTAGGACAAATTGACACACATATGGATGTTCAGAGATCATTTATATGATGTAACTGTGAAGGTAACAAAGCCTTTTGAAAGATAAAAATGGAAATATCAAAAGAAAGAAGTAGAAATGGGTGTGGTGATGCACATCTGTGATTCTAGTGTCAGAGAGGCTGAGACGGGAGGATCACAGGTTTGCAGACAGACTTTGGTCTGACCCTGTTTTAAAATAAAAAATAATTAGAGCTGAAGGTGTAGCTCAGAGGCAAAAATGCCTGGGTTCAATTCCTAGTACCACACACACAAAAGAAACAAACAAACAAAAGAGAAGAAAGTAGTAAAAAAAAAAAACAAGCAACACTGTCAGACTGATCATGAACCCCAACAGGATTAAAATTGCCAAGCAACTGAGATGCCAATCTCCAAGTCTATTTATTTATTTATTTATTTATTTATTTATTTATTTATTTATTTTTGTGGGTCTGGGAATGGAACCCAGGGGCATTTGACCTCTGAGCTACACCCCCTGCCCTATTTTTTATTCTTTATTTTTTGAAACAGGGTCTCACTAAGTTGCAGAGAACCTCGCTAAGTAGCTGAGGCTGTCCTCTAACCGCGATCTTCCAGTCTGGGCCTCCCAAATGCTGGGATTACAAGCATGCACCACCACGCCCAGCTCTCCAAGTCTCTTATACAGAATTTTATGTTTGTTGTCCAATGACTGATCTGAAGTCACATGTACGTATGTATGCCTGTATGTATGTGTCTTTGACAGTGTTGGCAATCAATCCTAGGGCCTTGCAAATGCTAGGCAAGCACTGTATGACAGATAAACCTCTACCCCCTATAATCATTTCTAGATGCATCAAGCCTAATCTGTGTGTCTCTTTGGAAAATAAATGCAACAGCAAAGGTATTGCTGGCCACTGCTGGATCAAGTCTATATAACAACTGTAAGAAAATGCTAAATCAATAAAGATCTATTTCTCGTTCTGAAGTCAAAGGGGCATATTTTTCACTCGGGGAATGTGCAGAAATGGTTTTCGTTGATCGAGAGATGGCATTCTTCTAGAAGGTGACTCCGAGACTCAGGATCCCACATGCATGGCTTCAGTAGCATGAATACTTACAAAGCTGCCACGTTCCTGCTCATAAAAGTGATGAAGGAGATGGCACTGGGGGTTTTGCATGATAGAGTTTTATACCTAATAGTGGTGTCACTTTAGGTCATGCTCCATGGGTTATATATTTGCCATGACTATGGCTTGTAACTGTAAAAGAAACCATGATTCCACCTTTGATTTTATTCCAGGAAGGGAAAGAATAAAATAAATAACAAGTTACTTGGTGTATAGGACCAGAAATATTGGCCCAGCCATCCCATGGAGTATTCTGTGACATCCATTCTGGAGGCCTTGGTTTGACCACATCTCACAGTTGACCTCGATCTTGAGGAATTGAGAATTATAGATATTTGAAACAAAAAAATAATTATCAGAATTCACCTATCCCAAACTTTCTTTTGAAAATTAAAAAAAAAAATGTCTAGGAAAGTGAAATTAGTCTTTGAAAACTACACAACCTAGCTAGTGACCAAGCCTGAATAATCTTCAATTTATAACTTAATGTTATTTTTTTTTAATGTTTTTTTTTGTTTGTTTGTTTTTGGTGGTACTGGGGGTGAAACCCAGAGGCTTTCTACCTCCAGGCTATACTTCCAGACCTTTTTAATATTTTATTTGGAAACAGGGTCTCACTAAGTTGCTGAGAGCCTCACTAAGTAGCTGAGGCTGGCTTCGAACCCGTGCGATCCTCCTGTCTCAGCCTCCCAAGCGCGGGGATTACAAGCGTGCGCCACCACGCCCAGCTAACTTAATGTTATTTCAACCACAACTCTTATTCCAGTATTTGATATTCATCACAAGCTCTCTTTTAAAATGATTACAGTAAGTAGTCATAAATCAGTAGGCATTTAGATAAAATAATAAAAACAAGAATCTTGTCTATTAGGAATGCATTAGAGGAAGTAAGTATGATATGAATAACTGTTATTTATACATCTTTAACCTTTTAGAAGGAGGTGTCATTGAGTGTGGACAGTCATATTTTTAGCTTGCTCACATTTTCAATACTGTTCTGAACTTGTAGAAATACCATTTATGAATATGTGAAAACTAAGTACTTTCCTTTATGCACATATCATAACCATCTGATCCTGTACGTGGAGTGAGTTTAAGAAGCAGATAAAGTTAATGACCACTTATTGTCAGCAGGAAGAGCTCAATACCGATTACGTTAAAATAACATTGTCATTTTCCTGGCAGACACATTTTAGGGGGGAAACAAAGAACATTAAACTCTATTCACCAGGTTAAATCATGTAGTTAGCTTAATTGGGCTTTAGAGCTAGCATCCTATTAGATTTGCCAGGATTTAGTGCTGTTATTTGATTCCAAAATATTTATTGAGAAACAATGAAGTGTCAGAGAATATACTAAACACAAAGTTTATACCAAAAGACTCATACTCTTCTAGATTTTTTATGTTATTTACTTCCTTGTATTATTAGAGGTGGAGAATTGATCATTCTTTTATTGTAATTAATTCAAAGCCCACACATGCTTCAGTGTCTAATGGGCCACAACAGTGGCACTTTCATAGAGTTACGTTGAGACATTTATATGAATGAGAGACATTTCATTGTAAACAAAGATCTAATCTGATGGATAAAAACACGACCGACTGTCCATGGAAACAAATACACAAATACGTAGGTTTCCATGTTTATGACAAATTCTGATGCTACCGACATTTTGCAAGAATTATCTAATACATTCTTATTTGGGGCCAGACCAAATATATTACCAAGGGGGACTATTTCTGATTTCCACCCTGACCAAAACATGAAATCTGTGGTCAAAGTTTCAGTGGAAGAATCCTATCTAATGTTTTTATTCTTCCTTTCTTAGCCAAGGACTACTCAACTATGGTTTGAACTGGGGATGGAATTTGAGATCTGGTTTTCTTTCTTGACTGAGCTGCATCAACAATCCTTTTGTTAATTTAAAAGGAAACACAAACTTTCCAATTTACTCTCTCAAAATGTTTGTTGCAGCTGCCCGCTGGACTGGAAAGGCACCATCTATTTTTGTAATAGGGTAGTGGAGGAAAGGTTGGGACAGGCACTCAGGATAGTTCTGAGGTATCACAAGTCAGCTTGGAGAAGAATCACCTCTAAATTCATGAACATGGGTTAAATCCTGGCCAAATCAAGTACAGTGTCAGTCAGCACAGACTCACATGCCCAGGCAAGGAAGGATTAGACAGCTTGAACGCTCCAGCAAAGCAACACCGAAAAAATAACCTAAATATCACCAGGGCAAAAAATGTAGGAGAGAAGCAGCAACAGTGAAAGAAACAGGATGATTCAAATGGACTGAAATTACTTTTCTCTCCATTTTATTTCTTTTCCTTTTTCTCTCCCTCTTATCTTTTCTTTCCTTTTGGAATTAACTTGTTTGTTTTGTTTGGCTTTCAGTCATTACTCTAAGATGAGAACTCCCTGGCATCAAATCCAAACTGCAGTAAACCATTACTTTCAGGAAGTTTGAGGGCTGTTTTTTTTTTTTTTTTTTGCCACTGAGATGAAGATTTCACTTCTCAGCTTTAAAAACACTGTACATTACTATTACTCATTGGCTGCTGGGTAGACTGGTCAATGCTGAAGTGGAATAGATATGTAGTAAATAAGCTACGTATACACAGATGTACACAAAGGCACAGACCCAGAATGTGCACAGGTACACACTTATATGCACATATACATCTGTATATCACGTGTACATACATGCATGGAATACAGACATGCACACAAAAATACTAATAAACACATACAAATACATATAAAACCATACACTATATATTTATATATATAAACATATATGTAAACACACTTTAAAAATACACACACACACACACACACACACACACACACACACGGGAGGTTATAATATTCCAGGTTGTAAGGCTCCTGGCTTTTTTCACTCTTGAAACAGGTAGCACCTAATTTTCCAATTTGCCTCTCTTCAATGGTCTGAAATGGAACATGCAGACACATGAGCAGTCTCCAGAGCTGACCTTATTTAAGGGGCATGTCGATACATTTGACTATATCTACCACTAGGCCGAGTGCTGATACCTTATTGAACATGTCCAGGAGTGACTTTTGCCATCTTTAACCAACTATGGTTAAGGAGAATCTTGGAATGAGCAGGTGCTCCCCTGGAAAGATAAATATGGCGCTGTTCCTGGCTTTGATTTCTGCAACGTCTTATCGAATGCTCTGTTGTAGCAACAGCTTTCTCTGTTTTTCTTCTATGATTTAACTAGAAGATGACTCAACCCGCAGACCAAGATACCGCGGTACAATTACAACGTCCAAAACAGCTTGGTTGTAATGGCTCGGAGCTCCTCCCGAATCGGATCTTGCCTCTCTGAGCTAAATGTGAGTTAACGGATTCCTAAAAATACCCCTCATCATGAGTCATCTTCTTCCATGGGGCCCTGGAGAATGTTTTCCACAGCACTGGGGAAGGCACAGCCCCTGGGGTGCTGAGCTCGCTTCTGGGAGAGAAACTTGCGTCAGCTGAATACTATGCTATATTCTCCCTCTTCCCTGGCGCTGAGCTTGGATCACTCAAAGAATTTGTTGAAATACGAACCTCTGCAGCAGTTTCAACTCTCCCTCCCACGCCGGTTCCTGAAACAAAATGAACCTGTGCCAAAAGAAAGAGGTGCTTCAGGGTGCACCAATCACAGGTCACTCGAGACATGCTCATCCCCAAAAAGAGAGAGAGGGAGGAAGAAGCCAAAGCCATAAATAAATGTTGTAGCCCTAGGCTTTAAACAAGAAAGCTGCCCTTCTTAAAGCTGTCGCTTTGCAAATTCTAGTATTTGAACAGTGTTTTCGGGTGGAAAGAATGAGGAATATTCGGGCCATGCTGGTTCAGCTGCTGGATAAAGGTTGAGAAGGTACCGAGATTGCTATATCCAAGTCCATCCGGTGCCAATCTTAAATCCTGAAGTGGGCACGGTCAGTCCTAGCCATGTCGTGGTTGCCGAGCTCTGATCCCACCTGGATTTATTTAGCTGGCGCTTAAGATTCTTACCATCTCCAGGAATAGCTACACTTCATTAGCAGCTCCTGGAAGAGAGGAGAAATCTAAAGCATTCTCTAGCATGTGAGCTAGCATCTTGGGCGAAGAGACCTTTCTGATATGTCTGAAGCTACGCAGCAGGGAAGCTTGCTGCTCCCAGGAAGCCTGAAGACATGTAGATGCCTTCTTCCTTCCAAATACATAGGATGTGAATTATGTACAAGGAAACCATGTGACTACTGGCTCCGATTAGCAGCTTGAGCAATGACTCATGTGCTTTTACTTTGGAAACATAATATTTAGAGGTCCATGGCCTCATTGATGATCTAACAGAGGGTTTTAGTCTCTGGATCTTATGAGAAAAATACTAGAATTTTGCCTTACAGGTTTAAAAAAAATCAGTATTTCCTTTTTTTAAAAATAAGAGTTTGCCAACTATTTTATTATTAATATTGTTGTTGTTGTTGTTGTTGTTGTTGTTGTTGCTGGGAATTAAACCCAAGGAAATTTTACTTCTGAGGTAGACCCCAGTCTTATTATATATTTAATTTTAAAACAAGGGTGTGTGTGTGTGTGTGTGTTACTGAGGGACATTCTGATTCTAAGCTACACCCCTATCCCTATTATTTATTTATTTATTTACTTATTTATTTATGAAACAAGTTCTAACTGATTTGTAGAGGGCTTAAGTTGCTGAGGTTGGTAAAGAACCTGTGATTTTCCAATCTCAGTCTCCCAAAGCCTTGGATTACAGATACATGGCACCACACCTTGTTCATTATTACTTTTTAAATGTAATTTACAAGTCATGTGTCTGATTTATAATCTTGTCAAATCCATGCCTCAGCCCAACAGAGATGATTTAAGAATGTATAATTTTAACATAAGACTAAAAAGCATGTCTTTTATTTGGTAGTCTCAAAACACAAGTGGTCAGAATTTTGAAAATCAGTGAACTAATTTTTGGGGGGAGGATTGTAATAAAATTCACATAACAATTCATCATTTTAATTATTTAAAGTGAACTGTTGAGTAGCATTCAGTACACCTACAATACTGAACAACCATCATTATCCAGTTTCTGAGCATCCTTCTCTGTCCAGACAGATGCTGGGTACCCAGTAAGCAGTCACTCTCTTTTTATCTCTTCCTGCAGACCCTGGCAACTAGAATTTGCTTTCTGTCGCTATTTGCCTATTCTAGATGTTTCATAGAAGCGGAATCATATAAAATGTGACTTACGTCTCTTGGGTCCATTCCTTTGCATGGTGTTTCCATATCGATTCGTGTTGTAGCAAGTTTTTTCTCTTCTCCCTTTATTTCTCCCAGCATTTATGATGTGAGTAGCATAGCACATGTGCCCTTCCTCTCTCCCCTTTCTGCCGCCATGCCCTCAGATTGACGGTCCTCAGCCTTAGAAGGACTGAACCTGAAACTATAAGAAAATAAATCTTTCCTCTAAGTTATTTGGTCAGTCTTTTAGGTTATAGAGGCAGGAATGCTGACCAGCACACACGGTGGATATAACACATTATATTTGCTGCTGGGTGTTTGGGTTGCTTTTACCTTTGGAGTACTTTCTATAATGCTGCTTTAATGATTCCTGTGCAAGTTTTTGTTTGAACGCCTGCTTTTGTATGTCCTGTATGCACATTGAGGAGTGTGTCTCAGACATCTTTCTTTCTACTGTGACCCACTAAGGCTGACTATAAGCAACTTAGAGGAAGGAAGATTTATTTGCTCACAGTTCTGGAGATTTAGTGGTTCAGTCCATGTGAGGCAGGGTCTGCAGAGCTCAGGGAGTGGGAGCAGGAAGTGAAGAGAAGGAAAGATCAAGGCTCTGTTCTTATATCCTGGAGGCTGAAATCAGAGAAAGAGAAGAGGGAGGAGTTAACCACACGCCCAGGGACCATTCCTTGGCAACATACCCCTGCATCCAACACAGCCCTCCATCCAACATTACTATCTTGTTTCTGTGAGGGCTAAAAGGGCATTCTATTACCAAACCATTACAGAGAAGAACTTCTGGGTCATAGAATAACTCTGCGTTAAGCTTTTTTAGGAACCACCAACCTGTTTTTCAGAGGGGAGCCACCATTTTACATTCCCATGAACAATGTGCGGGAGTTTCTATTTTTCCACATATTCACCCATACTTGCTATGTTTGATTTTGTAAAAAAAAAAAAAAATTACAGACATCCTAGTGGGTGTGTGGTAGTTTTTCCCTGTGATGACATGCTATTAAGATGTAATTTGAAATAGCACCAGAATTACTGTGTGATGAGCAAAGGAGGCAGGCAGCCAGGACCGTTCTGTTTCTTTCTTTTTGTTTTGCTTTCTTGAGAATATTAAAGTTTACCTACTTTTTTCTCTTTTCATTTGGTGCATTGTAATTTTAAATCATATTGGAGTACAGAGCGTCAGGCAAATGTGTGCGCAGGGCCTCGGCGTACCTACTTGAACAAAATAGGTAGATACCTGGCCCTTTGTGTAGGTGAGCAGAAATGTTTGTGGAATTTCTACACCATGTATGCTTGAGTAAGTAAATTGTCTCCCATCACACTTGCAGCTTTCAGTGGGAGATTTGTGGGAAGAAACATTTAGATATATTCTCATCCTTCAATTCCTCAAAATCTTTCTCAACTAACCCCAATCACCTGTTTCTGTGTCAAGGATAAGATTCTTGCTAAGGTCCTCAGTGGTCTCTTAATTATCCAAACCTGCTTTTTCATTATTAATCCTCCTGTTCCTTGGCCTTTGACTCCTTCCTAGAACACTCTCCTGTCTTAGCACCCAGAGTATGCCGCTCTTTTTGCCTTGATTATAGCTGGTTTTCACCCCTAATTCTTGAGGGTCAACCTTGAGCCTTATATGAGCTGTCCATCTGTCCAATTTGTGTTCTTTCTCCATCTCTAAGCATAGAAATGGATGTGTTCTTTTAAATAATCTCTCCTTAAATAACTCTGAACACATTGCTTTGATGATATGTGTGTTTGTACTGTTGTGTGTATGTGTGTGTGTGTGTGTGTGTGTGTGTGTGTGTGTATGTGTGTGTGTGGTTAATCCATTTTCTCCCAGTATTGAGAACCTAGTTTCATCTTCTATTCCTTGGTCTCCATGCCATATTCTGAAACATAGGGTGCTCGGTATGTGTGTGCAAACAGAGAAGGGGAGGTGGGGGGGGAAGAAGGGAGCAGAGAAAATAAAATAGTCCCAGCTGGTGAGGTACAGCACACCGATAATGATGTCACAAGTTAGCATACAGTTACAGTCTCAAAGAGTAGTGCTCCAAAGAGTCCTACATAAGCTGGAAGTCACTACAAAACTCTCAGAACATTCATAACATTAACACGACTTTTCTATACAACACAGCCAAAGAACCTTCCTTGATTAATACCTGAGATACGACAAATAGTTTGAGAAACCTTTGTGCTTTTGTCTCAAGCAACCCATACCTGATACATCCTTTGATACATGAATAATCAACCCAGACACTAAAAATCTTCTACAAATTTTGGGCTAAACTGGAATGTTCTTTTCTTTGATCTAAGACAAAAGCTTTTAATTGACAACCTCCTTAACATGTCCATATCAAGCCCAGCCTAAAAAATAAATAAAATAAATCTCTGGATGCTTAGAGTTGTAATGCAATCCTTCAGGTACCTTTCCTTTTCTTGTGTAAGCAAAGGAATGGAGAATACTGAAATTTGCAAAACTTGGAGAAGGAATGATAGTATTTATTTATACTGAGTTCCAGAAACTCTTGCTGATTTTATAAATTTTTTTTCATCTTCATACTTATTATTATCTACAATAATCACATGTTTTTGATGTTGGTCTTGGAGTTGTGGGGTACATAGAAAGGGTGTTTTACTCTCTCATGGATGGTGAATACTTTCTATGAACTGCGAACTCTTATCCAGTGGTAGTGTCTGGCTGGTGTCCCGTGTTGAGAGGATTCTGTGACCCTATTTAGGCTTCATAAATATTGAAGTCTTCTTTTCATGTCTGACATGAATGTAGGATGTATAAAATTATAACATGAACTGATGATTTCTATTTTATATACATAATAGCTTCAACTGCTATGAAATATTAATGTCTGTGTACTAGGATCTATCAGGCACTCTATTTATATGGGTTTTTTTTTTTTGTCCAAATACACTGCTTTCAAACTTCTATGGGTAGAAGACTAGATAATTCAACTTGATAGAAAATAATTTGTAATAGATTGAATTATGGACGGAGGAATATATAGATATGTTACAAAAAGAGATAAAAATTGGGAAACTTTCCAACACTTTCCAGTAGTGCCAGGCTGGAGACCCATCCTTTAACTACATGGGTCTTAGAGGGACATTTTATGTCACAACTATAACAGTCTCACACTACTTTTCAAAGGTCCTTAATATATACAACAATGAGACATTTTACCCTGGATCATTTGTTTAACTATTGTCATATTTAGAAAATAAAAATGTGAAAGTGAGTAAAAATGAATTTCAATGAATCAAAATAGCTTGTTAAATTATATCCGTCAAAGTAGATGTACTTCACTTTTAAGCCATTCTCTTACACATTAAGTCATTGACTACTAATTAGTACCAAATGCACAATTTTCTTTCAGCAGTTTTCTTTACCAATATTTCTAACATAAAGCTCAACGGATTTCATAGTGAACACTCATGTACTTATTTTGATTTTAAGTGCACACATTGTTTTTGTTCCACTAATTTCCTTTGCCACTTACTCTGGTAAACAGCAAGGTTTGGCAAGCCCACAATCTTTGACTCTCAAAAGCAAAACTAGCCGGGCATGGTGGCGCACGCTTGTAATCCCCGCTTTTGGGAGGCGGAGACAGGAGGATCGCGCAGGTTCAAAGCCAGCCTCTCTGGCTTAAGAGACCCTGTTTCCCAATAAAAAGCATAAAAATAGGTTTGGGAGTGTAGCCCGGAGGTAGAAGGGCTTCCAGAACCCCAGTACCACACACAAAAAAGCAAAACTAATATAATTAATTTTGTATAAACCTAGGAGAAATTGCAAAATCAATGGAAAGCAGCTGGCAGATATTTGAAGTGCTAGCCTACCTCTAATGGTTGAGTCATTTTAGAACAGTGACCCAGGCTTATCATGGGTACAGGAAAACTGACTATCAATAGGGCACCTCTAGAATCAGAAAAAAAAAAATGGTTGTTATTTTTTGTTGTTGTTGAAAGATTATATGAGTTCATCCAACTTTTATTTAATTATGTATGTTTTGGAAATAAAGACAATATACTCACTGATTTTAAGAGATTTTCAGAAACAATATTTTATAGAGATTGCTTGCATTTATTAAACCAAAATAAGCAATGCATGCCATTGACTGTTTTCTTTTGGACTCTGGAAGCTTCTCACTTTGTGTCAGAAAGGAAAACAAAGAGAACATCTACATCAGCGTAAGAGAGTGGATTAAAAATTGGCCACTGAGGGAAAAGGCAGGAGGAGTTTGGCATGAGCTCTCAGAGAAGCTTATACCCAACAATGCCCAGAGTCCTGGCAACAGTAATCGTGTGAAAGAAAAATAAAATACCAGGAGAATTATAGGCCTTGACTTCTTAAAATGACAGAATTCTGTTTAACAGATTGTTCTGCACAGTTCGGCAGACAATGGCGGCGGGCTGTTTTTGGTGGTTAGTGCTCAGACCACAAAATAAATTGAGGATTCAACTAACTTGAAGAAAAAACCCAGATGAGAGATTCACTGAAAAGCAAACAAATACCCATAGACAGTGGTGGCTTCGAAGAGGCTCCCAGGCCGAAAGCACAGATTTACAGCTGAATTTCTGAAAGTCCGGGCAGCGTTGGCTTCTAGGGTTTTTGAGTAAAGTAATGAAGGTCTTGTTTCTTGAGTTAAATTTCTGAAAAGTGGTTCTATTCTGCACTGCATAGACAGTATGAAAATATGGAAGAGCCAGGTGTATTGGTGCATGTCTCTAATCCCTGTACTTGGCAGGCTGAGATAGGAAGATGGCTGGTTTCAGGCCAGTTGCAGCAACCCAGTGAGACCCTTAGCAACTTGGAGAGACCCTTTTTCAAAATTATAAAAAAAAAAAAAGTAAAAATAACAACGACTGAGAATGTAGCTCAGCGGTAAATGTCCCTGGGTTTAATTTCCGGTACCAGAAAAAAAAATTATATATATATGATATATTAGTACAAAATATAATTATATTAATTGTAATTATAATTGCATAACATATAAATATATTGCTAAAGTGAAATTTGTCAGGTATTTAAAAGCTGCATTCAGGGATATGAATCAGTAAGAAGGTACACAAAGCTTAGCTCTGCAGGCTGTTACTATTTAAAGAGACCATTGTTTTGTTCCCAAACTCAGGATACAGGGAGAAGAAAGAGCCCTGTTCATTTTGTTCCTAACTGTAAAATCAGGAGGTCAACAGGGCCATTCAACACAGATGAATGTTCCAAATATTTGCTTTTCAGGTGGGAAAAATTACTTAAAAACTTGAGCAGACAAAACTTTGAGTAGACATCATATCCTCCCTGATTTCTACTTGCACCCGCACCTACCTGGAGGGACAAAGTGTGAGCTGGGTCATTCACATCCAAGCCAAAGCATGATAACATCTGGGAAAACACAAAAGCCTGATGACATTATGACTTCACTCCATGGAAAAAATGTGACATTGATTCATCCTCAAGCTGGGATATATTTCCACATTAAAAGAAAATTTGCCTTCAGTTTTAGAAGGGGGGGATATCTTGTTATGAGAAAAACATATCCAAAAGGAAAAAAATATATTTTTTGACCAGGCATGTGAAATGTCATGAAACAGCATAAGAGATATTGGGCAAAATGCCATAGTATTGAGTGAAAATAAGTATCCTCACTGGCCGAGGCCAATAAAACCTAGTAATGACCCCCATCTATCAATGATTTAACGTTAGTGAACTTACATAGAGTTTGACTAGTTGGAGGAAAATGTAATGGATTTCCAAGATGTTCTTATGGGAAAAATAAACATATATATGATAAACATATATATGAATACATAACGCAATAATATTTCTGCAATTCTGTTTTGATAGAAAATCATTTATTTTTGTCTTTTTGTTTTCAAAGTAAAAGGGGAATTTTAGTATGGATTAAACACCTCCTAGTTTCCAAAGTCTATGATTTTGTTCCACATATTATCTCATTGATTCCAAAAATAATTTCTGAGTTGTGAGCAATGCCATTTTATTTGCAAGTGAAGAATCCAGGCTCAGAGGGCCCAAACAGCTCACACAGGCTTCTGTGGGTATTTTGACTTACATCCCATCAGGATGCAGCAGGACTCTTGAGTCTTACAGAGAACCTCATGCTTGCTACTTAAATTGAGGTCCTTGGAGAAGCAGAAATGCTCTGTATAGGACTGACCTGCCAATACCTCTGTGCGATAGCATCCCAGCTGACACACACACATATTGATGCCAGAGGTGTCCTGACTTTGCCCCCTGATATGGTGGACCATATCTCATTAGATGTTTCCTCAAATATTCAAGGGACCCTGCGTTCACTTTTCTAGAATATACCAAATGACTCAGTGAGATCATTCGAAATGCTGACAGTCTACTTATTGGCAGTTCTATATTATTATGCAGAACAGTTATTTATTGCTGAGGAATGACCTAGTGTTCTAAATCTGTAGGACACAGAAACACATGCATTAGCCCAATCAGCAACTTTGTATTTGCTTTTCAGTTATTTCACAATAAATGAACTATATGACGCCTTCTTGGAATGCAGTATTATCAATCTTTGTTTTTATGACATATTAATGTTTAGAATCCACTAGGTCATGGTATTAAAATGCATACCAGGCATTTGGTGCTTCCTGAAAGATTCACAAGAAAGGAACCAATCACTGACGGCCAATTATCACATTTAATATTGGAGCTGCCGAATATCTATGCCATTTTTTTTTCTCTGTTGGACACACGTAAATCTGTTTTAATTCAACAGAAGAATATAAAGCAGATTCCGGGCCTGTGATCCCAGTTCTTGGGAGGCTGAGACAGAAAAATTGCAGTTTCAAGGATGTTCTCGGGAGCATAGGAAGACTCAGTAACCTAGGAAGACCCTGTTTCAAAACAAATACAAAAATAGGGTGCAGGTACAAGTGTAGCTTGGAAGTAGAATGTCCTAGGTTTAGTCCCCAGTAACACACACACACACACACACACACACACACACACACACACACACACAGAGAGAGAGACACACACAGAATAAATCTGAGCCTTTTCTATCTTCTTGTTTCTGGATATTTTTACTAAATTATGTTCATAAGAGACTAGACAACCGGCTGGATATGGTGGCACACGCTTGTAATCTCCACGCTTGTGAGGCAGAAACAGGAGGATCACACAAGTTCGAAGCCAGTCGCGCTGGCTTAAGAGACCCTGTTTCCAAATAAAATAGTATAAAATAGGTCTGGGAGTGTAGCCCGGAGGAAGAAGGGTTTCCAGGAACCCCAATACCACCAAAAAAATTAAAAAACAAGAAGAGACTAGACACCCAGGAGAGGCCAAATTGCTATGAGAGGACTTTAATGAATAGTGAATTCTGCCCTCTATCTTTTCTCTGTTATCAAACATGTCACATTTTCACACTACTTCAGAGAACTCTTAATGACATATTAATAAATAGCTGAAAATCAATAGCCATTCTTAACTTTTATGGAGATAATAAGTATGCATTTATCATAAAGAACAGAATAGAACCGAGAACAAAATGTAAGGGATGGTTGACAGTTATCTTCTCACCTCAAAGTTCCTGGGAAAGTAGGTGAAAATCATTAGGGCCTTGATTCCCCTAATGGGCCCCTTCTCCCCAGCCCTGGGAATCCATAGTGGACTTCAAAGCTCTGGGGTCCTCAGAGTAGGGCAGTCACAGCCCCAGGGGCACACGATGCCTTTGATGCTGCCTGTAATCACAAGTGCTTTGAAGTAAGGAAGGAGGGTGAAGTAGAGAGTCCTTTTGTCTGCCAGTCTAGGGGTCTTCTACTGGTCACCCCTGGGCACCCCCACTGGTTCTCACCATCCATCGCTGAGTTTCTTACTTTCCTGGGCAGATCCTAAAGCACATATGCCCCCACCAATTCTGATTCAATTGATTTGGCAATTAGGGAAAAGCCTTTGACTGATGTTGAGGCAGCTAAGGTGTAGAATCTCAGGGCATTTGCTGCCCATTTGTGTTGGCAAGCACTTCCAAGAGAATTACCCAAACCCTCCTATCAAGAGGAGAAATTAAGGGAGGAATTTACTATACAGCCTATGATGGGATACAAAAACCAAACCCAAACAAACAAACAAACAAACAACTGCAAAATCAAAGAGAGATAAACGGATATGTTACCAGAGGACTATTGTCACCAAAGAGATGAATGTCCATCTTGGGCTTTTTTTTTTGAAGATTTAAAGAAGTTTATTAGAAATAGAGAAATACAGAAAATAGAAATACAGCCCCATGCCAAAATGGCATGGGGGGTGACTCAAAATGAATACACCCCAACTTGGGCTTTAAGAAAACATATTTCACAATGAACAAGGGAAATAAAATAGTGTGCTATAGAGAATGTAGCTACTGGGATATCCTGTCAATGAGGGAGTTTACTTCTTAGCCTACTGTTTTCCTGATTTCCTATCTCCCCTTTTCTTTTCCATATTTAAATGTTTTTTTATTCCTTAGGATATATTAAGGCGCTTATTAAAGTTAGGATCACAAATGTAAAACTTCCCAATGTGCAGTTATAGTCTCTACTAGTTCAGTAAATTAAGAGAGGAAAAGTATTTTGGGTCACACTCAAAATAAATAAACCATTGATCTTGAATTTGTGTGCAGTGACAAATATATAACAAATTCCCCATATGCAGTATGACAGTAATACACTACTCCATACAGAGGGTGCGCATTTTTATTTTTTACAGAAAGACCTTTTCTTGTTTGTTGGTTTTCAGATCTTGTTTGTAACTAATATCCTTGGCTTAATGGTATCTGATTTCTTGACCATTCAAACCAAATGGTACCATTCATTCCATGCAGGCTACCTTGAGTCCAAAATCGGCTAGAAAGCCATGACTGACCCGGTCATATCAACAACGGCCTCTTCTATGTTCCACGCGTCTTATTCTCTCCTATAATCATATATTATTTACATTAGAAAATACAAATTATTCAAAGATATCTCAGGGGTATATTTTGTAAATTACCAGGTGACAACATTTTATCATACTTCATCTAACACAGCACGGGGCACAAACAAATCACTTAATAAACATATGTTAAATAAATTCATACTTGCAATTAACATTTGTGTGTGAGGGAGACAGGGCAAAACAAAAACAAATCTTAGCTTTAGCACGGAGTGATTTATTTGAAAAGGCTATCACAAGCGGGAGAACTAGTTATACCTCAGCAACCTTTCCAGATCAAGCATCAGAGCCCTTTCTATTTTAGGAAAGAGTAAGCAGGATCACTGGGATTGGGTGGGGAAGTTTTATAGGCCTTCATGGAAACAAATGTCAATTTTTTTTAAATTTAGAAGATAGTTATATTTGTTGAATGAAAGTAACTATGTTTTTTATTTTTTATTTTTATTTTTTTTCCTTTTAAATTTTTTTTATTGGTGCATTATATTCAAACATCATATTGGGGTAAAAAAACTTGTGTGTACAAACATGTACACATTGCTGATTTAACCCCTACCCAATTCCCACCCCATTCCCTCCCCGGCCCTCCCTCCCTTGCTTGGCTTAGTGGTTGACTTCGATATGTTTAAGTACATTGTGTGTTTTAGAGATTTTCCTCTTCCCCCCTCCTTTCTCCTTCTTTAGGTTGTCTTGTTTGCTCCTCTATAGGATTTTCTTTTTCAAGAGTTCCTCCTATGACCCATTTCTCCCTAACTCTCACATATTAGGGAAATAATCTGATTTCTTATTTTTTGTGACTGACTAATCTCACTTAGCATAATGTCCTTCAGTTCGTGGGATATGTACACAATGAAATTTTACTCAGCCATCAAACAAATGTCAATTTTAAAATAAAATATCAAAGAGTCTTGATGAACAAACAGACCGCATGCGCCTACATACACCTCCATTTGACTAAGCCGGAGACCTGTCACAAGTTTATTTCAAATTGCTTAATAATAGCATGTGAACAGCCTTCAGTGTGCTATGATATATTCCTAAGTTATTATTAATATTTCTGATGATCTACTTTATAGAAATATGATATATTTCTATATAATCTACTCTTGTATTATAATTGCCCTTAATATTTTTAAAGCATTAGCGAAAATTTTCAATGTTAAATTATGGCTAAGTAGCTCCTCTAACAAAGCCATCCTTGTCTTTAGACAATGCTTTTGGTCACTTTATTCATCCTTCCCCAACGAACTCAGTTGCCATGAAAATACAGGCTTTTGTCATTTGTATTCACGGCTACCCCTCTACTCTACTGGAAGAAGCAGCAGTTAACCTTTTGAAGAACAGATTGATTTTTTTAAACTCATCAATATTTTGAACTACTTGTGTAAAATAAAAGATATAATATGTAAAACTATGTATTAATACATATATATATATATACATTTGCCTTATGAAAAGGCACACCAAAAAGCCTTAGATTATAATTATACTAAAAGAAAAACTATTCCAAAGTGTTAACTGGACATTAGCTTTTCTAAATTTCAAATGTAAGTTATTTTCTTTACATATGGACTGAATGCCATTGATAGACATATTCCTCAAACTCTTTCCTGCTGGCAAAATGTTAAAAGTAGTTTTAATAAGATTTTTTTCAAGTGTGTGTGTGTGTGTGTGTGTGTGTGTGTGTGTGTGTGTGTGGTGCTAGGACTAAGCCTAGGATCTCATACGTGAAGAACAGGTGCTCTATCTCTGAGCCATATCCACTCAAATTACTTGATGTTAAGAGTTACTTAAGGGCTGGAGGGAGGTAGCGGTACAGCCCGGTGGTAGACCTCTTGCCTGGCACACACTGGTTACTAAGTTCAATCCTCAGAGCTAGTCTGAATTGAATTTTAGCCATTTGTTTTGATTTTGTTTCATCTTTCCGAGATGATTAATCAACAGCTTTTGTTTATACCATAATTAGGTTTTGGAACTTAATTGATTTATTTTCAAATTGTTCAGTCGTGCTCAGTAAATTAGAAAATATGTATTTTCTACCTTAGATGTGTTTTCCTATTCCTTGGTGTATACAGTGATGGTGGTTAGAAACATTAAAAGATAACTAATAATCTAAGCAAAAGGCTTCATTTTTCTGCTAGTCACTCTTCAAGGGATAGCTTATGAGGCCATTTTTATCCTTCTGGGGGAATTCCATATATACTTTTTTTGTTTGTGTTCCTGCGGAGGGCTCTCTGACCTAACTTGCTAGAGAGAGTCATTTGCTATTCTAAGCAAAAATGTTAGCAAATTGTGGATTACAACTATACTTTCATGACATTTGCCAAGAACATGTTTGTAACATGAAATTTCTGTCTTCATCTCCACCCAGAAAGGCCTCCAGGGAAAAGCTACATTTTTATATCTGGAACCAATTTAGAATTAAACGTGGGATTGGAACTCATATCTCCTAGTTTAGCCAATTAGTTGTTCTTTCCAATAGGAGAAATCCACTATTATCCTAATTTAAGAGCAAAATGAATTCCCAAGTGGTATCTCATAATTCCCAATCTCCTAAAAACATAATTATATTTTAGGCAAAATTTAGGCCAAATAAATATACTTAGCTGTGTTAACCATGTAAAGAAGCAGAGCAGGGGAGGTCTGCAATTGGACTGGGTTCAATAAATTTAAGCTAGTTCACATCCTTGGGTAAAAGTTATAATGTACTGGGGAAATGTATCACATCCAGGGCAACTGTTCAAATCTGTTGATAATAGAGAAATAAAAATACCTCTTGAGAGCAAATGTATTTTAAAAGGGTCTGATATTCTATGCCTCTCATTTGATGTTCCTTATAAGCAAAAAATTGAGGATATATGTAGCAAGAAGTAGATATTCACATCATTTTCTTTCTCTCTTCTGATGAATCCCCAAAGATATACAGGCAGATAAAGGCTCACTCTTCTGCCTTCCTATTTTATGTCTCTATCTTGCTTGCTACTCTCCCACTACACAAGTTTATTATGGGTAACATAATAGAATCCTATACCTCACCATGATCTTACTACTAACAGCTTATATTTTAGCTCTTGCTGTTTTATAAACCTAAGTGTGGACTTTTGAGGGCACTGATTTGGAGAGAAAAATATATTGATAGCAAACAAAAAGAAACTTTATTAAGCTGTGCATGGTGGTACAAGCTTATAATCCCAGTACTTGGGAGGCTGAGACAGGATGATCATAGATTTGAAGCCAGTCTCAGCAGTTTAGCAAAGCTCTCAGCAACTTATCGAGACTCTATTTGCAAATTAAAAATTAAACAGGGCCAGAGATGTAGCTTGGAGATTGAATGCCCCTGGGTTTAATGTCCAGTACCAAAAATGAGAAAAACTTACTTTTATTATTATTACTTGAACACATTATAAATTGTGAATTTTATATGTAGATATCTAACGATTTGCTTCTCAGTGACCAACTTATATTTTTAATTATATATCTTCAATTACTTAAATATTAAATTATACAGAATTATAAATTGCAATCAGGTCCAATACTCTTTGAATGGCTACCGGATTGCATTTTAATGGATATATTAAAATTGAGACATGTTATAAAAATAATCCAAAAGCTTCTTATGTTGGGCTGGTCTGCAAATAAAGAATTTCTCAATGTCTCAATCATAGCAGAGGACTGTAAGTGTTATGTGTTGCATAAGATTTAGTGAACTATTTGCTGAAATATTTTGTTTCTTTAAAATAAAATAACCATGTTTATCCCTTCCTGTTGATTTTTGTCACGTTTCCTGAGGTAATCCCATTAAGTTATTTTTAATATAAAATATCTAGGAAACATCTACTATTGTGCTAAATATTTTACTTGTTAGAGACTGATTTATTTTCAAAAACATATTAGAAGGTAAATTACTCTTACTCACCAACAAGAAGAATTTTCAACTACCATGGTGTTGCGTGCGTATAATTGTGGTACTTGGGAGGTCGGGATAGGAGGATTGCAGGTTTGAGGCCAGTCTCAGCAGTGTAATGAGATTCTAAACAGTTTAACGATACCCTGTTTCAAAACTAAACAAAACAAAAAATTAAAACGTGCTGGGAGTATAGTTCAGAGGTAAAACGTCACTGGATTTAATTAATAATAAACACACTCATGCACAAACACAGAAGTAGAAGAGTGGCAGAATAGAAAAGGTAGACGAGACCAAGTGTTGGTGGTCTTCCAAGATGTGGGTCTAATTAAGTTCTTACCTATGGATAATAGAATTGTAAGAAACTATTCATTGGTATGTTTTGCTCATCAGAAGATAGACGGAACACTTCTTAGCAGCACTATATGTAGCAACTCAAAATGGGAAACAGTCTGGGTATGCTATATTCACAGACTAGAATGCCTTATAATAATAAGACTAATAAATTGAGGCCAAAACACAAGGAGATCTTCTAAAGATCAGGAAGCTGGATGAATTTCTAGGGTAAGATTCCACTAGTGCAGAGTTGAAAAGTAAACAGAAGAAGTCCAAGGTGGTTATGTCGGGAGAACCTCAGTATTATGGAAGCAACAGGGAACCAAAGCCATTCCCAGAGAGGTGATAGCAGTTTGTGTGTGAATGGAGTTGTCCTATGTACACTTTAAAACATAAATTCATGCCAGGCATGCTGGCACCCTCTTGTAATCCCAGTACTTTGGAGGCTGAGACAGGAGAATTGCAGGTTCGCAGCCAGCTTCAGCTACTTAGTGAGGCTTTCTGAAACTTAGTGAGACCCTGTTTCAAAAATAAGGAATAAAGCCAGGCGTGGTGGTGCACAGTTGTAATCCCCATGCTTGGGAGTCTGAGACAGGAGGATCGTGCAGGTTCGAAGCCAGCCTCGCTAGCTTAAGAGACCCTGTTTCCAAATAAAATATAGGTCTGGAAGTATAGCCCGAAAGTAGAAGGGTTCCATCCCCAGTACCACCAAAGTAAATAAATAAATAAATAAATAGGAATAAAAATAGGGCTGGGGTTAGTTTGGAGGTAGAATGTCCCTGGGTTCAATTCCTAGTAATGCAAAAAATTAAGTAAATAAGGAAATACATTCACCTATCCTCTATTCTGTGTTTCCTTTCAGAATATTGTTATAAACTTAGTGAATAGTTTTTCAATTAAAAATGAAAAATTTTGGGGAAATATGTATATTTATACATATATGTATATATCAATTCAGCTAATTATATATACAGTATATAATATGAATATACATTTATTACCTATATTAAAATTAGCTGAGTTGGTATACATATTACATATATACTTATACATATCATATATTAACTGAGTTGGTATTGCATAGGATGACTATGAGGGTCTTAAAGATTTTAAATATAATCCAGGAATGCTTCCAAATGTGCAAAAGAAGAAAAGTCTAGATTCTGGAAACATTTTCCAAAGACAAGTGCTGGATGAGAGGCTGTCTTCTCTGTCTCCCCGAAGATCCACTCCCAGGTCATCTGCATGGCGGTGAGAAAGCTCCAGGGATCACTGCGATTTCTACTTCAAGGCTCTTCTTTCTAGACACAGGCAGTTCTTCCCAGTGAAATTCTTTTCACATTTCCATGTTCACAGTAAAGTGCTGTCCTTCTTTATTTCCAGTTTCTATTGATGCTACTGTCACCAGCCAAGAAAATCAGCAGGACATATTTCTTACAGTCACTTTTTAAAAAAAAGACAGAGTTCTCCCAAATTACTGCTCTAACTTCTTCCTCCCTCCCTCCCTTCCTTCCATCCTTTCTATTTTCCTTCCTTCCTTCCTTCCTTCCTTCCTTCCTTCCTTCCTTCCTTCCTTCCTTCCTTCCTTCTCCTTCCTCTCCTTCTCCTCCTTCATTTTCATCTTCATCTTCATCATCTTTTTTGTCTTCTTCTCCTCCTCCTTCTCCTCTTTGTCTTTACTTCCTCTCCTTCTTTCCTTCCTTCCTTCCTTCCTTCCTTCCTTCCTTCCTTCCTTCCTTCCTCCCTTTCATTACTGAGCTCCATCCCCAGAATGGTTTTCTTTATTCTTGCAGCACTGAGGTTTGAACCCAAAGGCATTCTATACCTAAGATACCCCTCCAAAATGTATTGTATTGTACGTATTTGATTTTGAAATAGGTCTCATTAAGTCATGGCACATCAGCCTTCAACCTGTATAATCCTCCTGTCTTGGCCTCCCAAGCACTGGGATTAAGATGTGCACCACTGCTCCCAGATCCCTGTCCTTTTTGTTTGTTTTGAGACGAAGTCTTGCTATGTTGTCCATCCTGGCCACCTCCTTGCGGCCCTCCCACCTCAGACTTCTGTGTTGCTGGGATTATAGGTGTACCTCATCATGGTATCTGTTTTTGTTTTGAGCCCATTCTTTTAAAACCTTGGGTGGGGGGCACTGAGTTTTGAGGCTTCCACGGCTATCAAGCCTATCATTAGTCTGGCTCTGCAAAGGCTCTTTCTTTTGTTCAGGTGTGTTGAGGGTGAGGTCATGTGGACACATGGAAATGTATCACCTCAATAAAACTCTCTGAAGCTCCCTCTGTGTGGATGTCCAAGCCACTGACCCAGGAGCTGAGCGGGATTAGGTGATGATGTCACAGCATTCTGTGGTGGGACCACTTCTCCCAGTGAGCATGATTGACAGAAACACATCATCAGGATGCTGCTGTTCAGGAACCTTTTGTGCATGACACTTAGTGATTCGTTTTTATCTGGTTCTATTTTCTTCACTATTATACAAACCATTATTATAGCAAACGTTCTCTTTTTCCTCTTTTGCTCAGCCATGCTTGCCAGCTTGTCACACACATACTGACTGCCCTGGCTGGAAGTTTTAGTCCTCTGTGAACAAAGAGATTCTGTTGGCGCAGACACAGCAGAGGGCTCTTCCTGCCACACGCTGTCATTGCTGCCCTATGGTTTCTGGCTCTCTCTCGCTTTGTGAAAACTGTTTTGAAATTCTCCCTGCTTCTCTTAAATTTCTTCTCAAGTTGAGGGAGACGGTTCTCTGAGACTTTCCTTTTAGCAGGGACCATAGGAAAATGAAAATAAAATAGTAGATTTTAAGTATGATAATTGTAAATGGAAAGCATTTTGTATTCCCAATGAACACAATAAATAATGGCAGACCTTAAGAGTTATGTGTAACCATTCTGCAATTAGTTACAAGCAGAAGGGTCTATAGAAAATTTTCTCTTGGAAGTTTTCCCCAGCTAACCCATTACTTAAAACATTGATATCATCGCATGCTAGCAAAACAAACAAACAAACAAAAAACCAAAAAACAAACAAAAAACACTTTTTAAGATGTAATCAAGAATTTCCATTGTTTCTCATTATTACTGTTTTTGTTTTTATTCTTCCAATTGGAAGACTATTCGCATAAAAATTTCAATCATTGCACATAAAGAGAAGTTGAGCAAGGGCTTTCTATATTTGGAAGCTATGAAAATCTATTTATGCTCTCAAAACATCTGTAACCCCCAGTGGAGTTTTGGCTCTGTTTTCTATATTTGCCTTCCAGTAAAAACACAGGAGAGTGGTAATTTCCCATCGACGCTGCAGTGCACAGCTATCATCTTGGGAAGAAATGAGTAAACACATTACCAAACAGTGGCATGGAAGGAGAGGCACAATAATTGTCTGGGTGTTTTAGTGAATTAGTTGACTGTGCTCATAATGAATCCAGTACTCTCTCCTTCGAACATGCAAACACACACACACACACACACACACACACACACACACACACACACACACAATTTACCCTGAAACTAAAGAGTGTCTCCAATTATCTGATCAATAGACTGAACACAGTCATGCTTTAAATTTGATGATACCCACGATACTGCCTACATTATAAGTGTCTCAGGAATTGGTTAGGACTAGTGATGATAAAGAGAGAGCGATATCTAGTGAGACTGTGCAGTCATGAAATTTATCTCTTTTAATCTTTTTCATCAGATCAGGCATACACAAAAGCATACAAATCACTTTACTAATAAAATTAATAACTCAGTTTTTATGAAATAAAAATGTTCTACATAAATAAGTGAATAGCTTGCCCAAGACATATAAAACTCATATACACTATTTAATTTCCTCCACATAGTGTCTGTGTGTGGGTGTGTGTGGGTGTGTTTGAGTGTGTGTATGTAGAAAGAAATGCATACATACATATGTATAGAAATATAAACAGTATATTATAATGTGATAGCTCAGTATGGTACATCGAGAGTGGATAAACAGTGCATAGAGATTTGAATTGAGTTCTTTTAAATTCATATGCTTTTATGCTGCAAAGCGCTGGTGACATGTTGGTCTTATATACTGACCATCTAAGCTTACATTTTTTTAATATTTTACCAATCTGTATGTTAGATAGAAGACGTTCATTTCATAACATCTACAACATATTTAAAATACTGCATTATTCATGTGTTTTACTCTGAACAGCATTTAGTATATAACTTAGAAAAGTTTAGAAATACCACTTCTTAGGCACTAGTTGTTGTTTCTTTCTTCTTGGAGGCCATCCTTCTGCCACCTGATACTCCTCAATAAAATGATACCAGAACCTCATTCACTTTATAATGGAGCAAGAGAGGACGCACACCCTCATTGAGGACATCAGTGTGGCAGGTTTTACACTTATTATCTCATTCAGCAACAGATCTGTGATTTTCTAATGTTCACCACAGCACAGTGGATGTAGCTAAGGTGGATGTCCTTTAAGAAATTTCCCCGAATTTTCATCATTAAAACTCTAGGAAAAGAACAGGCTTAAGTTTTCCCTCCAAAGCTCACGGTCTTTCTACCACAGCACCTAAGGCAACATAAATATTTTTAATATGCTTTAATTGGTACATTATAATCTCACAATATAAATCAAATCATGTTGACAGTGAAATAAATGCACCCAGTGAGTGGTGGCGAAAGGCAATAATCTCAGAGTTTGGGAAGCTAAGACAGGAGGATCACAGCTTTTAGGCCAACCTCAACAAATAAGCACGACCCTCTGCAACTTCCCTCAGGAAGTTTTAAAATAAAATCCTGTTTCAGAATAAAATAGGATGAAAAGTAGAGTGCCCTTGGGTTCAGTCCCTAGTACTGGAAAAAAAAAAAAAAGAATACACAATTCTTCAGCAGGAGTCACCTAAAGAGAACAATACTTAACTAGATAAAAAGCATTTTTCAGAAGAAAATTTTAATCTTTATGATCACCATTTGTTTTGGGCGAACTCCTTGGACAGTCAGAGATTTCAAAGCAGTTCTTTTACAAATCATACAGTGATCATCTCCTTTGTAAACTTCAGTGATCCTCAAAATCTATAAACCAGAAATATCTTTATGCTCTGAGTTTACAGAAGATACCAAAGATTTTTTTGTCAATATGAATTACACCAATCATTATGTATTTGGTTTATAAATTAAAATAGAGAATTTAAAATATATTTATTGATACATTTAAAAATTATAAAACTAAGCAGGGATGGTGGCACATGCTCATAGTCCTAGCACTAAAGAGGCTGAGACAGGAGGCTCACAGGTTTAAGAACAACCTCAGCCAGTAGTGAGACTTCCATCAACCTTGTGAGACCCTATTTCCAAATAAGAATAAAATAGGGTTGTGGATGAAGCTCAGAGGTAGAATGCCCCTAGGTTCAATCCCCAGTGCCACAAAAACTTAATAAAACGCCGGCCATGGTGGTGCACGCTTGTAATCCTGGCATTCGGGAGGCTGAGACCGGAGGATCGTGTTTCATGGACAGCCTCAGCTACTTAGTGAGGCCCTCCGCAACTTAGTGAGACCCTGTTTCAAAATAAAGAATAAAAAAATAGGGCAGGGGATGTAGCCCAGAGGTCAAATGCCCCTAGATTCCATCCCAAGGCCCACAAAAAAAGTAATAAAACTATTCCAAGTTAGCATAAGTCACATTTTTCATAAAATAATGACTTCTCTAAAACACATAAAAATTAAGAATGCCTTTGTAATGCTTGTAAAAATTTCTTGATTAATAAAGACAGTTGGATTTTCATATGTGCCAAACAGTTCAACCTCTCCAGTGCTTTGCTTTTGTTTATATATCTAAAGGAAGCTATGATCCCCAAGATATGTACTTAGAAATACATAAAATGTTTTTTACATCTACTTAATAAAATTGAGTATATTCCCTAGTAATATACCAAATCTAAACAAGTGATTATTTCTTTGTTTCCCCCTAGGTTGGTTTTGGATGTAATGCTTTTTTTTTGCTTTAGATTTTTATCTTCACCCCCCATTTCCCCATTCCATATTTCCTCGTGTGCATTGAGGCATATGGCTTTCTTATTCTATGACCCATTTGGAGTACTGGGTAGGTTAAGAGATAAGGAGGCAGTCTTCCAATAGCACACTGGAAAAACCATTCGAGATCATTCATTAAATGTAAAATACTGTGTGATCTTAAAGGTGATAATAAAGAGAAATTCTTTAAAGAAAGTGTAGGAAGAAAGGACTCATACAAGACGTCATTCAAATCTAGGCATGGTAGCACAAGCATTTAATCCCAGTACTTGGGAGGCTGAAACAGAAGGATCACGCGTTCAAGGGCAGCCTTAGCAACTTCCTGAGGCCTTCAGCAACTTAGTGAGATTTTGTTTCCAAATAAAAATAAAATAAAAGGAAGCTGGGGTGTATACTGGAAGTTGATCCTCCTGGGTTCAATTCCCAATACCACACAAACACACACAAAAAAATACAAAGACAAAGAGATGTGATCGGGAGGATCAGTGAGCATCATTGCAAGACAGAGATTTTATAGATGAGGGCACCTCGGTATGCCGGCCATCAGTCCTGGAAACACTTCAGGTGAGGCTACACAGGTAGATTTTCTTTGACATTTGATATGAAACTGTCTCTGAGGAGTGACATGACAATCTAGCTTCTGCTTCCTGATACCCCAGTGGAAATGTGGATGACAGATTCTAATATGTCAAGATTAGAAGGATCTAATTAAAGATTTTAAAAGAGACAATTAAAAATATATCCCATTTGTGAGAGAGTAAAGTCTTGAGGAAAAAAATGTAAAAAAAAAAAAAGAAAGTTCTTTAATGTAGGCAGGAAAAAAATTACTGTGAAACATTGAAAGAAGAAATTCTACTGTTCTATCTTTCTTGATGCTATAATGACTTGTAGCTTTAAAGTATTGGACTTTTAGAACTGCTTTATGCTTTTGCATATAGCTGTGGTGGTTTCTTTTTAAGGAGAGAACCATAAGACCCACAGAAGTGAAGCTACTAGTCACAGAGGAAAATTCTTCCAGAAGGCAAATGGCAAGGAAATCCTGTGTATTTTTCATCAAGCACCTCAATTTCATTCCCCAGCAAATGAGAAATGCATTCTCTCCCTCCCTGCAAATGACAGAAACCATAATTTTTGGAAGCTAGACTTCATACTGTGGGGTTTTAATTCATGCTTGTTCTTAGCCTGATGTGATACCTCATTGGATTGAGACTTCTCCTCATTAGCATAACCCTTCACAGCTTGTCTTCAGAGCGCTGTCAGCTTCCGAATAATTGTAGCAGCTATTTTTAAAGAGCTGTAATTAAAAATAGTCTTGCACTAGGACTGCTGATTGTCCTAATGCATTTGCATCAATAGCACTGTTTAAAGCACACATATGGGGTGTCCGTGGCTATAATGTATGAAATAGCTAATATTTATTACTTGGTGGGCATGAAACACTGGAGTAAAAATTTTAAAAGCATTATTTTAGAAAAGTTTGATTTTCACCTAAACCCTAGGAAGCTGCAGATGGAGAAGGACTGAAACATAAAGGTTAGGTAACTCACCTTATATGATACAGAGTCAATGATTAAGTCAAAACTACCCTGGAGTTTCTCTAATACTGTGACTCAAAGATGCCTCTCTTGATATATATATATATATATATATATATATATATATATATATACACTTTATAACTAGACACATGCGCAAAATGTAGATGAAATAAGGTTTAAACCTCAAAAACATGGCACATATTCTCACATAATGTTCTGTGAATAAGCTTACATAATTACATTTGAATTTATCCAGTGGGTTATGTAAATAGTATTGATAATAAAGATATTATGTAGACAGTTATGAGGACATGGCACGAGCCTGGCACTGCTGAAATGACTTTTACATGGTCGATCTTTCTTAATACATGTGTAGTAGACACTGTTGTCAATAGGTCATGAATTAAAAATAAAATCTATGCGACTCTAGTTATTCAATAAGACACACCGCTCCAGCAATCTGACCCATGACCAGTGTGGTAGGAAGAATGGGGCACCGAGGAGACTCCACGGGTAGGAAGCAACAGTGATTGATGTGCCTGCCAAAGGGAGTCACCAGCATCCTTTGTTCGGTTTCATTTCCATATCCTGTTTCTTTTCACCAAATCTTAGGGATTCCCTACATACATCTCACAAAATGTCTCTGTGTGGAAGTTAACTTTTACAGTGGTGGGATTCTGAAAATGATCTGCCTGTCCTCAAAGATTCTGTCTGCTGGCCATTCCATCAGATATGAATCAGGTCCTGCCAAAAGGGGAAGGAGACCTGGGATTCTCCCAAGTCAGGTGACCATAAGACACTAGGATAGTATTTGGACTTTAATTTTTTTGGAGAGAGACTGAGGAGTGGTATGGCTCGGCCCTATGGTGGTTCCAACCCTAAATTTTTAAGGAACTCCAAATGAATCTCCACAGTGCTGGGAGCAGCACAATTCACAACAGCCAAATTATGTAATCAATGTAGGTGTCTAGCACCAGATGCATGGGTAACAAAAACCTGGTACGTAAACACAGTGGAATTCTACTCCGCCATAAAAAAGTACAAAATTACGTCATTTGCAAGGAAATGGATGGAACTAGAAAATATTACACTAAGTGAGATTACACAGTCTTAGGAAGTGAGGGTTGTATTTTTTTCTCTCATGTGTGGAAAACTAGTGAGAAAACAGAAAACATAAGGGGCTTTTAAATAATGTGGATGGAGACCTGCAAATGGTGGAAAGAGACTTGGAGAAGGACTAAGGAGGGGAAGAGGGAGGATTGAGGAAGGAAAGAGTTAAAATAATAATATGACCAGAGGTGAAGTTATTAATACAAAAAGATGAGATTGGTGTAAGGACAAAGTTTAGGGACAATTTTGGCAGTATATACGGAACCGGTGGCTTAGAGTACGGTGAGCTGATTTGGAAGTTCTCAAGTAAATTTGGCAGTATTTGATGAGCAATACATGGGGGTGACATAGACTTTTCAAGACCAACTCTCAGAAATCTGCCTTGAGAACTGGCTGGATATCGGTGCTAATCGCTGGAAAAAATACTGAGACATTTATTTCAAGAGAAGTGAAAAGAAAAGCTAATGGGCATTGGAAAAAATAAACTTGATATGCTTATGAAAATATATTAGGGGAAACAGGGAACCAATTATTCAAAATTGTATTTTAAAGACCAAAGTACAGTTAAGTTTCAACACCAACCAAATAGAAGCTACTTGATAGACCTGCAAATTCATATAAATGAAACTTCTTTATGATTATGTTGTTAATGGAAGGTTAAAAATAAACTTAGAGATTAGCTCACTTGTATTTTTTAATCATTCTATTTCATTAACTGAGTCTGGTTGATCAAATTTGTCATTTTTTTCAATAACACTCTGGACACAAAATTATTCTTTTTAAATAAATACGAAAAAGTTTCATTTTCTTAAATTTAAATTGTTGGTATAGAACCCTGATGAGCAATTGAATTGGGTTTCCCAAGTTCATAGGTTGAAGTCCTAGCCTCTTGTAAATGTGAATGTGATCTTCTTTAGAAATAGGATTTTTACCAGTATAATCAAGTTAGAGCAGGTCTTTGGGGTAAGCCCTCATCCAGTAATACTGAGTTCCTTATTAAAAAGATCGAGAAAATGATACACAGAAAAATATCATGTGGCCACAGTTGCAAAAACTGGAGTGATTTTGCTGTAAGCCAAGGGTTGATGGCCACCAGAAAAAGGCAAGAAATGGAAAGTAAGGAGTCTACCCAGAGTCTCAGAGGAATTGTGGCATTGCCTACATATGATTTTGTATCTAGTTTCCAGAATTGTGAGAAAACAGATTTCTGCTATTCTATGAGACTCTGTGCCAATCTTCTATGGTTGCCACAAGAGACTGATGCAAATCTTATCAGTAATATAAAGGAGTTTTAAGCCATACATGGTTGCACACATCTGTAATTCCAGGACTTGGGAGGTTGAGACAGGAGAATCACAGGTTCAAGGCCCGCCCCAGAAATGTAGCACGATCCTGTTTCAAAATTTAAAAAGGGCTGGGAGTGTAGCTCAGAAAATGTTCCTGGGTAGAATGTCCCTGGGTCCAAACCCCAGTACCAAATAAGGACATTTTAGTTTTTCATCCTGTACTTCACAGCACTCAAAAGAAATTATGAAAGAAAAAAGCTCACTGAAGTCTCAAATTATGAACAGTACAAAAACTGCTCAGATTTTATAAAATTTTGTAATCAAGCAGGTTGAAAATCACTGAAATGACCCACTGTCTGTCAACTTTCTAATATCCACAGAGAAGAACTAAAAATATTGATTTTTTTTCCTTCCTGTTCCCACCTCATGTTAGAGAAATACTCAGAACAAAAGAGAAACTTTAAACACATGGAACATTTTAATTGCCATCCTTTGGAGAGAGTATGTGAAAGTTTCAGAGTCTAAAATTATTGAAGATGGAGCTATTCATTAAGCTATAATTATTGTCCTTCCTTAGAGAAATATCAACCAAGTAAGAAGTTCTGTCAATTCAGGGAAATACCCAAATATCTTTGTGAGAGCCTGCTGGATATTAAAATAACACTGTGTCATTTGATAGGATTTTTTATTTATTTAAATACTTTTATTCTAAGAAATATCCCCAGTAAAGCTGATGTTTGGAATAATGATGTCCTTTTTCTCCTTAAAACATTCAGTTACAACTCCTAAATATGAGATGTTCAAATAGCCACCTATTTCTCTTAAGCTAAAGGATAGTGTATTAATATAATAAAAAGATCTTGCTAATGCTGTTTTACCTTCAAAGTCATCAAAGTGAATAACAATAGATTTTAAACAATCCCATCCAAAAGAAATTAAATAGAAATACTATTAAAAATAAAATGTTACAGAGCACATGCATTATATAAATCCTTTCCTAAACTGAATCGTAATGGTAGTTATCGTTATACTTGAGATGAGGAGCTGCCGACCCCGTATGGAATCAAGTGCTTCTTGCAAAAAGCTCTTTCTAGGAGCAAACTGTTGTTTCCCGAACAGCTTCTCCCTTCTAGTATCTTCATTTATTATTTAATAAGTGTAAAATTTAGCAGGGAAACCTGAGCCAAAATGTGCAACTCATTTGCATGAGTGTAGGTTCTTTTTTATGACTTGATTCCTTCTGAGAAAATTATAGGCAGCAAAAAAAAATCTCTTAGAAATGAAGAAGCTGACACATCACATTTATTGAAGCTGTGTAGCCGTCAAAGAGATGACTTACAATTTTTCATCCTCAACGATGATATTGAGAGAATACTGCTAGACTTGGAAAGGGTGATTAACAGTGCAGATACTCATGTTTCATGATAGCACAATACTGATGTGTTCCAAAATAAGTTCACCTTCACTAGCAGGAGAAAAGAAAACAAAGAGACATATTTTTAGGTTATCTTTCTTTCCCCTAAAATGATGCATTTTCCAAAGAAGTCCAAATACTCATATTATTACTGAATAATTGCCAAAAGATAGCTAAATATAAAAAGTGCCATATTAAAATAAATTTATAAATATTTTTTTCTACAAGCCTACACTTTTAAATATAAAATGCTGCAGTCTGGTCTACATTGCCGCAGTATGTAACCTAAAGCAAGTAAAAAAAAAATTCAATATATTTAATTACTTCTCATCCTAAAAAGTTATTTTTAAGTTACAGTTTAAAAGGAGAAACAGAGGAAAATAATTAAGAAGGCAACCAATTGTATTAATATGAAGCCATTGGAATGTTATTTGTGCCAGAAGGTTGATGTCCATTTCTGGAACTCTGACCATGATTAGTAGGACAAATTATGCTGATGATAATGCTGAAATTGGCTCTATTGACCCCAGAAAGAAAAAACACTTAATGATAATGCTCTGCAAGTGAAGTCGTTATAAGATCAATTCTACAGAATGCAAGTCAGCAACAGAGTTGCTAGAGAATGTCCTTTTATGTAAATATAGTCTTTTGCTAAACTGGTTATTCTTCTGTAATAGATATCAACCTGGTGGGAACAAATCTATGCTGTAAAAACTCAGAGACAGATGCAGTATGATCATAATGATAGGCTTTAGTTACATAGAGGAAATTAAGATTCCTAAAAAGTATTTAATATACTTAATATTAAATTAACTGAATGAGTCTACTTTGGCTGTAGATGGAGTAATCGAAACCAGATTAATCCTAGTTGCCTAAAACAACTTACAAGTCAAACCTAATTATATTAGTAAGGGGGAGGGTCAGGAAAATAAATGAAAATGATCCTTGAGGGATGAAAAAATTCTGATGAGCCCATGGTTGCCTAACAGTAGAAAGAAAGAATTTTAAAAAATGGAAAAAGGACTGGTATAGATGTTTATATAAAGAAAAGATATGAACAAATGACCAATAAATACATGAAAAGATGCTCAAAATCACTAATTACAAAATGCAAAGAAGAACCACAATAAGATACCCATTTCACATCCATTAGGATGGCAGAATTAAATATATATTATATAAATATATACATTTTTTAATTGAGATCTTCAATGATTTCCATCCTTAACCTACTTTAAGGCCATACCATAGACTTTGATCTGGTCAACACTTAACAATTTTTAGTTGGGTCATCCTATTTTTTTCTTTTTTCTTTTTTGAGGTACTGGGGTAGGACATTCTATCTCTAAACTATACCCCCAGAACTTTGCATGGTTTGCTTTAGAAACAAGGTTTTACTAGGTTGTTGATAGCCTCATTATTGCTGCCAAAGCTGTGCTTGAACCTTTGATCTACCTGTCTCAGCCTCCCAAGTACTAAGACTGTAAGTCTATACCGTCACACCTGGCTGGTCACTTCATTCTCTCCGTTCTGATTGCTTCCCAGCTCATCCCACTCTAGGGCCTCTATGTCAACACAGATCCTTTAATTCCCGTAAACACCCCTTGAACTCAGAAGCATTCATATATATATATTCATATATATTCATATATATATATTCATATATATTTTCATATATGTGTGTTATATATACATTATATATTCATATATTATATATTATACATATGCATATATTATATGTGTGTATATATTATATATTATATATTATATATACATATATACATCTATACATATATACACATATATAATATATGTTATGTATATATGTATATATAATATATAATATATATATGTGTATGTGTATATACAATATATATATGTGTGTGTGTGTGTGTGTATATATATATATATATATATATATATATATATATATGATATGATATTTTTTTTATAATGGGGATTGAGCCCAGGGATATTCTACCACTGATATACACCCTTAGCCCTATTTTTTATTCTTTATTTTGAAACAGGATCTCACTAAGTTTCTGAGGCCTCACTAAGTAGCTGGGGCTGGCTGTAAATTTACAGTCGTCAGGTCTCAGCCTCCCAAGTACGGAGATTACAAGTTTGCGGCCACCAGTCTGGCTCACCTCTCTCTGTGTTTACCCGTCTGGTGATCTTTTGTGATTATCCTCCTCTTCCTCCTCATGTCTATTTGCTTCCTTTCCCTGCTGAAACTCCATGCAGAGGAGATCTTGGAATCAGTCCTCTGCATGCAGTTCCAGGTCTCTTGTACTCCATGACAATTAATCCTGCTTACATCTTGTTCTCCGGTCCCTTCACCTTTCCAGCTGTGAACTTAATATGGCTGAGAAAAAACATTCATCCATGCTCTTGGTCTTCCTTGAAACCCATGACCACACCCCACAAGTGTGCTGAATGCTACTTAGTAATCAACCTATATTTTCTTAGCCCTCTCAATACCTATTTTCCCCACACAATCACTTCATAATATTCTTCTCTTTACCCAAACATTTGATCATCTTCTCTCTGAGGAATGAAGATTTTCAAAATCAAAACCCAGTACTTTGTTAGGATCATTTTTAACTCTATGGAGATCAACAATAACTAAGACTAGAATAGTATTCAAGATATTGATAGGAGCTGGGTGTGTTGGCATTCTCCTGTAATCCCAGTACTTAGGAGGCTGAGACAAAAGGATCATGGGTTCAAGACCAGCTTCAGCAAATTAGCCAGACTCAGCAAACTTGAGAGTCTGTTTCAAAACAAGAAAAAAGTAAAAAGGGCTGGGGGTGTAGCTTGGAGGTAGAATGCCCCTGGGTTCAACCCCCAGTATCAAAATATTTAAAAAATAGTGATAAGGAGCCAGAATATCAAAACATGGAGATTTGAAGAGTGTTCTCAAGTTGATGTGTGCAGTATGAGTTCATCTATACTCAAAAAGGGGCAAAGATCCAGATGCTTCTAAAGGCAGGGAGAAGTAATAATCACAGTGTAATGAGGTGTGCCTCTAACCAGAAAGGAGGTTCAGAGTGGAATCCTGATGAGATTGTGTTTAAACTCTAATTTAAACTTGATGCAGTCTGTTTTTCAACTTTCACAGCGTCCAGACTATCCATGTTTTTTTCTTCTTCTGTGCATTATATTCCACACAATAAAAGCTACAGCTAGAATACAAACTCATTTAGTAGGCATGATAAAGCTAAAGAGTCACTCAACATCTAATTGATTTAGTTAAACACACCTTGATAATATCAATGGTTCATTGATAAGGACAAATCATTTGGTGCAGAGCAAAGCCAATAAAATAAGAGGAACTTGATTTTTTTAGTTCAATTTTCTACCTAATTATTTGTCTTTTCTACAATATTTCCTGCCCCAAATCACACAACTTAAATAGTAAAATGGCAGATTTGGTAAATCGAGCTTCATTATAAAGCGGAACTAACATTTGGAGAATATTCTTTTTTTGTTAAATTAAATACTTTGTTATAATTTTTGATGGTAATATAAATTTCAATAAAAAAATCAAGTGAAAATTTACTTAGGTTTTACTTACTGTTTCAATTTGGGATGAAGGGGTGAATCAAGAGTGTAGAAAACACTAAAATCAGGTTATATTTCATTTTTAGATACAGACATATATATGTATATATATTTGCCTCTGAACAAATAAAATGTATATTTTTGTCTATGAACTGAATATTTATGCCAACCCCAAATTTATCTGTTGAAGCCCCAGTCCCTCATGTGATAGCCTTAAGAAGTAGGGCAAGTGGCCAATAATTAAGGAATAAGTGTGGAATCCTCATGAATGGGCTTGGTGCCCTTTTAGCAAGAGACATGAAAAAGATATTTACCTCCACTTGAGGAACGGCTAAAAAGTAGTCATCTACTAATTGGAAAGTGTGAACCCAATATTCCTACACCTTGATATTGGCCTGCCAGTCTCCAGAACTAAGAGAAATACATGTCTGTTGTGGAAGTCACCCAGTCCATGGTAATTTGTTATAGCAGTATGAGCAGACTAATACTCACTGAATAAGTACGCAGCTTATGTAGAGGTTGAAGTTGACTGTCACTAGAGAGAAGGGACCCATGGTACATATGTATGAGTCTGAAATTGAGTCAAATCATTACCATTGTAATTTAATTGTAATTTTGAATCCACTTTTCAAAGTTAGACACTTTAGTTCAGGAATAATTCCACAGTCCTGTCAGAATGCAGAATTGTTTCTGCTGACATGCTTTGCACATTTGAAACACTACAGAGAGGTTCAAATCCAGGTGGCATAGTGATTGACATTATTAGATTTTTGGTGTACAGGTGAATATAATTCAGTGAAAATATTTTCAGAAGTGATATTTTCTGGAAGTAACCACGTTCTGAGTTTTAACTGCCTGGACAATTATAAAAAGTATTTAACCACTAAAAATGATTTGGAACACAATGCATAATAAAATATTTTATAAATTTAAAATTATTGCCGGGCGTGGTGGTGCACGCTTGTAATCCCCGTGCTTGGGAGGCAGAGACAGGAGGATCATGCAGGTTTAAAGCCATCCTCCCTGGCTTAAGAGACCCTGTTTACAAATAAAAAAAATAAAAAAATAGGTCTGGGAGTATAGCCCGGAGGTAGAAAGGTTCCATCTCCAGTACCACCAAAAAGAATTATAAAAAAAATTCTTATAATAAATGTGAAAACTGCCTTTAAATAAAATAGATAAAACAAGTAAGTTCCTTTTTCTCTATCATTTTCATATTTTTCATAAATTTCTTTGCTCTTGACTTGTATTTCTTGAGACAGATTTAAATTTTGAATGGTATAAATGACTTTTGAAATTTATTATTAGAAAATGTGATCTTCATAGCTAATGTCTTTTTTATTCATTCTCATAAAATGTAAGCTATTTTATGAAGTGGAACATTTATATTCACATCTCTTTTTCCAGAAGCATTTGACTTTATTTTTCCAAATTTTATTATTTTTATTGGTGTATTGTAGTCATACATCTTAGTGGGATAAAAGATGGTGGAGACATATATGTACACATCACCAAATTAGCCCTTACCAATTTCTCACCCCCTTCCTCCCCCTCCCTCCTTCTCATACTTGGCTTAGTGATTGACTTTGATATGTTTGTTAAAGTACACCATGTGGTTTAGAGAGTTTTCCTCTTCTCTCTCCCATCTCCTCAGTTTGGTTGCCTTATTTATTCATCTGTAGAATCTTCTTCATCTTGAGTTCCTCCTGTTACCCATTTCTCCTTAGCTTCTGCATATCAAAAATTGGGCATGTGAATTAAATAGACACTTTATGAAGGAAGAAATTAAAATGACCAATAAATGCATGAAAAAATGCTCAATATCATTAGCAATCAGAGATAAAAATCCAAATATTCATATCTTAACAGTTAAAACTTAATTCATGATTATAGGCTATTTTGTGGGCTGCTATGATTTCACATGCACCAAATACTTTTAAGATATTTTTATTATGCTTTCACCAAATATATATTTTTCAACGTTGTATTTATTTTATTGTAATGTTTATGTAAACATAATAACTTAACAAGTCAAAATAATCTTGCCATAGGAATATCCCAAGGAGACTGTCTCTTACTATTTGGATTGTTTTAACCCATTTTCCTTCATTAACTATTTAAAAGCCTTTAAATGGTGTCTATGTGTAATTGACAGTTCTCATATACATTACATATTTTCATTTAGCAATAATAATAAATACAAATTTCCACTTCAAGTGTTTTAGGCATTGTTTTATATAAAGCACATGGAAGATTTTTCCCCTCGAGGTTACAAATGCATTTGGCAGACATTACTCAGATAGTAACAATATATTAGAATGGCATGTCTTATCCAACAAATTTGTTTAGACCACATGGAAACCTGGAGGCTCAGAGACATAACTCATGCTCATAGTCACAGATGCCAAAAGTGACCAAGACACTTGGCCTTCCCAAATAACCAATGAGAAGAGCAGGTCTTATAAAACCTTGAGGCTGACACTAAACACTGATGTTACCATACTTTAGAATACTTAAAATAGATACAGTCCAGCGGACAGAAAAAAACACTTCTGAAAACTTCTACTCCATGTAGTTTTATTTTTAATTAAAAAGAAAAATCTAAATCTCATACTGAACGAAAAGCTAAAATACTAAGCATGGCCTATGTCTACCTTCAAACTTCTGCCAAGGCTTGATTGTCTCACATCTTAAAGAAAAAGACTGATTTCATGAAGATTTTCTTTTCTTTTTTTGAAGATTTAAAGAAGTTTATTAAAAAAGACTAGCATGGAGGGGTGACTTGATTGAATATATCCAACGATTTTCTTGATAAGGAATTGATATTTGCTAATCTATCACATGTAGATACAGCATCCAATTTTGAAAACATAGGTAATCAAAGCTTACTCCCTCAAAATCATAACATGCATATTCATGTTTATAACAGGACATTCACAATAGCCAAATTATGGAACCAACCTAGCTGCCCATCAACAGATGAATGAATCATAGATTATGGGGCATACTCCTGGTGGATTTTTTTTTTTTTTCAGTACTGGGGATGGAACCTAGAGGCATTCTGCCTCTGAGATACACCCCAGCCCTATTTTAAATTCTTTATTTTTGAAACAGGGTCTCACTGAGTTGCAAATGACCTCACTAAGTGGTTGAGGCTGTCCTCGAACCACGATCCTCCTGTCTCAGCCTCCCAAATGCGGGGATTACAAGCATGTGCCACCAGACGTGGCTTCTCATGGTGGAATTTTACTCAACAGTAAAAAGGAACAAAATTTTGTCTTTGCAGGACTATGGAGGGACCTAGAGAATATTATGTTAGGTGATATTATCCAGTTAGAAAAGTGAAGAGTCATATGTTTTCTCAAATATATAGAAGCTAGGGCGTAGTGGGGATGCAAGAGGGACTTTAGATAATAAAGAAGAAATTCAAGTAAAACGAGTAATGGAAGAGGTTTATGGGAGGATGAGGGGAAAGGAAGAATTAATCAAGGAAGCATTTCCATTGATATTATATATGCATGTGAGATTACCAGTGCTATTCTCAATATCATGTATGGGGAAGCGGAGGGAGTAGGATGGGATCCAGGGAGAAATTCACCAAGTGCTGTGTGCATGTAAGTCCCTGCCACTCTGTGCTACATCATGATGTAAGACAACGATACACCAACAAAATTACCTGAAAAAAAACCAAACTACCAAACTAATGCATGCATATCTGTGTTCATAGCTGCACAATTCATCATTGCCAAAATATGGAATCAGCCAAGATGTCCATCAGGAGATGAATGGATTACAAAACTATGAGATATGTGCACAATGGAATTTTACTGAGCCAGAAAGAAGAATACAGGTACATCATTTACAGGGAAATGGATGGAACTGGAGAACTTTATGCTAAATGAGATTAGTCAGTCCCGCCCCCCCCAAAAAAAGAAAAAGAAATCAGAGGCACGCCATAATATGCAGAAGCTAGGGAGAAAATGGATCATAGGAGGAACTCTAGACATAGGAGAAACTATAGATAAGCAAGTAAGTTACTAAGATGACTCAACTGAGGGGAGGGGAGGGAGGAAGAGGAAAATTTCCTAATGTATATCATGTACATTCACAATATCAATATCAATCACTAAGTCAAACATGAGAAGGAGGGATGGAGAGGGAATCGAGTGGGAATTGGGTAAGGGTTAACTGAGTGATATGACTATGTATACCTCCACCACTTTTTACTTCATTAAGATGTATGACTACAATGCACCAATTTAAATACATACATATATATATATATATATATATATATATATTACATAACTAATGGAACAACTAGGTTATAGTTAATTTTCTCAAAACATCCAATAGGATTTGTTTTTGCCATCCTGAAAGTTCCATGAAAGTTCCATGAAAGGAGGAACTGAACTGAATTTGGGGATATATATATATATATATATATATATATATATATATATATATGGAACTGATATATATATATTTAAACTGGTATATATATATATATATATATATATATATGGAGTGGGAACTGATATATATATATATATATATATATATATATATATATATCCCCAAAAATAATTCAGTTCATTTCCTCCTTTCATGGAACTTTCAGGATGGCAAAAACAAATCCGTTTGGATGTTTTGAGAAAATTAACTATAACCTAGTTGTTCCATTAGTTATATATTATATACACATTTTATTTATAGTTGAATATCAAATATGTGTGTTTTAGGTACATACATACATACATGCACATAAGCCTAACATAATATGATATATCCTTGATGTCTACCCAGTGTTCCCTGCTATTTTAGTGGCCTTTGTTTTGTTTTGTTTTGGTAGGCTGATACCTGTAACTATTAGTTGTTAAACATTTCAGTAGAATTCCAGCATATGTATATATGCACACATACAGAAGTTTGAGTTGCTTTCTGATGTTTGTTAGAAAATTTCAAAGAAATCTTTTCATTGGCAGATACAATTTGCTATAAAAATAAAACAGATTTTCACACCTGTTTTTAAAATTTGTTATATAAAATGACTAAAAACTAGAGCATCTTATTTCATGGTTCTTTGGAAGCATAATTTTAAGGCAAAGATGGAAGAAAGAAAGGGAGAAAGGATATACAAACATAAGTTTCATCTTTTAGTCTACCTTGACAGTGTGGGGCTTTTTTTGTTTTGTTTTGTTTTGTTTTCTGTTTTATTCTTTCTATTTTACCTGGTTTGGGTGCTATGCAAAATTATCTGTGTACTTCTATACTACAGATACACTCTAAACTTGCTTGCAGAATGAGGCTTGCACATGCACAAGATAATAAATAAGCCATAAAGACAAAGAGCAAGACACAGATACTCAATGATTTCAAGAATTGTTCCTCTTTTGAATATCTGATTTCCCATGAATTCATTACCTAAGGATGCCATAGCAAATGGCTGCAAATGGCTGCTCTGAAACAATAGTAATATGCTTTTCACAGTTCTAGAAGCCAGAAGTCTGAAAACCAAGTTGAAGTTAAGGGTGGTTCTTGCTCATAGGCTCAGAGAAAAAAATGTGTTCTATTCCTCCTCCTCATTTTTTCATGATTTGTTGGCAAAACTCAGAATTTCTTGGCTTGCAGATGGATCGTTCCAATTTTCTGTTTGTGTCCTTGTATGAATTTCACCTCTGTGTTCCTGTGTGTCTTCTGCTTTTCTTTATGTCAGGAAACCACCCATACTGGACTAGAGTCCCATGCTCCTCCAGAATTATCTCCACTAAACTTGATTATACCTGTAAGGAAACATTTCCAAGTTACATTCACAGGTTTTGTGAGTTAGAAGTCCAACATATGTCTGGGGAACACATTTCCGCACATGATATCACTACAATGTAATCACACCACACATATTTTAAAAATGTGTGTTATTGGGTATGAGGATCCATTAAAACTGAGATAAGTTAGATAAGACTAGAGCATAACGTGCCAGCCAGCCAAGGTCAGCAGCACTGTAGGTCAGCCATGAATTTGACCTGGTAAATATTTCATGAGGGTACTCCATCCAAAACATGAGACAGAAGGAATTGAGGAATTATTTCTACTAATTAAAAGACAAAGCCAGCTTCCTGGACAAACCAAAGTCACCTTGCTTTGATTGGTTTTTCGTTTATGTATTACTGATAAATAGCCATAAGTACTTCAGTAACCTGCCATAATCTAGAGGTTTATGCAGAAGGAATTATGAATGAAGCATTCACAGTACCGCTTACCATGCAGAAACAATAATATTGAGGAATCAATTTCTCTTTGTTGGAGGAGGAGGTCCTGACGCTGGGTGCGTTAGGAGTACATTTTTTTTTTTTTTTTGTCAGATAAACTAATTGTTGGGCTCATTCAGAATCCAGCTGTGAAGCAGTTTGAAAAACCTTTGTTCAAGGTAGGCATTAAATGTCAGAAGAAAAATGTATTAGTTAAACAATTGTTCTTTAGTTATCTCCGGGGAAATCGATCTCTCCCTGCTACACATACAAACACACACATTTTTAGGCTCTATGCTTTTCTTCTCAAATTTTAAAAGATAACCATCCACATAATTTTAAACGGAAACTCACATTTTAGAATTCATGTGAATATTTTAGTTTAATAATTTCCTTCAGAACAAAAATAATAACTGAGGAAATTAATACCTCCTATGACAAGAATAGTTAATGGTGTCTTTGAAATCTATGTTTTTTTTAATTTAATATTTCAATTTCCATTACTAACCACCTCCTTAATCCATAGTCTCAGATCAAATCCCAGGGACAAAGGAGATCCAGTAGGACTGTGTCTCCTTGTACCTTAATAGTTGAAGTTTGACGCCAGTCTTGGGTCAGAGAGCTACCTCAATCCCGACCATCTTGTTCCATTTAGCAAATAAGAACTCTCAGCAGAACCATGCAGGAACTTGATCGACACATCTAGGTCAGAAAGACTCTGTGCTCTGTTTATTTTTAAAGGATATCTTAAAAGATTAATTCAATTCCTAAATCTCTGAGGTAAGTAGAAATTTTTATTTATTTTATTCATGCAAAGAGCACATGTGAAGTGACCCAGAAATATGAGATGCATCAATTCATGTATGACAGGGCAGGGGACCTGGTCAAGGAAAGGCTTTAAAAATACACCTCATATGGTCTATATGATAAACCCCAGTCAGGGAGGGACATCTCAGCAGGAACGTTTTTGCTTTGAGTGCTACAATAAGAAAGGGCATTTTCATCAATAATTTAGAAGAAAAAAAGTAACATAAAGAGTATTTGTATACACAAAAAGAAATATTTATACCAGCAGAACAGTTGCACTCTAATTGGAGAAAAAATGTTGTATAGCACCAGAGTGCTATGAAAAAAAGGTGTTAGTACCTGCAAAGAAAGGGGATCATTTTTGTCCTCTTCATCTTGAAACAAAAGGAGGGCAGTCATGTCCCTCTGACTGCTCCTGGAGAGGAAGGGAGAGAGGAGGAGGAGGAGGAGGAGGAGGAGGAGGAGGAGGAGGAGGGAATCAAGAGTGAGAGAGAGCAAGAGAGAGGGAAGAAAGAGAAGGAAGGGAGGGAAGGGTAAGAGAACGAGAAGGGATAAAGAGAAGAGAAAAGAGAGATGAAGAAGAAGGTGGAGGAGGATAAAGAGGAAGAGGAAGAGAAATGAGAAGAGAAAGAAGAAAGACAATAGATGTTTTCAGTATTTCAGTACACAAATATGGGGAAATTGTAAGCTAGAAAGTTTAACAGTGGGGAGGATTGCACCATGGGATTAGAAAAACAGAAGATGAACCTTACCGAGTGGGAAAACTGTGACTCCGTCCTGCTAGGGGAACTATTCAAATGCGGAGTGAGTGAAAACCATGGAGAGTCATTTCCTTGTAAGATTAAGAAGCAACACAAAATAACCTTGCAAGGAACTCTAGTGACTGAGCGGTCCACTCCTTGGGATCCTGAGCATTTTCCAGGGGTTAATTGAGTATTAATCTATTGTACTTGAGGGCCAAACCTCACACTGGAAATGAGGAAAGGGAGTTCACTTTGCTCCCCAGAGCTGTCTAAATGGCCCTGCAGGTCTGGAAGCAAGTGTGGACCCCACAGACTATTTTCAATCTGGCAAAGAGAGGATCTAGAATAAGCCTTTTGTGTATGCCTGCGTGAGATGCTGGAGCTTGAACACAGGGGCAATCTACCTCTGAGCTACAACTCCAGCCCTATTTTATTTATTACTTGGAAACAGAGTCTCACTGAATTCAATGGGCCCCCCCGTTAAGTTTCTGAGGCTGACCTCAAACCTGTGAACTTCTTATCTCAGCCTCCCAAGTACTGGGGTTACAGGTACGCACCACAACCACCACATCTGGCTGGAGAAATTCTGAGTGCTAGATTCCTGTTTCCTTTTCTTTTTGTGTTCTTAGCATTACAGCTATTCTTTTATCCCTTTGCCATTGCTGATTCTTTCCTTTTGGCCCTTTGTAAGTGGCCAACGTTTAGTAAGGTCTGAGTATGAAACTGAGTATTGGGGAAGAGAGGAGAAAATTCTTTTCTGCGTTATGATTAAAGGACTCAAGCCTCACTATGCCACAAATAAAACTCTAGTCTTATCTAATTTGGAAAGTTCTCAAACCTATGCAATGCAACATGTGTGTGTATTTGTGTGGTACTGAGAATTGAATTCAAGGGTGCTCTGCTACTGAGTTACATCCCCAGTCCAATTTTTTTCTTTATTTATTTGCTTATTTTATTTTGAGATAGGATCTTGCTGGCTTCAAAGTTGAGATCCTTCTGCCTCAGCCTCCCTAGTGGCTAGAATTAAAGGTTTGTGCCACTACACCTGTTTTACACTAATCAATTTTAAAAGGGATTTAGTTTACAAATTAAGACAAAAACAATGGGAGTTATTTAAACATGTTTTTTGAAGATTTTAGAGGGCTTAAGACTTATCTAAGAGAAAATAAAGGATAAGATTCCTACCTGTAAGTGTGAAGAACCAGAATACACAGCCCCAAATATGTGAGATTGTTGAAGATAATTAAATAGAAGCAGACGCAGGAAGCTGTCTGCTGTCATTTGCCTCAGATTAAGTTATTGATGTACAGACAAAAGATATGGCACTTCTGCCCCCTTCCACTACCAGAGAGAACGAAAGTTCACCACCGAAGATGACTGTAAACTCTAGAGAACTGGAAATGGTACCAAAAAAGTCTACATTACAATACATTCATTTGCCTTCCCCCAAATGGCTGCCCCTAGAGACTCCAAGATCTTCTTCTTTGTCTTGTCAAATTTCTAAAAATTGATCCACCTACATCACTCTTGGGTATCTTTCCACAGTGGGAACGAAATCAGAATACTGGAGCAGTATACCCATATTCAGGTTGATAGCAGCACAATTCACAATAGCAACATCATGGAATCAACCATGATGCCCATCAGCAGATGAACAGGTCAGAAAATTATGAGTTATACACACAGTGGAATTCTGCACAGCAATAAAGAAGAGTCAAATTGTGTTATTTGCAGGAAAATGAATGGACCTGGAACACTTTGTTAATTGAGATTAATTAGTTACAGAAAGTGAATGAAGGGCCATAGGTTTCCTGTCCTGTGCAGAAGCTAGGGAGTAAACGGGTATAAGTAAGGACTTGAGATAACAGAGAAGAAACCCCAGTGGAGTCAGGAAGCTGGTCGAGGGGAGGGGAAAAGGGCGGAAGTCACTTTCATTGATATTATATACATATGGGAGAATACCAGTGTCAATCTTGATATCCTATAGGGGGAAAGAGGAAGAGAGGAAAGAGCCTGGAAAAAGCCCGCCAAGTACTTTGTGGAAGTATGACACTCTCATTGTGACCTACATTTTGATGTGAGACTATAATGCAATAAAGTTATAAAAAATTAAAAAAGAAAAAAAGTAATGTTCTTCACCAAAGGTGCCATGTAAGCTGGAATTCTAAGCCACTTCTCTGAAGAGCACTTGTTCTCTGGGGGCCTCCTCTGTAGATATGAAAGATACATGGGAATAAATTTTTGTTTGTTTTTCTCGTGCTTAGCAGTCTTTTGTTACAGGCATCAGTTTCCAACTAAGGACATAAGAGGGTTATTCTTATTTGAAAGAATATTAGAAACTACAGTTATGCCTTCAGTTTCATTCTAGAATTTTGAATAGCTGAAGAGAGAGAGAGAGAGAGAGAGAGAGAGAGAGAGAGAGAGAAGAGAGAGAGAGAGAATGAGAATTCTCAGTATATATATATATATATATATATATATATATATATATATATATAATTTTTTTTTGGTGGTACTGGGGTTGCTGGAAGCCCTTCTACTTCTGGGCTATGCTCCCAGACCTATTTTATTTTTGGAAACAGGGTCTCTTAAGCCAGTGCAGCTGGCTTCGAAACTGCGTGATCCTCCTGTCTCTGTCTCCCAAGCATGGGGATTACAAGCGTGTGCCACCACGCCTGGCTCATTCTATATTTTTTAATAAGATAATTAATCACACTCATTTGCCATAACCTGAAATTAAATCTAGGGAGGAAATAGTTAAATGGATTCTAGAGCATTATCACACTTATAGAGAACAAAAATGATACCCATAGGATAGAGTGGGCTCAATCCTGCTCAATGCTGAACACAATGACACACACACACACACACATACACACACACATACATATACATATATATACAGGAGAGGATATACATATATTTGCATACACATACATATACATATATGTGTATATATATGAATGTCTCATATACATACACATATATATTTATATATATAATATATATATAGTTCATGTATGACATTAGCATCTGAAAGCTCTTCTTTTCTTTGTAGCCATAAACATAGTGCCTATGAGACAATCGTTTGTGAATAGTTACTCAAAGAAGTGTCACAGTAACTTACTGTCAAAAATATAATAAAAAGAAAGTTTTCATTAACATATATTTAAATTAGAAGAGATTTTAATAGTTAACTGACCTTATATAATAGGACCCCAGTAACAATCTTATTATAAAAAAGACCAAAGTCCTCTAACAAAATTCTGAAAGGACCCAAAAATGATCTCATTTTTAGAAAATGTAATTGCTCACATGAAAGCAATATGAATTGTTTAGATGTCAAATATTCACTCAGAAGGTTATTCATATTACTTAGTAATGGGTTTGGAAATAAGAAAGCATAAAAAACAAGTTAATGCTAAAAGTTTATGATTTTGTATTTTGCTATGTTTGTAATTCTTATTAGAACAAGGAAAGAGTGGAACAGAAAGTATTAGCGAGATTTCCAGGAAATCTGTGTTTATTTTCAGCCTGTAATTTGAGAAACTGAACACATTTTGCTTCCCTTGGGGACATTTCTGCTTCCTTGCCCAATACCCAAGAATTAAGAAATGCCCAGCCCCATGAAAATACACTAGTGCCCGTGTAAGTGCAGTGTTAGAAATGCGACCTTATTAAGATACTTCCTAGTTTCCTTATATTAATTTGGTGGTAAATATTGTTTTGGTTTTGGACAGTCTTATACTGGTTGATATGCTTTTTATACTGGTTGATAACACTTATTTTGTGTTTCCGAGCATGTAATACAAAGACAAAATGTTGCACTAAGACTAAAGTCTGACATTGGATCAAGGCTGTAATTGTTGACTACCTGAATAAAGCAGGAATAGACACACTAGGGTGTGTAATTTATGGGTCACTAGTAGAATACAGTGATTAGAAACATTTGTCCCCTTGGTAGAATAGGGTCAAGGGGAGAGCTCTTGCAAACTATTTATATTACTGTAAGAATTCTCTGTTCTCAACGTTTCCAAGGTTTGTATGAATGGTCATTAGGAAAATTTGACTCCATGGAAGGAGGAGACATTCTGTACTTAGAATTGTTTTTGCATGCATTTCAAAAGGGTAGAGAGGAATGGGATTCGAGGGAGGGAGACTCTTACACTTTTGGAAAATCTCAATACATAAGGCTTCCATTAACATAAAATAAGAAAGATCTTGAGGGTAATTTATAACTGCACATCCCAGGCAGTATAGTGAAGCTGTTGCCTGTCCCTCACATATGAAAATATGAAAATTTTAATCTCACAGGGAGAAATTTTTCTTAATCTGGAAGGCTGTGTATGTGTGCGTTTGTGTGTGTGTGCTCAAATGCAGTTTTAACAATATTAAAAGCAAAATATAGCAAAATTCTATACCATAGTTCAAGGCCAAGGCATACTTTTTACTGTAGTGATGATTTCATTGAATTTAACAGTCTCATATAATGGACCACTGCAATTTTATCTGCCCTTAGAATATCTTAGAATTCTCTCAGTGAACATATACCCTAACACCACTTAGATTTTCATTGGAAATTTTGGTGATTAAAAAAAAATAGTAATTAAATCCCCTTGGATACCACTTTAAAGAAGTCCTATTTTTATACTAAATTCTATAGCTAACAAAATATTGAGTACATCCATGAGTTTTAATGAGTTTAATAATGTTAAAATACTACTTAATTATTACTTGCTTCACGAGAAACTAATAAGATAATTGTAGATTTGCATTAGAAAATGAAAAGGCATTGAAGAGAATTATTAAATGCTGAAATATCATATTTTTATTATTACAAAAGTATGCACACTGTATCCAGGACCTATAAGATCTCATGATCAGAAGGGTCTTGCCATTAGGGTTCCAGACACTGCAGTTGCCCCTTCCTTCCTACCTTCCTTCCTTTCTTACTTCCTTCTTTCCTCCCTTCCTCCTTCCCTCCCTCCCTCTCTTTCTCCTCCTCCTCCTCCTCTTCTTCTTCCTTCTCAATCTTCTTCTCCGCTACTTTTATTCTCCTCCTCCTCCTCCCTCTCCTCCTCCTCCTTTCCTTCTTTCTCCTCCTCCTCCTCTTCTTCTTCTTCCTCCTCCCTCTGTTCTTCTCCTTATTAGGCTTTTCATTTGACGACTTTCTGTTCTTATGTGAGCACTCAATGCTATAAACATTCCTCTTAACACCACCTTCAAAGTGTCTGATAGACTCTTTGAAGGTGTCTACTCCTATCCTCCTGATTCAGTCAGTGGAACCATCCCGCTACTGCCATTTCCCAGCGGTGCCTAATAATGCTCCTGCCACTGAGAACTACTTAGAGAAAAAGCTCTTCCAAGTGATGGGGTGTCGGAGCTCCTCATTAGTGTTTAAGTGCCGTGGACATTTATGGCTTGGGCTATTGTCATGAATATTATCCCATTATGTTTAAATGCTTTATACCCTTGGTAGAAAGACACTACACAGTGAAAATCCCAATAGCTATCATTGCCATTATTGTTATTATTAAGGTATTTGCAGAATTGTCTCATTAAAAGACAATTTATTATAAGTCCATGGCCTTGTACTTCCCTTTGCTCATCTTTTCAATGCTTTTGATTTTTCTTATCTTCTTTTAGTTGTTCTCCCTAATGAAAAGAGGACCTATTGAGAGCATATTCATAGAATATAATGGCATATATTTACTTTCAGGATTCTCATTTTAATAAGCTTATTTCTTATAACAATTGAATAAAAACATGTAGTTGATTTTTTGTCTATCTAAGTAAGTAAGTCATTCACGAGACTACGGAGGCTAAGAAGTCCCGCAGTCTCCTTTCTGCAGCTTGAGAGACCCAGGAAAGGAGTGGAATAAATTGCAATCTGACTTCCAAGGCCTGTAAATCGGGAGAATTGATGTTGCAAAGTCCAGGTAAGACCCAGGTCAGCTCAGCAGTGAGGCAGAGAGTAAAATGTACCCTTTCACTGCTGACTTCTCCTTCGTTTTCCAGTAAACTTGATGTTACTCACTCTTATCGTTTGATATAGAATGGCTCCTTGCAGATGTCATAAATTGGTGTTTGGAGCTTATGTAATTTAGTCATGAGGACTGTAATCCCAGCAGCACTGGATAAATTCATAGTGGATTTATCTGGGTGGTGGCCTCAGTTTGTAGCATGTGGCTGGAGAAGACGGCTCCCTGCAGGTGCTGACTTGGGGATTATATATGGCTTTTCCTTCCCCTGATCTCCTTCGTGCTTCCTGAATCTTTAATATTTATTAAAAATAAATCTTCTTTTCTTTAATTTGTGTGGTCAGCCTTTTAGATTATAGTTGTAAGAATGCTGACCAGAACACCCACCTACCTTGGTGAGGGTCATTTGTGTTGCTCAGCCCACCCACTCAAATGCTGATCTCATCTGGAAACATCCTCACAAGTACAGCCTAAAATAAAGTTTACCTACATATCTAGGCACCCAAGATAGGCTGACACATAAAATTAACAATCATAACTCTGCAGAAAGTTTATCCATGCATGAAAACACCATTTTGACCATAACTCTGTCAAGGCAAATCCTTTCTCCATCACTAATTTATCAAAAAGTGTGTTTTTCTCACCAGAAATGTTTCCTTTGTTTAGTATAACTATTCTATTTCAAACAAAACTGTACTTCTTAGTAAACATTTTGGAAAAAAAAACTCATGTCTTGTTTCAGAGCAACGAAGGTTGCTATTAAATATGCCAACATTTGGTTTTTATGGCAGTTAATAAGGTACATTTCTAATAACCTTCAAACAAAGCAAAGCTAAACTGATAGGATGTCATTCTTTCTCCTGTAATCTTCTATAATGATTATCAAATGTAATTTCTTCTATTTCTCAAGTTGGAGTTGAAGAGATATTAATATAGATAAGAAAAATGGATGCCATTTTAATAGCATGCTTGAAAGGTAAAAATGCTACTTTATTTCAGTAATTAGGGCTAGCATTCCAGAAAATAATTTTGGCACAAATATGTCTACATATTATTCAGACTAATACAATAATGATAGATGCTTCTTATTCAGTGTAACCAAATAAAATTTAATCTAAATAATTCAATCACCTTTTATTTAAAAATAACACACATTTTTAGTAATCTTTTTTTCAGAATTGCCAGTGACATATTTTTTTTTTTCTCAGCTGAGCATTGTGGCACATGCCTGTAATCCCAGTACTTGTGAGGCTGAGACAGGAGGATCACAGGTTTCAGGGCAGTTCAGCAACTTAATGACACCCTGTTTAAAACTGGAAAATAAAATAAGAGTTGAGATGTAGCTCAGAAGTATAATGCCTCTGAGTTCAATCCCCAGTCTACAAAAATAAATAAATAAACAGATAAGTAAAAACAACAAAACAATTTCTTTTCTCAAACAATTTGTTTCATTTTATTAGTTAGTTCCAGTCACTCAAGTGAATATACCTACTCCTGTAAAATTATTCATTCATAAAATCACCCCTTATAAAGCCAATAAACATAGTTCTAAATACAAATCTGATATTTTACAAGGATAGATAGCCTGTGCACTGAAACAAGTCCATTGTGGCATATTATTGGATAAATAGATTCAGCCAATGAATAAGTGAGAGAAGTGTACAAGATCTTTTGCTGAAGTCTTAGATTAACAGACCTAAAGGAAGAGAGCAAGAGCTCTAAGTAAGAACAATTTTACAAATAAAAGCAAAGGGAGCTGTATGACCCTAACATCCTACTCATATGTCCCTAATATTTGTTAAAACATATATTAAGTGTAAGCAGTTGAGAAGTAGACTTTTAATGCTAAGATACATCAGCCACAGATCACAAAAAAACACGAAATAATTCAGGAGGGTTGTTATTGATGGTATTACATTTCCAAAGTTTATCCTCTGAGACCTAGGAAAGTTAGGGCAAGTGAAAAATGAAACATTCGTTTATTGGTTATGATCTATGAAAACCCCAGTGGATGACTATATGGTCACGGAAATGCTCCATTTTTGCTCGCATCACCAAATCCCTCAGAGTACAATTTGGCAGTATCCAAGAAAATGAAGACGTCTAGTATTTTTACCAAACAATCTGACTTGAAGATATTTGAGGAAACTCTCCAATTAAATGTAAGAAGAGAATAACTTAAAAAAATCGGCGAATAGAAAAGCATAGACAAATCTATCCTACAAGAAACAGAAGAAATTTTACAAAATGGATACCCTACACTAATACCCTACGCTCTGATACAATATTGTTTTCTTGAAATAAGAAGAGAATACAAGAAAAAGATGAAAAGGATGATGAGAAAGTAAGCCCAGAGCCACTTTGATGTGAAACAGGAGAGCGGGGATTTTTGTTTGTTTCTTCAGAATTTAGGGATTAGACAATGACGAGGAAGAAATTGCCCACGATCCAGAAGGCAGAACAAAGGGAGTGGGGATTTAAACCAGGGAAGAGATGAATGAGCATTCTGGATGTGGGTAGGCAGCATGGTAGAACACAGAAGGCAGCTCCCCCAGGTTACAGAGAGAATCCCGGGCTGGCTGCCCACACCAAGTCCAAAGCCACATCCAATTTGGGACTGCAGGACAGAGGGTACAGGAGATCTGCAGTCTACCATCACTCTGAAGGTCACTCTCTAGCTGAGCTCTCTGCTCCCCTCTGGGACACTGAATTCTTCCCTAAATGATGGTACACTTTAAAATATGCCTACCACGTCATCTAATACAACACTAAAAAAAAAAAAAAAAAAAAAAAAAAAAAAAAAAACTCTTACTGAAGCATAAAGATTGAAAAGATAACCTTTCTGAAAAATGTTAACATGTTTAGAGATCCTGCTTGTATGACACTATCAACGGTCACCAACTTTTGAGGATCCCATATGGGAGCTGCAGCAACAATTCAGGCCATTATTTCAGTGGTATAAAGGTGTACATCCCCATGTGGCTTGCTCCTTTCAGAGAAGTGGTTATAGCTTTACTTTTCTTCCTTCCTTCCTTCCTTCCTTCCTTCCTTCCTTCCTTCCTTCCTTCCTTCCTCCTCTTCTCTCCTCTTCTGTTCTCTTCTCTTCTCCCCTCCCCTCCCTTCCCCTCCTCTCCTCTCTTCTCTTCTCTTCTCCTCCATCTTTGTCTCCGCCTCCTCTTCCTCCTCCTCCTTTTCTTCTATATTCTTTGTTGTACTTGAGAAAAAAACACACAGTCATTTTATTTCTGAATTAAATGCCATTATTTATTATTATTATTATTATTATTATTATTATTATTATTATTTGTTTTGAAACAGGGTCTCATTACGGTTGCCGAGAGTCTCTCTAAGTTGCTGAGGTTGGTCTCAAATCTATGATCCTTCTTAGTCTCCCATGCGCATCTTCTTGATTTTTTTCCAGAACTAAGGCTGGATGGACCACCATTCTTCAGAATATGGAGCTAGATTTGGACTGAGGCAGCCCATTCTCAGTGTGAAATGTGCCTGCTTTGTCCATTGCAAAGATGATAGCCCACAAACTGATGAGTCCTACACACAGGCTTTACAAACAGTTGAGCTCACAAAAAAGTCCCTTACTACAAGCACTGTTATTAAAGCCTTTCTAAAAGAGCACACTAGAACGACAGAAAAATAACTGTGCAATAGGTATACAACAAAATACTGTGAAAATGTTAAAATGTTTACTCATGTTATAGAATGAATTCTCTAAAATGTTGAGAGAAAAGGGCTTTACTAAAGAAAGAAATGTACAGTTTGATACACTTAAATTTGAAAATAGGCAAAACAACTATAAATATTTATGAAAATGTATTTATAAAGGTAGCATAGTAATGAGCAGGGTGACTTGGAACAAGGTGATTATCTTTAAGGAGAAGAAAAAACAGGTATTTCAAGTCTCCATAAAATACATTAAACCTATTTTAATTTCTTAAAAAAATAAAAAATGCATATATCAAAATGGGGAGATCTGCCAGGCATGGTGGCCCATGCTTGTAATCCCAATACTTGGGAGACTGACAGGAGTATTGCAGGTTTGTGCCCAGCCTCAGCTACTTTGTGAGGCTTTCTGCAGCTTAGTGAGACCCTGATTTAAAATTAGGAATAAAAATTACGGCTGGGAGTGTAGCTTAGAGGTACAATGCCCCTGGGCTCAATCTTCCCATTCTGAAAAAAAAAAATGGAGATCTGAGAAACGTATCAATTTATTATGTTATTTCCCTTATCCTCCTTATTCTTCATAACAAGTACTGAAAATTTCAATGCTATGTACAATGAGAACTGACCATATTATTGTTACCATCTCTAACAGTTAGGGCTTCCCTTAACAGGTGCCTTCTGAGTGTATGAGGTAAGGATAATCACTGCCTTCTCTTGATATAAAACTATATATTTTTTTTGTTTCATAGAATGGAAATCCTGACTTCAGCAAAACTGGGAACCAAAATTAACATTTCTTCTCGAAACTCACTATATCATCTAGTATCAAATAGGCAAGTCATGGATCCTAGATATTTCTATGCATTCTTGCTAATGATTGCTTATCGTCTGTCTTTCTAATTCTCGTACTTCCCTTGAATACTCTCCAGACCCAGAAAGACACAGACACAGGAGTCCAGCTTTTGTCATGGCTCCCAGATTTACTTCCTGTGTCTGTTTATGTTCTTCTACTGAGACAGTCCCTGGCAGGTCCCTCCCAACCAGTTGTCCAGGATCCAAAATTACCAGGGTTAAACTCACAGGACTCCTGCAGACATAAAACAAAAAGCACTTTCAGGAAACAAAAACATTACGTAGCCTCTGTTCTCTTTTGGCCCATCTCTCTCAAATTTCCAACAGTTTTACAAAATGAAGCTGAAATAGAGAGAGATTAAGTGCTTTTCTAAAGTTAGTGTAAAATTCTCTAAGCCTACGGAAAAAGAAATACATGATGACTTTTTGGTAATAATCTCAGAACCATCACTCAGTAGTTTGTTATATATGATCTCATTACAAAGATATGATAAAATATATACATGAGAAATAGTATCTCTCTCTCTCTCTCTCTCTCTCTCTCTCTCTCTCTCTCTCTCTTTCTCTCTGTGCGTGCGTGCGTGTGTGTGTGTGTGTGTGTGTGTGTGTGTATGGCAGATCTCCATCTAAAGAAAACTACATACTTGTTAAAGCTAAATAACACTAGGAATAATGGTTATATACTCAAATTTGTGTTTGTGATTTAGATATTTTATTTGCTGAAGGGGATTAAACTAGTTGATTTTCTTTAGTTTTGGTGTTTAGTGTTTATATTAAATTCTTAAGGCATCAACAGGGTATCAATTCTGGCTCACTGTGGTTGGCACTCTGAGAGCAAAGTATGTGACTCAATTTTAACACAAAGTGAAAACTGTATCCTTTCTTCCTTCCTTCCTTCCTTCCTTCCTTCCTTCCTTCTATCCATTCTCTCTCTCTCTCTCTCTCTCTCTCTCTCTCTCTCTCTCTCTCTTTCCTTTTTGCTTTCTTTCTTTTTCTTTTTTTCGGCACTATAAGATATTTAGCCCTTATGCATAAGCAAGCATTTTTACCACTGAGCTACAACCCCAGCCTAAGTGTGTGTGCTATTTCTGAGGTAGTCAAGCATGGAATATAAAACCAAATGATCCCACTTCTAAATCTTGGGCCACTTCTACAAAGTCTGATCTCTGATGGCTTATTTCCTTCTTCACATTTTTTCCCTGGGAAGAGAGACTGATGCTAAAGAAGTGTGTTCATTACAACATTTGTGTGTAGGATTTTCATGCCCTAAAATGATATGGGTAATTTTAAAAAAAGCAAAAGCATATAAAATAATTGATCCTTCATAAAATTTTCTATATCCATTTGTTCAAGCATAAATTGGAATCTTATTACACTCGAGAAATGGGCTTTTTATGCTTTTCTGTGACATGGAGAAGTATTCATTATACATCTCCTAAATATTCTCTGTGTCTGTCTGTCTGTCTGTCTGTCTGTCTGTCTGTCTGTCTGTCTGTTTCTTTCTCATTTTATCTTTTCTTGTGATGCTTGGGATTAAGCCAAGCATGCTATATTATTGAGCTATCCTCCCAGCCTGCATACTGGCCTTGAGCCTGAGATCCTCCTTTCTCGCCTCCTAAGTAATGGAATTGCAGGTGTGTCCCACCCCACCACACCTGGCCCAAATTTCCTTTTGTAATTCTCCTGCTCAAGCAGCAAGTTTAAACTACATAGAGAGCCTCTGTAGTTCTCCATTTCCCTTCTCCAATATTTTGTTCTGAATCACTCTGCCTCCCCCCATTTTCTTTATAGTGTTAACTCAATGGCAGGCCCTTTGTAAGGCTTGTGACCAGGGTAGGTATGTAGAAATAAATAATGTTTCGACCTCTGCAGGGTTGGGGTAGTAGAGCAGATTCAATCAGGCTAGGTCACTGGTAGTGTTGTGATGGGCAATATGTTATTGTCAGATTAAAACCAGTTTACAATCATAAACTGGGCTCTGGGGATGGATGCATATCACCCCAGCTCAGTCTCTACTTGAATATGTGGAACAGTCATTCTGTCATAAACTGGGTTTTCCTGCCTCTGAAGTTGCTCTGAAATTTCTAATACAATAAGAAAAGCCAGATCCTCCCACAGCCTTAAAAATCTAGAGTCTCAAATCTTTAAGCTTTATTTAAACTCATTAAGCCTGTACACACAGTGTGATCATTTCAAAAGAGTAGAATAAAATTTCTCTAGTCTAATAATAGATTTTCCTTAGGAAACCCGAATGAAACCCTGGAAGTTCTTTGTCTTCATTGTATTTTCTCAGTGTCTCGCTTTATCACTTTATTTTGTTTTAGTTGGGTTATTTTTTCTTTTTCTTTTTAATTTTATAATCAGATGCTTAGTCTTTTAACCCCAAGCCTGTTTATTTTCCTTTTTTTACTAAACTTTCCAATGAGATATTAAGTTATGTAAAATCCAAGCTGTTTTATACAACAATCTTCTCCCAAAGTAAAATGTTCCTGGATCATTTACATTTATTTCTCTCATAGATAATACAATTTTAGCAAAGGCCAATGATTCACTTTTCATAGTACTAAAAACGTTGTTTCTAACACTTGCTTTGTGCAGGAAAATCTGCAAAGATCTTACTGTCTCGTATATTTATCTTTCTTGAAATCCCTGAGTCACCTAAATGGACCAGCTACCACTCTGCATTTGAGTAGCATAGAGAACAAAGCGCAACTCAATGCCAGGGGAGTTGTCACCAGAAGAGGAGACAGAAGTCTTGGACTTACTTCCAGCAGTCAGAGTGCACAGGATGGAGACCCCGAGGGGAAGCAGACCAAGCCCTCCTATCTATGCACAGCTCTTCTGTGTGGTTGTCAAAGGACTTCTCCATGCCCTTAGCACATCACGGGATAGATAAGGAGAGAGATCCATGTCACCAGGCCTAGCTGATGTGCAGACCTCTATATTCTTTGAGACACAGGATTGGGAGATTTCAGAGTGCCTCTGCAAGGCAGGCACGCACCTTTCAGCAGGAAGATCTGGTTCTGTGGGAAACATCTGGACGTCTCTCCCAGATCCCCTGCCCCAGCCCCACTGAGCACATAACCGACATCGTAGCACAAATGCCAGGATTTAAATCCCTGTAGGAACCCCCAGATGCGCAATTACATACCTTAAGATGGCAAGGTGTTCATTTTAATGCAGCATTCATAGTTTAACTAAATACATGACAGGACCCGCTCATCAAAAAGACAACAAAAAAGCCAAGCTTCATTTTTAAAATCAGGCCACAATTCCAGAAACTAATCAGTAAGCCCTTTCTACTCAACACACAAATTTGTCATCAACCTAATCGTCACTCTCAGCGCACAATTAGGAAGTGGCCACATCTGCAGGAAGTGGTGCCAAACTCTCCCCAAGGCAAGTGGCTCTGTCCTGGTAGGACTTGAGCTCTGAATACAGATGCACGAAGAAGGACATTGGGTAACATAAATTGAAAGCACGTGCAAACACACACACATTCACATATACTCACATACTTGTACACACACAAATGCATACTTGTATACAAATGCACACTTGTAGAAATGCAAATGCATTTATATACACAAATGCACACCTATACGTGCATTCACACACAAATCTACATGCAAATGCACTTATACACAAATGCACACACAAAAGCACACTTATATATAAATTCAAAGGCAGATGTACACTTACACAATGCACAAGCACACTCCCACAAGTACAACATACACATGCACATTTGCACAAATAAACACAGTTGTAAACACGTGCATGTATTTGTGCACAAACACTGGGGGAGTTTGGGTCAGGAATGTTTCCCAAAGACCAGTGTGTTAAAGTCCTAGTCTCCAGTTTGAAGTTAGTTTTCAAACTTTAAGAGGTGGCTAGTGGGAGGTCTTCCAGACACTGAGGATATGACTTTGAAGGCAAATATGGGATTCCAGTCTCTTCTTCTTTCTCTCTTTTGCTTCTATCCAGGAGGTGAATGCTCGGCTCCACCATACACTCCCTCTCATGGTGTGCTGAATGTTCACAAGCCAAAAGGGAATGAGACCAGTTGAGCGTAGAATGGAATCTCAGAAACTATGAACCACAATAAACCTTTTATCTTCATAAGTTGATTGTCTTAGATATTTGTTACAGTAATGAGATGACTACAAAACATACAAATTCTAATTACTAAATACATAAGATTACTTTTGCAACTAATTAAGGCATGCTCATTTCCACTGAATATAGAAAGAAATTTCATTGCATTATATTATATTGCATATTGCATACAAATTAAAATCAGTATAAATGGCAAAGGATACAGATACAACAACCATCCTGGTTTTCTTCATCGAGAAATAAGTTTTATTTTAACTGCTCTTGAGAAAATAATTATATGTAACATGCTTATATAGAAGCTTTCAATTATGTGGTTAATAATTGTTGAATATAAATAATTTCTTTGAAATTGGCCTATATGGGGAGATTAATTTTTTTCTCTATTTCTACACCAGGTTTTATGAAAGATCACACCTAAAGTCTTTCTGACCACTCAACCCTAAAACACAACATTCTGGTATCTTCCAGATGAGAATAAAATAAATTCTACTATTCAGTTGCCATTTCCTGTTCTACTAGGAAGATTTGCCAGCAATGTAGGCCTTACAACAATGCAGGCCTTACAGCAATGCATGCCTTACACCTCTACCACAAATGCGATCACCAATCTATTTAGGTTGATACCCTTTCATCCCATTGGGTGCTAAGAGCAAGAACATAGGTGCTTTAATTAACATTTTGCTAATGCCACCGAGGTATACAGAATTTTAGAATTTCTTCTACGTCTGCCTCATTTGCAGCCTCAGAACCTTCGCGCACACTATCATCTTGATCTAAACGACAGTTCTGGAACATACTTGCAGGAATTGCTACTTCGTTTCCCATGAGCCTCTCCTCAGATCTATTGCTGCTGGGTGTGATGGCACACAACCATACTCTCAGTACGCAGGAGTCTGAGACAGGAGGATTAGCAGGTTCAAGACCAGCTTCAGCCACTTAGCAGGACTCTTGGCAACCTAGTGAGACCCTGTGGGCAAACAATTTTTTAAAAGTGCTAGGGGTGTAGCTCAGAGGTAGAATGTCTCTGGTTTCAAACCCTGGTACCACACACACACACACACACACACACACACACACACACACAGTTTGTTACCACTGGTACAACATTTTCACACATGGTGTAGTCAATCTACCACTTTTACCATTTACCAGCTCACAAATATGTAGGGGAACTACGTTTGTTTCTCTCAGGGAGGTCAAATTTAAACTAAAGGGAAGCAAATATGTGTACCAGCTTCCTTCACTTTAATTTCCCTAGCATCCAAACCTATGCCTAGCATGAAGAAAGTACTCAATAAATATAGGTTGAAATAATACATCACTGAGGTCAAGGTTTCTCCAGATAAAGAGACTTAAAAATTAAATGTGACTTTCATTCTTCCATCTTTTCTATCATGAACCTCTGCCAAAGGGTGAAAAGTCTTGAAATATTTACTCCATTTACTTCTGTTCTCTGTCCCCTTTCTCACCCTCTCCAGGAGAAGGTAATGAACAGACATCCTGGTGCCTCACCACTAGGTGAAAAATCTCCCTCATTTATCATCCCCTCTGGAAACTTTCTGAGCACTTCAGGGTCTATACTGAAGGTGTCTGTGCTTTACCCAGCACCTGGAGAGAATGAATCTCCTTTTAAGATAGAGAAATGCCGTATGCTGAATAATGCATGACTCTTCTATAATGGTCACCTCTGGTTACCCTGTAAAGGCTTTTAAATGGATCTCACGTTTGGCCAGTGGACATTATATCTCTTTGTGAATTCATTCTCTTGCAAATTTATGTAACTGTCTGTCCCATCCAGACCCCTAGAACCAGGGAATGATAATAGGTTGAGATTCTGAGAGTTAGTAAGGAGGTTACCCAGCTGTCCAAATGGAGACGTAAGAACTCAAGGAGAGAAGTATGGTCTTGACTCTTTTGGAGAGATCAGTCTCACTCATATCACGGTGGTCGAGAGCCTGCCAACTGGGTGGGCCATTGCAGCCATCAAAAGTCAAGAAGCGAGGGGACAGGCAGAACACCACATGGTAGAGGAAAATAAAATGCAGTTAAGGAAAGAATGCAAAGTTTTAACTGGTTCTAAGTGTTGCAAGGTGAATATAGTGAGGTGATCTAAAACAGGTAATTCAGTTGGAATCTCAGTCCTAATCCTAAAGGCTGCAATCTCCTGGACTCCTGGATTCCATAAACTTGTGAGACAAATGTCAGGTCCCCAGATGGGCCATTTTTGTAGTAAGGAAGAAAAGGTGGCATTGTACCTGCTGTTTTTCTTACCTAGGTAACCCTGGAAGAGCATCTGGAAGTGAGGATTCATGTGCAAATTATTTATTAAAGAACTGCTTCTAAGCCACAGGCTGTGGTAACCTATGCTTGTAATCCCAGCACTTGGGAGGCTGAGACAGGAGGGTCTCAGGTTCTAGTATAACTTCAGAAACTTAGACCTTCACCAACTTAGTGAGACCCAGTCTCAAAAATAAAGAATAAAAAAATCAGGCTTGGCGTTTATCTTGGAGGTAGAAAGTCCCTGGGTTCAGTCCCCAGTGCTGCAAAGATAAATAAATGAATAAATAAGAAGGTAAATAAATAAATAATAATAGGGCTGTGGGCAGTAGTTGGGAGGTAGAGAGCCCCTGCATTTAATTCCCAGTACAAAAACAACGGCAACTACTACAGAACAAAGACCTGCTTCCAGGAGCCAGTCTGGCCACTGGGACAGGAACAAGGATGGGGAGGTGCTGGGTGGGGGTAGGATTCAGAGTCCCCAGTTCAGCCCATTTTCTCAGGATGGTCCAGAATTGGTCTTGTCCCATAGTTTGTTTCATGGAGGGAAGGAAATCCGTTTACACATGTCTGCTTGGAGCTTCAGGCTCTTATCCACCTCGGGTCTTTCTGGCCCTTGCATTTTTCAGGGATATCTGAGGCTTGAGGACAAAAGAGTAACTTGGGCTGTACCACCCTGGCCTGTGCAAGCAACCCCCCATCTGCTGGGAAGGGCCGTGGAGCCCATGGAGGGACAGGAGAAAGCCGGGTGGGCCTTAGCTGGAGCAAGCTCCTGCTGCAGAAGCTGGGAGAGGCAGGCCATGCCAGATGTCTAGAATTGGTTCTGCTCTGATTCATATATGAGCAGTGGTCCCCAAAGGCATATGCATGGAAGGTTTTCTTCCCAGGGTGACACTATTGGAAGGTGCTATGGAACTTCAGTAGGTGGTGCCTATGAGAGGTCTTTAGGTAGTTGGGGTGTGTCCGCACAGGGCATGGTGATCCTGGCTTATAATATGAGCTCTTTGCAGCTATTAATGTTCCCTGCCATTGCCTTCCGGGGCCGTTCCAAGCATGACGTCAGGCCTGTGGAGGGCCAGGAATGTCTGTATTTTATTTTTGAATCATGTTGGCTGCTAAAGGGGAATAGCCACAAGAGGGAAAAAGGTGAAAAGCTGGGAAAGAGTATACATACACACACACACACACACACACACACACACACACACACTATAAACATTTAAAACCTTTTACTCTTATGTGCTCTGAATTTACTTAACAATAAAGACTTGAAACTGGATGCAAGAGTTATGACTGTAGTACCCCTCGGAGGCTGAGACTGGAGGATCTCAGGTTCAGGGGTAGCATATGGTAATTTAGTAGATGCCTTGTTTCAAAATAAAAGGAAAAAAGGGCTGTAGATGTAGCTCAGAGGTATAATGCATTTAGATTCAATATCCAGTAACTAAGACACATGGCACACTCACATACACACACACACGCACACACGTTAAGTCATAACTTTATGAATTTTTTCTTTTAAACTAGGAGTTAACTCTGGGAGGATTCTACCTCTGAGCTTCACCCCCAGCCCTTTTTTATTTTTCATTTTGAAATAGGGTGTCACTAAATTGTCAAGGATAGCCTCGAACCTGAAATCTTCTTGAATCAGCTCCCAAGTTCTGAGGTTTCAGATGTGCACCTGGTAAGATGACAGCTGAGGCGCTTTGAGTGTATCTATATAGCTCCAGTATATATCTCTCAATCTAGCAACTATCTACCAACTCACACATATACTTTCACACATATATAGATTATTTTATCCTGATAATAACTCATGGAATCTTTTACCTTGTACCAAATAAAATGTATACATCAAATTACAGGATTCAAAGATTGTGAAAATCTTTTCTTGAACGCCAAGCATCTTAGACATATTCTGTCAAAACTTGCATTTTATAATACATAAATGACCTCTTAAGAATGTTTTGTTCCAACATCTCTTGCAACACAAATGTCCGAGAAATTACATAATTAGACTCATGCACCTCAGAAGAAATATTCTCTAAAAATTGAAGGAAATAGCTCACTACAGCTCTGTAAGAGATTAGGCAAAATTGCATCATTAAAGCAGGGTGGAATTCCATTAGAGCTCAGTGTTTGAAAATAAATGTATAACTATGCACTATCTGCATTACCTTAAAAGAAGTGTGTGTGTGTGTGTGTGTGTGTGTGTGTGTGTGTTCATAAAAAATACGGGTGTTCTTGGGGGTTAACTGCTGCTCTTTCTAGCCTGGCATGCACCAGCTCATTTTGACATAAACCTCTTTCTCTGGAGCTGCTGCTACAATGATTTGTGAAAGGTTAGAAGGCGTTTCCAAGACAATTACTATGCAATGGCCATCTGTGACAAGGTTGGAAGTCACAACTGTTTTGTGACATATATCCATTAAAAACATATATCTATGTCACATCAGATAGTCACAGCTAAGGAATATTTAATTGCACTAATCAGTACCAAATTATATACAAACATTATTTTAAACAAGACTAAAAATTGTTAACTTTATCCTACTACTTGTCCTTTATAATTCTGTACCTATTTTTCTCAATAGGGCTTCTGTACTTAGTATTCATTCTTCTCCTCTTAAAACTGCGCATGCATATATGTATATATTGCTACTAGGGATTAAAGCAGGGACATTCTACCTCTAAGCTATACCTCCAGCACTTCGTAAATTTTTTCTTCTCCCATAATTTCAATAGGGTTGATCAAAACTGTATTTTAGCATGTACATGCCTTTAATTTTAGCTAAGATAAAAGTATTCAAGACAAAATAAAACAAAACAAATGATTATAAGTTACAGGCATTTATTTCTTCTGTCCAATTAAAAGTCCACCTTGATGTTATTGATTTCAACCTTGCTCTGAACTTGATCCTTGCCTGTTGTCTATGAAAATAGAACACATGCAAATAAATATTTAAATATCACAAAAATGGCTCTCCTCACTCGTGTACTTAAGCCTGCTGCTAAATTCTTCCTCCCCTCTGCAGACAAAAACAGGTATGAAGTCACAAACCAGAGGCGAAAATGTAGGGAACTCGGTCCTCAGTTTCAGTTCTAGCAGCTCTGTTAATCCTTTGTGTTTGTTTTGCCAGCAATACTTTCTAAAGTCTTTAAAAAATTATAGATCTAAAATTTTTATTTTCATGTCCTTAATTATCTCTTTCTTCTCTTTTACGTTTTAAAAATCTCGATTTGTTGAAAAATGCTTATTTGAAACTTTTTCAAAAGCATACCTGTTCCCAAGCAATTAATCAGCAAAATCAGTGAGTTAATTTTAATGATGATTACTATTTTAATGGGTGAATATTTTTAGCTCTATCTGGAATGCAAAAATGCTTTCTGACTTAGTGAGATTTCAAAGGAGTACACACTGAGCTATGCTATTGCTAACAAGCACAGCACATTATCTTAATTCAAATTAGAAAGATATTTATAGAATAGACTAAGTGCCACAGTACAGGTAATGAATAAATGATGCGAAACTCCAAATTCTGTTAAATTTGGGTAATGAGACTGTCCCCCAATGGCTGCGGCAGTTAACTGTCCTGCTGAAAATCGCAATGATTTCCTTCTAACCCATTTTGCTTATTTTATGAAGGAAAAAATATATATCTGTCAATTTAGGCTTAAGCTGTAAACCGCTGCATTGTATCTGGTGGGGTGTGTTTATGACTCTATTTAATCAAAGCTGAGTGGCATGCGTCTGCTATTTAGTCAGAGTAGAGAATGGAATTTTCCATAGAACATCATGTTATGAATTGCTATGACTCATAATATGTTCCCATAAATAAGCCCTCCATGAACAGTGTATTGTAATAGCTGCCTTGTGGAATATCCTTAGTGATAGTTTTTGACCTCGGTATCTGTTATGTGAACTACCTTTTCTGTCATTTGTTTTCACAGTTGAAGCATTAGATGAAACCATAATATTTACTGCTGCTCATTTGTTTGCTGTTCATATAAAATATTGTCAGGCAGCTTGAGGCTAGGGTGGTGAGGAGCCCAGTGAACTCAGGAAGGGAGAATGTCAAGGTTTATTCATAGTATCAGTTAAACAGGTAAACATCTAACTCGCCTGTTTTTAGAATGCCCTTGTGAGTAAAAGTAACTGCATGAAAATATTTTCAAAAAAAATTACTATTTTAGAGATTAGCCTCCTTAGGGATGATAATGGCAATTATCATCAACAACCAGGTAGCTGTGCTTTATCTGTACCCAGGTAACTGATAGTGGTCGCAACTCTTTCTCTTGTTGACTTTCACTGTAGTCAAAAACAATGACTTCCAAGACGGAAGACACCTATTTACCATTCAGTCCTTTTTTCTCTCCAGGACACAGGAAATAAATTAACAATTAGGACTCTTGACTCCAGTGGATACAGTCCTGAAACTAAAAGTATTTCATATTGGCAAGTAGCATCCATTACACCATTGAAGAGATGTACCCATGACTGACCAGTATAGTGTTGGCCCAGACATGGTCCCGGAAATGGCCTCTGTGAATCTCAGCCTTCTCTCTCCTGTGGCGAAAGTAGAATAAAAATAATGATTTTTCCATTCTCTGAGAGACATTTTTTGTTAGCATTGGCCCTTACTGAAAATATTTCTGTAACCTTTTATTATAAATGAAACAGCTACCTTATTAAATAAGTGCCCAATTCTATTCTCAGGGCTAGCTATAATTTTAAATCTTTCAAAACATCTCTTTATTTTCAGAAAATACCATATGGTCCCTGCTCTGACAGGAGTTCTATTTTACATGCCTAGGAACCCAGCCATCATACCCACTGGATGAAGATATGGTACACACAGCATGCGCTCAATGGACCTACCATCCTCTCAAACAAGAGATACAGGTTTGTTTTATCATACACCATAAAAGAGAGATGTTTTTATCCTTTCTAAACACATACCTGCTAGCAAGTAATTGCATATATATATATATATATATATATATATATATATATATATATTCAGAATGAGACCTTGGTTTGAAATCAGAGGGTAGTTTTCAGGGCTTGTGAAAATAGATTTTTTAAAAAATGTAATGAGTTTGCTCTCTTCTCACCTCCTATATACAGAATTTTTTTCCCTCTAGCACAACAGGAAGAAATTAATACAAGATAAAGAGAGGTTCTGAGATCATTTTTACTGAGCTCTCAAGCATTTGACTTCTCTGGTAGAGCTTTTATGTGAGAGGTATGCTGAACACAAAGGACCATAAATATTTATATAATAAAACACCTCACTTGGAAAAGCCTATTGTGAAAAGCATAGACAGCCAGACACTCACCTGCTACCCTGCAGCCTTTGATAATAGACTGCATTCGCCACATTTAATCCCCTTTGTTCTATTTTCTTATTCTATCTTCAGATTTCCACTTATGGAGTTTGTGATTTGCCCAAACCCACTTCTGAATCTCAAGATCACTCCCAAGGACTTTTACTTGGTCTTGTTTGGAGACTGTTCATATAATCAACTAATCAGAATCGGGCCTTTATCCATCCCCTTTCTACTCCAAAATACAGATCATAGCATAACAGAGAAGTGTTTACTATTAAGATGTCTAGTCCTTAATCTTCCTCCTGAATCCCCTGAACTGCCTCTTCAGTTACATTACTTTTGTCTTCCTCCATTTCTTTCTGGCCTTACACTTTGTGGGTACACACCCATCTTAGGTTTAATCTCCCAGAAAGAGATCTAGAGATCAGATTTTGGTGCAATACTTTTTGAAAGAAATTCTTCCAGGAGTAACCAGCTGGTGAGGAGTGCAGGGATCTGGCAAGAGGAGGTTCAGGCAATGCCCCACATTCACATTGAACCTACTGGGAGAACTGATAAAGAGGCTGAACTGCGGTGTTTGGTTCTCTCAGAGATGGATGAGAACATTAGTATTTTGCAGCTAGTGAGTCCAAGGAAGAAAGTAGGTGGAAAAAGTGGATTTCCAGCTTCTTCCAGAGTTATTGAGGCCACAAGACACAGGTAAAGAAATGTACAAACTGCTGGTACCATGGACTGAAAAGGATGGGATGGGATGGAATGGACAAACTGACCAATGAATTCATTCATCTGCTTCTACTTTGTTCAGCAAACACTTGAATGTACGGCTTGATGATGCCGTACTTTGCTTTATTTAGGACTCTTTTTGAGTACTACTTACTGAGTGTATATGATTCATTAACAAAATGCTTAAGTTTATGGCCCTTTCAAAAATGAAGATTTGCCTCCAGGGATATAAGGGAAGAAAGACTAAAGGTAATTTCTGTTACATTATTCTGGCCCTCACCACTGTAATAGATTAATGACAAAAAAATTAAAGTTTAGGTTGAGTACTTTCCTTCAACAGAAAGCAAAAAGAAAATTAACAGAAATAGCAAGTCATAAAATTCTGTAATTGGGCCTTTAGGATAAAATTAAGAACTGTTATTTATTTTTATGACTGACACAAAAAGTAAAAAATCAAATGTTCCCCTAATATGTAGAAGCTAGAAAGCAAAAGGGTCATAGGAGGAACTCTATACAAAGAAGAAACATAGATGAGCAAATAAGGCAAACTAAGAGAGAAAGGAGGGGGGAAGAAAGAAATTTCCTAATATACATGTTGTACATTCATGAACATATCAAAGGTAATCACTAAGCCAAACTTGAGTAGGAAGGAGGGGGCAGGGAAAGGGGTGGGAATTGGGGAAGAGCTAAATGAGTAATGTGTGCATGTATGCCTCCTCCATCTTGCACCCCATTCAGATGTATGGCTTCAATGCACCAATAAAAATTGTAAGAAATAACTTTTATTTAGTAGCTAAAAGAAAATGGGTAAGAACTTAACATTTATTGGGCACCTCCTATGTAAATTTGTGCATAGAATTGACCTAATTTTATTTCTCAAACTGATATTGTGGTTAAATTATATTCTTAATTTTACTTATAAATGAACTACAGTTTAAGTAAAAATGCTTGTCCAAAGTCATATAACTTGCAAAAAATAAAACTGAGTTTCAAACTTGAATTTTTTTCTTTATAGAATGGCAAACATGCTTTTTAATTAATAGACTTATACCATAAATAACAACAGAGGCGAAAAATAGGTATTAAGTAACAAGGTATTGATAGATATTGGAGCCAAGCCAAATATTTGAAATTTGTTATATTACTTTTAATTTACTAAAAATCTTAACCAGAGATTTAGAATTATTCTTACTTCTGTCAAACATTTAGCGATGCTAAACTATACATTTAAAATATGTGTCTTTACTAGAAAATATGAAAAACATTAAGCCATAAATGAAAATTACATTATATAGTTATAAGTTACATACATTTTTACTTACTCATTCAACAAAGAATTATTAAGCATCGACTATGTTTCCTGGCACCTGGGTGTAGAAAGATGATTAAACATAATCTCCATCAAAAGTGCTTCTTAGGTGGTAATTGGAGTCAAATCAGTTTAATAAAATGCTCCAGGATTAGGCAGAAGATGTGTTTTGTACCACAGAAGCATCAATGATAGGGTGGTCAGTTTTCATGAGAGCTCAATAAAGGCTTCATAAAGAAGATTATGCTTAATCTTTAACATTATGCTTAGTGTTTAAAATTAATAGATATGTATCAGCCCCAGAAACAAAAGAGAGGGAGGAAGAGATAGAAAACAGAAGAACTAAACTAACAAGACCCACACAGGTGGATCAGCATGGTTTGTTACCTAGATATAACTGGGAAATCATGTGCCTTGGGATATCTGTGGTGCATGGTCAAAGATATAACAATTCATTTAGAAATATTAAATAATTAATGCAGGGCGTGGTGGCACACGCTTGTAATCCCCGCGCTTGGGAGGCGGAGACAGGAGGATCCTGCAGGTTCGAAGCCAGCCACGCTGGCGTAAGAGACCCTGTTTCAAAAATATAAAATAGGTCTGGGAGTGTAGCCCGGAGGTAGAAGGGCTTCCAGGAACCCCAGTACCACCAAAAGTAAATAAATAAATAAATAAAATAATTAAATATTAAATAATCCAGTTCTTCATAAAATGTTGAGAAAATGTCCAAAGGTAAATGGAACCTAATATTTTGTGTGTGTGTGTGTGTGTGTGTGTGTGTGTGTGTGTGTGTTTCTTTACTGCACTTTTTATTGAAGCAAAAATACCTGCAGAAAAAGGAAGACATCTTGTGCACAGTGTGATGAATTGTCACAAAGGGGACGCTCCTGTGCAAGAACCATCCAGGTCAACAAGGGAAACTTGACTAGCACCTATGGAATCTCTTTTCTCACCCAACACCAGGTCCTCAGGGCAAATAGAAGCTGTAGCGCCACACTGTTAAATCATGTTCTCTGGCCCTCCCATACCTTCCTGTAGTGTGGAATGTCAAGGATACCTCAAGCTCGGGGCATTCCATTCTGCAGCCTGAAACAAAGACTGCAAACATTACTCAAACAAAATTCTGAGTTGGCCTCTCTTTCCAAGACTGTAAATCTCAGTGCCTTCCTCCAAGGTAAAGCTAGTGATGTGACCGAGTTCCTACCATAAAAATACAAACCCACATGATATAGCCACTTGAGCACAGCTCTACAGGATTGAGGTAGTTTTAATCAACATGTGGGATTAAGCTCCCTGACAACGAGGGATGCTGGCTTGAATCTTTCCATGAGAAAGAAAGAAACATTTACTGTGCTGAGCTATTGGAGTATCAATATCTATTCCTTACAACAGCTGCATCACTCTCATCCCAGCCAACACTTAATAAGTAGAAAGTGTTTGTCCTGCCAAAGCTGAAATGCCATCTTAGTGAGACCCTATTTCAAAAGAGAAACTAAGAAAGGCTTGGGTTATCATTCAGAAGCAGGATGCCCTGGGGCTCAATCCCAAGTATAAAACAACAACAACAGAAAGAAAATGTTTTACAATGAGGAACCCTAATTTTCTTGCATAACTAAAATGTAAAGTATCCGGAGAAGTGTGAGGAGATGAAGGATATAGGCCTGGAGATGTAGGAGACCGGCTTAAAAGTAGTTTGCAAAAATATGATCCCATTGTCATGGTCAAGTTTTGGCTTATTGTCTGGGTAAGACTGACAATGGATGCATGAGCAGGAAAGAAACATGATAGCATTCTCTTCTCACAAAGGAGAACCACATGCACAGCCTGGACTCAAAGACAGAGGCAATGACATTGACCTCTAGACTTTTGTAAATCGAGGCCAAGTACAATGATAACCAGAGCCAAGGCAACAAGAGAAGAGAAGGTGAGGATATGGACAGGATGGAAGAGCAGTTGTGGCAATAAAATTAACAGCACCTGGTGTAACGGAAAATAAAAACACAGAAGGCAAATCTGTGGAAGTAATAAAAAGACACCACATTAATGGAAGATGTTCATTGTAGGGGAGACTGGGCAGTGGAAAGGGAATGTTTGGGAACTTGAAGGACTGGTCACTCGAGGTTTTATAAATCTAAAATAAATCTAAAATCCATTAACTTAAAAAAAGGAATAGGGTGCTTATGCATGTGTTATAATTAGTGTATATGTTTAAGCTGTGGTTGTAAATTTCTCATGTGATTTATGTTTTCATTAACCAAGACCAATATTTTGTTTTTAACTCACCTGCTTGATGCTGGTGTGGGTGAGATGAGATGGGGCGAGAGGGTATTATCTTGTGCTGCCTTCCTATGACACTATATTAAAGCTTGAAATCCTCTCTTTTTTTATATATATATTTTGCAGGTCTGGGGATGGAACCCAGGGGCATTTGACCTCCGAGCTACACCCCCTGCCCTATTTTTTATTCTTTATTTTGAAACTGGGTCTCACTGAGTTGCAGAGGGCCTCACTAAGTAGATGAGGCTGCCCACGAACCATGATCCTCCAGGTCTCAGCCTCCCGAATGCTGGGATTACAAGCGTGCGCCACCACGCCCGGCTGAAATCCTCTCTCTTAAACAGTCAGTTGTCGTGACTTTTAAACACTACAAGTGGAGTAAAAAAAAAAAAAAATTAACTACAAGTTTAGTTTTTTAAGAAAAAGTTTTTCCTTTTACAGTATTAAAAAAAGAAAAAAATCACAACCTATTAACTTAAATCATAACTGCTTCCAAGTGAGAAGAGAAGCTGGCAGTGAAATAATTTCTAAACTCCAGAATACTCCTTGTTGTGGGATCAAGCAAAGGCCTCGGTCCAAGCAGGACTCACTGATTAGAGTTTATGTGTGTTCAACTCAACTGCCTGCCATGCCGAAGGCCAGCCAGGGGAGGTACAGCAGCTGGTCCCACAGACTCAAGCCACCTGATGTCTTTCTCCTGTGTTTTTTTTATACCTACGGACATAGGGGGATTTATGGCCTTGGCAGCACCTCACAACAGTAACAATGGAGTTAACAAATCCAGATCACAGCACAAATCCAATTTCAGACAAATAGTTCCCCTCTGAAATCACGACTGCTGACCTGAGGGCCGAGAAGATTGAACACAGAAACATGAATGGCAGCCAAAAAAATGGACGTCAAGTAATGGCTTCTTTCGGTATCATATTCCCAAACCTGTGAGGGCTGTACAAAGATGGGATGAATACCCTGGGTATCATCAAACCCAAGAAGTAACAGTAATGCTTCACAGAAAACCAGCCCTTCAACTGGACTGGAGCCACATACACCTGTTCACTTGGTGCCATGATACAGTGTTGGGGAAGGTCTTTACCACAGAAACAAGGTCCCAAACCAACAAAAGTTAGGTGTAGGAGTCAGCTTCCTTGTCACAGTGATAAAAATACCTTACATTAGCAATTTAGAGGAGAAAAATATTATTTTGCCTCATGGGTTCAGAGGGTTAGTCCATAGTCAGCTGGATTCAAGGCAAGAACATCATGGTGGCACCATATGGCAGAAGACAGAAAGGGGAGAAAGAAGGGACAGGGATAGATACAGTCCTTAAAGCCATGCCCCAAAAGACTCACCTTCCCCAGCCATGTCCTACCTTTAAACCTAGTTGCATTGCCTAACAAATGACTTTATTTTTAGGAGAGGAATTTCAAAATCAAACCATAATGATAAGTTATTCAAAGGTCCTTGTGAAGGTATAGTTCACTTTTTCTTAGTCTCTATTCTACTGGCGGCGTTTGGCCCAGTAATTCTTTGTTATGGGAATTGTACTATACATTATACAGTATCTGAGATGCCTAATGGCCATTAGACACTAGGTGCTAGTAGTAATCCTGAGTGGGTGCAAACAAAATTGTCTTTAGGCATTGTCATATGTCACCTGGAGAAGGTTGAGGTGACACTAAAATCACCCCCAGTTTTTAATAGCAGATACAGAATATTTTCCTAATTTTATGAAGGCTTAATTTTGATAGGATGTTTCTTACCTTTCTTTTTTCTCCTTTTTAATTATTTCCTGACATGAAAAGCACCAAGAAAGAATCATTTGGGTTCTTAACTGTGTGATTTTTCCTATAATTATCAAAGTAAATGAGGGTGTATACTCATCCATTCCATCCAGAGAGGTTGAGGCTGAGTCTTACCAAGTGATTCTGCTGAGGAAGCCTCCCAAGTTCCTAAGTCTAACAACTAAGGGGCTGGTGCACACATAAGCTCCATCTATGTGGGAGAAATTGCACCAGAATAGTTCAAATAAAAAGGTCAAACTGCATGATTCATTTTGGAAGAGTATTTCAAGAAGTGAGTCCTATTTTATAAATTCACATTTTTATTTTTACCCAGGACTCTTAGGATTCCACTAGAGATAAATGATTCCTTCTCAGAGAGGAAATAAGAAGCAGTTTAATCTTGGCCTTCTAGTGCTTGAAACTATTCCACCTCTGTGAACTCATTTCATATTTTAAGCTACTAAAAAGAACTAAAGAATTTAACATATTCCCATGTGATTACATATGGCTAATAGAAAAACTTGTAATTCTAAAAAATTTCCTCCTTTCTGGGAAGACATATGATATCATCAACCATAAGATGGATTCTACTGGCATTACGTTCCAATTTTGTCCCCAAATATCTATATTTATTTGTTTATATAAAATACATTTTGAGAGTATTTTCCCCTAGACATTATCCAAAGAACTGGGAATGATTCTTTAAACACGGGTGGCTGGGGAGGGATTGACAGTGTTCCAGCTAAGACCGACAGTATTGTAGAAAGTGTTTTGAGTAAAATGATGACTGAGATATCACATTACAAGAGGTAGGATGGAGAACTCAGGTGCTACCCTGAAGGGCACATAATCAAAACTCAGGGCAAGGCAAGTCTCTCTGCAGGAGGATCCAAGCCAAGGCACAAGGCAACATTAACAAGATAAAGTTGGGGAGAGTTTCCTCAGCAGATTCGTATGCCGATCCCTAGAGGTGCCATTATGAAGGTATCGCTACTCCATTGGGTCATATGTAAACTGCAGTTTGAACAGGGCATACATGAGTTACTAAGAAAAGGGTTTTGTTTGCTGTTTTTTTCAAATGACATAATAGAGTTATATATTTAAAAATATTAAACTAATATGATTTTCCACACATTATAAATAAAACATATTCTCTGACAGCTTTTCAAAGATAGCACTAGGAAATGTCAGGGCAGAAACCACCAGAAGGAAGATAAGATTAAGAGAAAATCAAGACAGAAATACAGAACTAGGTAGTTGGTGATATTTGGCAAAGAAATGCAGACACAAGAAGGAAATGCTGAGACCAGTATTTTCTAACCTTCTTTCAGAAGAGAAAGCATTTTGAGGAAAAGGCTAAATTAGCAGAGAGAGACTTTCACTTGGCCCTTTTTTTTTTCCTGGTGGTACTGGGGTTCCTGGAAACCCTTCTACCTCCGGGATACACTCCCAGACCTATTTTATATTTTTTTATTTGGAAATAGAGTCTCTTAAGCCAGTACGGCTATCTTCAAACTTACGTAATCCTCCTGTCTCTGCCTCCCGAGCGCGGGGATTACAAGTGTGCACCACCATGCCTGTCTCACCTGGCCCTCTTTTTGAGACCCAAGAGAATATTATTGTAAATGAGATCGGTCAGTCACAAAAACCTGGAAGGGTGAGATGTTTTCCCTTGTATGTTGAAGCTAGGGAGATATTTGGATATAAAAGGGGATTCAAGACAAAGGAGGAGAAACCCTAGAGGAGTGGTGGACATGGTCTAAGGCAGAGAGGGAGGTGGGGGTAAATAGATGTGAAGAAAGAAAGACTTCAATGGTCACAATGTATATACACAAAACTATCGATGCCAATCTCAATATCATATACAAGGAAGGGGAGGGAGTAGACTGAGGGAAAGTTCACCAAGTGTTGTGTGCATATATGTCTCTATTGCTCTGAGCTTCACCCTAATGCATGATTAGAATGCACAAATAGTATAGTAATTTAAAAAAAAGACTCTAAAGAAGTTCATAGTGTGCTTACTGTCCCCATCACTAATGTCACGGCAGAGCACCTATAAACAGCATGACGAAGCTTGTGAGGTGAAGAGACCCGAGATGATCTTTCTTGAGAAATTCCTGAGCCCGCTGCAGTATGACAGCAATGCAGTTATTGCCCTAATGAGTAGGAGAGGTGAGTCCAAAGCCAGGGACCCTGCTTGAAGGTGTGATGTACAATGGCCAAATGTTACAGGTAGGGCTGTGTTAGGGATCCAGTCAAGGGCCAGCTGTGGTTGCAAGCGGTGAGATTTCCAGGGAGGAAAAGAAGCACACTAAACCACCATCTGGAGGAGAACGAACAGCAATATTATTTTGCAGAACAGTTTCTTATATAAGGCTCTGCAGAAAATGGCATATGTTCTGTCAACTTGATGTTCACAGGAGCATTACAGTTAGCTCTATTATTTTGCATGTGGGTTACACTTTGCACCTTATTGAACACAATTATATGCAATGTGTGTGTGTGTGTGTGTGTGTGTGTGAGAGAGAGAGAGAGAGAGAGAGAGAGAGAGGAAGAGAGAGAGAGAGAGAGAGAGAGAGAAAGAGAGAGAGAGAGAGAGAGAGAGAGAAAGAGAGGGGAAGAGAGAGAGGAGAGGGGGAGAGAGAGAGAGAGAGAGAGAGAGAGAGAGAGAGAGAGAGAGAGAGAGAGAGAGAGAGGAGAGAGAGAGAGATGGGCACCTACTACCAAATCCAAAGAGTGTGCATCAGTGACTGCAGAAGGTGTGAGGTCATGGGGTTACCGCCAGCCTGCCTGTTTCCCTCCTGGGTCCTCACAAGCTAGTAGGCTACAGAGGATGGCGTAGGGGATAGAATAAACTTCAGGTGTGAATACTGAACAGAAGAGCCAGAATGAGACCAATAGACTCCTGGTAAACAGTCAAGTAATGATAAGACACCAGTTTCACCAGTGACAGAACCACAGTTAAATATTACTAGCGGAAGCCAGGCATAGTGGTGCACATCTGTAATCCCTATACTTGAGAGGCTGCAAAAAAGGTTCACAGGTTTGAGGCCAGCCTCAGCAATTTAGGAGGCCCTTGGCAACTTAGTGAGATCCTTCTTGTCTCAATATAAAAAATAAAAAGGGCTTGGAAATTGGGGATGGGCTAAATGAGTGATGTGTGCATGTATGCCTTTACCATCTTGTACCCCATTACGATGTATAACAACAATGCATCAATTAAAAATATTCATAAAAAAAGACAAAAATATAAATAGAGAAGGTTTGAAGTGTAGCCCAGAAGTAGAAAGTACCTGAGCTCAATCTCCAGTACAACACATACACACACACACACACATACACACACACACACACACACACACACACACACAATGTTACTAGACTATGCAGAAGAATGACAAGGATCATTTTTATGGACATTCAAGGAGTCAAAGACCAGCAAGAAGAGTTAGGGGTGTTTGTTCAAGGCTCTCTTCCTTCTAATTCATGATCCTCAGTGATATAGGAGAGACTGATTTTCTGAAGAAGGCCATGAGAAGCTTTAATGGTACTTTTAAATTAGGATAAATTTAAACTTTTCAGACTAAGGTTTAAGAGGGAGTTTGGAACAGGTTTAAATTAATAAACAGGTTTCTGTTCTTTGCATATATGAACATGATATACTTGAGTTTTGTACCTTGGTAAATTGGGGAAGAGGAGCACAGTGAATTAATGAATCCATTAACAATAAGATCCCAGTAAGGGGATGCTGGTGGATGGAAGGGAGAGAAATTCAAACCTGTGATAGGAAGATGCTGACTACTAGAAACTTTACATGCTTCATCCAGGCTCTCCCCATTCTTCTTCCAAACTCATCTTCTAAACAATTGAGGCTTTCCAACTTGGCTTCTTTTCCATTTCAACATCAATGCTGTTTTCCCTTCTCTAAACAAACACTCGCAAGCCATTTCTGGCATAATCTGCTCCCAGAGAAGAGAGTCTGTTTTCTCTCTCTACTGCCTGCAAAGTTTCTCTCAAGTAAAAGTTGGCAACATAAATCCATGCAATAGCCGTATCTTCTTAGCAGCAGATTTTTAAATACCCTCTCTTCATCAAATTCTGGCAGTGGGAAGTGATCCTAATCCCGTGGTGTTTGCTTGTGGATCATGATTAAGCACATCTGCAACCTCATTCTACCTCCACCTACACAGCTGAGCTATGATCTTTTCAAACCTTCCGTGTGTTTAATCTTAAGCCCAGACCAGCACAAGGTAAAACCCAGGAAATATAAAGTTTTTGTTTGGTTTTGTTTTGCTTTTCTTCGTCTCTTTCTGTCCTAGATTTCTTCCTATACCTTCAGGAAGAAGCTCACACTTCCTCATCCCCAAATCTCTTAATGTTTTCCTAAATACAAGTCAGAAAATAAATAGTAACTAAAATAAAACTATACCTCTACAATTCATCCCAACCTTTTTTTTCTTTGATAGTGGAAATCACAACAAGGAAATTCTGCCTCCAATCTACACACTCAACCCTTCTTAATTTTTCTTTATGGTATTGGATATGGAACCCAGGGATATTCTATCTCTGAGCTACATCCCCAACCCTTTTTTTTAATCTTCTTATTTTTTGAAACAGGGTCTCAATGAATTGCAAAAGGCCTCACTAAGTAGCTGAGGCTGTCTGAGAACCTCTATCCTCTGGTCTCCGCCTCCTGAATGCTGGGATTACAGGAGTGTGCCACCACGTCTGATTTAATTTTATTTTTAATTTTTTAAACAAGGTCTTCCTAAGTTTCCAAAGGCCTTTTTAAGTTGCTGAGGCTGGCCTTGAACCTTCCATCCTACTGTTTTAGCCTTCCAAATACTGGGATTCCAGGCATGCACTATCACACCTGACTGACCTTCACTGTTGTTTTTTTTTTTTTTTTTCAGTACTAGGGGTTCAACCGAGAGGCATTCTACTTCCTAGCTACATCCCCAGCTGTACTTTTTATTTTTTTGTTTTAAACAGTGTCACACTGAGTTGTGGAAGCCCACACAAATTAGCTAAGGCTGGCCATACATGCAATTTTTCTGTCTCAGCCTCCAAAGTGTGCAGCACCATGCCCAGCTGACCTTCCTTTTTTAAAATAGGAACATAATGGTGTTTGCAGTGATTCACCTTTGAATCTCAAGAAATTGGATCTTCATTATTCAAAAATCCTAAAAGCTAGTGGTGTCCATTTAGTAATTCAGTTACTGAAGCTCTCATTAGGTGAAGTTGGCCTCAAACCTTTGATCCTCCTTGTTTAGCCTCGCAAGTACTGGGATTACAGGTATATACAACTTCACTGCATCCAGCCTCATCCCATACTCATCACTTAGTTTGATGTGCCTGAAACCAGAAGGGGAGACAGACATTGTTCCTCAAGCTCTGTACAGGATGGTATAATCTGAGACATTGTAGGTGAAGCCCATTGTCTACACATGCTGTGTTTCATGCATACATTATCTTTAAAATATTACATTGTTGACAATAGTGATAATGTGATGAAATTATTGTGGAAAACCCTTGTAGAAGAGCAACTGAAATCAAATAAATGACATACTATTTTTAAAGAATACTTCTAGATGACTTAAAATATCCATTAAGTAGTATCGCTGAAGCAATTAGAATACCTTGGGAGAAAGCCGTCAGACGCTTAATCAACAGTCTATATAGCCGGATTCTAAAAATAAATATGAAGAAAAACAAGAGTCTATTTTGCATCGCAATAGGAAAAGCTGAAATGCACAGATAGCACAAAAGTTGCAAAAGAAATAGTTAACGTGGGAAGTGTCATGGCCCTAGTTTTTTTCCAGTTTTCACCTGGGCTAGGATGGACTGTGTTTTCACAAATTCTCTTTCCTTTATACTTTCAGTGACCTTGGGCCACCAGACGGATTTCAAGCAGGGAAATGGGGAAAAACTAAGATGATAACAATAATTTTACACACATTGTTATTTTCCTTTCTGGTACAGATGCAAGGAAGCAGCTGAGCCTACAACTCCTTTAGCTTCTTTGATTCTTGGGCCAGGTGTGTGTGTGTGTGTGTGTGTGTGTGTGTGTGTTTCCTGAGGTGGAACATCTTCATAAGGAAAGACAAAGACCAAGATAACAAGAGATGACATGGATTTAATTCTGTCTTTATTTACTTCAGCTTGATCTTTGGGGCTCTTGCTGACCCGTGTTTTCTTCTACTCTATACCCATCTTTTCTTCTCAAACACCTGTGCCTTGGATTTCAGGCTCCAGCAACAGGTATAAACAGAGTAGGCTTATAGAGATACCTTAACTAGCTCCACAAGAGATGATGCCCAAAACATAAATCTAGGGACTTGTTATGCTCCTGTTCCTCTGAGTTAAATCTGACAAATGAATAATTGACACTGAAAGTGGCTCAAGAGGAATAAAATTTCTTAATTTGAGGCCTCTTGACTTGTTTCTAGGTTTTCTAAAATTGGTATCCTGGTCATATTAGATAGAAAGGAACTAATTATTTTCATTCCTGATGGCGAATGGACTAAGAGTCCCTTCCATGTAATGGCAAAACTGTTGTTCAAATGATTATATTGTCAAATAGTTGATAATTAACCAATTATTGTGTTTAGCTACTAATGAGGCTGAAACAGGAAGGTTGGTGGAACTAAGAAGTTAGGGGCCAGTCATGGTAAGATAGTGAAATCCCATCTTAGAACAAAACAAAATAAAAAATGAAAATAAATCACATGTAGATATTTGCTATTGGTACCTATTTAGAAAGGGTTATAGGTGAACAAGTATTTAAAAAGTTATACCACTTTAATTAAAGCAAAGAGAATAAGTTGTTTGGTTACTTCTAACTATTCTAGAGGTATTAAAAATAAAAATGATGAGTTCAAGGTTTTACATTCTTAGGTCAAAATCTCTACAAGAAGCCTAACATTTTAAAATCGATTTTGAAAGAAAGCCTAGCTCCTCGGGCCTGACGAGCAAGAGTTCTGAAAATGATACCCAGTTTCATTTGGGATGGTGAATTATAGCCTACACTGAATTTCAAAGCTTAATAATGTCTCTTTTATTACAATTAGGACATTTACTGAAAAAGAGTGTCAACTTGACATTTGGGATGGGGACACAAGAGCAGATTCTGATAAAGTTACAGACCTAGAGCTCTTAATTCTGACAGCTTTCTTCGTGGTTTCTACCAGTAGAATTTCCCTCATTCCTGCCAGAGATCAGTCTGCCTTTCAGATGTGTGCTGCATTGGGGGTGCATTAATTCTCATTAAGATCGATTCCCATTATTTTCCTCCCATCTAGACTATCGTTAGACTCAAGTTCCTAAATATGTGCAGGAGAATGATGCGCACCAAAGATACATGACCTTCCAAGCAAGGTCAGCAAAACTCAGGAGAGAAGAATGGCAGTATTTCTTAAGGGTAGGCGATTAAGGTGCTAAGAACAGAAAGTTGGATCATGATGAATGTATATAGAGAGGCTTACAGATTCACTGTTTTAGCTGAAGGGAAGAGAATGACTCTGACAATTGACTAGCTTGGTTGGCTGAGTCATAGACCCAGAGTTGGGAACTGGAAATGTCAGCACATTCTTAGGTATGAAGAGAAAGGCCCTCGAAGTTTTAGGGATATTAGAATGCAAAAGTGGGCTCAATGCATCAGAACTGCTTACCCACCTGAACCTGTCCTTCACTCCAGTTTGTTCTCAGTCTCCACTTTAAAACTTCCTACTTCATTCAAGCTGGCAAGTTACCAATCAACCCAGAAACATAATTCAGGAAGATAGACAGGATTGACTCTAGTCCTCGTTTTTCTGAGTTGAAGACACTAAAATTCACATAAAATTATGCATTTGGGTTATTGTTTTTTCTTTTTTGTTGTTGTTGTTTTTTTGGTGGTACTGGGGGTGGAACCCAGAAGCTTTCTACCTCTGGGCTATCCTCCCAGACCTATTTTATATTTTATTTAGAAACAGGGTCTCACTAAGCTGCCGAGAGCCTAAGTAGATGAGGCTGGCTTCGAACCTATGTAATTCTCCTGTCTCAGCCTCCCAAGCGCAGGTATTACAAGCGTGTGCCACCACGCCCGGCTGCATTCTGGTTATTGTTAAAAAGTAAAACTGTCCATTCAGTTATATCTTCAGATGATGAAGAATCAGGCTAGAAATAGTAAATTCAATAGTAAATTCATTCAGTTATCCACAATGCACTTAACAGACTCTAAGGGTAACTACTAAGCAAGAACAGTTCAAGCTACAAACTTAAGCTCAAATTACAAACTTAAAGTAAGTAAAGTCATTAGGAATTTAACTATGTAAAAATACACCATCCCTTATATATTACATAGGGAAATTGAGATCTGTGGGAAATGACTTTTATTAAAGGGCAGAGCTTTTTGAAAACAGGATAGTTCAATTTCCTCTCCCCAAGCTGTCTTTTTAAAATAACAGAACATAACACACATTTTGACACAACTCCCCATGACTCAGAGGCCCTTCTTAAAATAAGACCAGACCACATTCATGGAGACTGAATCACCCCTAACCTTCCGATCTTGGTGAGGATTACTAATCAGAACATGTTTTCATTCCTAAGATAGTATGGGAAAGTTCTGATTTGGACAGTTAACCTAACATTCAGTCAATTGTACTGTTGCTCTTGCTGTAAGCCAGTTTTAGTTTTCTTCGTCTCACCCAGGATGAAAGACAACCCAGGCAAAAATGATGTGTTTTCCAATGTAAATGTAAACTACCGATTTCTAGAAAATAAGAGAAGAAAGTGGCTCATAATAGTAATGAAAAATTCTCCAACTGGGTTTTCATCTCTGAGTGATGCTATGTCCTCTGGATTAATTAGGTCAGAACAAAAAAGTGTCTGCTCCTAAGGAAAGCGAAGAATTGCGGGCACAGGTCAAGCAAAATCTAGCATTTTTTTTTCTAACTTAAAATTGAGAAATTATATATATTACAAATACATACATCATAATCTGTACTGCACTACATCTAATAGTATTGGGATGTTTATATTTTCATGAATCTGTGTGAAAACTTGTCTATTATTAAAAAGAAGAAAAACTCTAATATTGTGGATGCACAATGAAACTTAAACTTGAACTCTGGGAAGGCTAGAATTAGATTTCTTTTTTTATTGGGATATAGTTTCCAGTTTCTTTACTTGGAAGATAAGGATGGGGGATATTACCTCAAATGTGAATAAAAGCATCTCGTGTTTATGGACATGATTTCTAGGTCCTGGGTAATTTTCAACTGTGATTCCTGTGATTAATAGCAAATATGGTGCTGCCAATGACTGGCCTGAATTCCAAAGAGACTCTCTTATCCTTTACTCGCTAAGTATTTCCTTGGTGACAGGGACTTGATGAGAAAGAGTTGTGATCCCTTCTTTTGAGTGATGTCTTTCCTTCAATTGTATGCTGAGCCACGTGCTTAGAATTAATCTTGCAGCAAGAGTCTCACTAGGATCTCCCCCTAGACATTCAGTTAATCAGCCCCAATTAGAACAGCAATTTCTCTGATGATTGTGTTACTGTTACACATGTCACCCTCCTTTGCCCTCAATCCCAACCCCATTGAAAAGCAGGCCAGCATTTGACTTCCCTTATGATCTCTCACCCCCTCCCAGACACCCAGCTGGTCAAGTCATTAAGAAGAGGAAAAAAAAAAAAAAAAGAAACACTTGCTTGAAATAGTCATTTCCAGGTGTGCTGATGTTTTGTATAGGTCCAGCAGGACACATCTTGGTGGGAAATGACAACATGTTTTGTTCATATTCAAAGTCCTGTTGACAAAAGCAAATGCTACAGGTGGGGCCGTGATATCATCACCATAGTGACCTTTCCTACATCTAAAGAAACATACATATTATTGTCTGGCTCATCTCCTGGGCTTCTCTAAAAGTTCTCTCTCTCTCTCTCTCTCTCTCTCTCTCTCTCTCTCTCTCTCTCTCTCTCTCTCTCTCTCCTCCCCTGTTCCTTGGCAAGTTCAGTACTTTGTTTACTGATAGAATTAAAAAAAAACTAAATTTAAGGGTAACAATAATAATAATATCCTTTTTTGTCTATTCTTTCCAGTTCAGTTTTGTGTTTTTTCGATGTGGGGTGACACATTACCTTTAATCCTGTGTAAAGGATGATCATTCCTTTCTTTTCTACCTGCCCCCACTCAACCCCTCATGCAATTAATTAAAGGCATCAGTGGGCAGTTCAGCTCGTTTTCCCTGAAGTCTAGCTTTTTTCAAAATTTGCACTTACTCAAAGGAAGAAAACAAAAATTAAAAAAAAACCACAAAAATGAGAGACCCCCAAATTGAAGCAATCAAACAAGCAATAAATAAATAAATGCACAAAGTCTCCCTGTGGTTGTCCAACTCTGATACTGGAGAAAAAGCCTTAAGCAACAAATGCCTGGCTGTTGAAACTCAGACAGAAATAAACCCCCCAGGCCACATCTGGGAGCTGGAGTGTGTGAATGAAGCTTAGCTGGCCTCCCACACAACAGGAATTCCACCAGAAATATGTGCTCTCTATGGGAGGACTGAAAAAAAATGTGTTTAGAATATCACTAAGGAAACCCAGATACATTTTCTCTGCCAGAATACAGAAGACAGTAGAGTTAGTGACCATCTCCAAATGACTAAAACAGAGAACAGGCTGTAACGATGTTGATGAAGCCAGGAAATAGAAAGAAAGAAAGGAAGGAAGGAAGAAAGAAAGAAAGAAAGAAAGAAAGAAAGAAAGAAAGAAAGAAAGAAAGGCAGGCGGGTGGAAATATTTATGAATGTTCTAAAAAGACAAGACCCTCCCTTTTCATAGCACTAGAAAAGAATTCCATTGTTTTGTGTTTCTTATGTTTGTGGGGGTTCTTTTGGCAGGCAAAGAATGATCAAAATAAAGGCATTTTCATTTTTCTACTCCAAGGTTTTGGTTGTCAAAAATTTATCTTTCAAATATCAATATGATCGTTCATGCTTTGACACCTGTAAAGCACAGTTTGTTTCAGTACCCAGTACAGGATGTTTTTAAGAGTATGTTTTGATCCCAGAAATATGCTTTACCTTAGAATTTAGAAAGTGTGTTTTAATATCAAACACTTGCTTCAAGATGACATATTGTGGTGTGTGTGTGTGTGTGTGTGTGTGTGTGTGTGTGTGTGTTCCTGGGGATTGAACTAAGGGGTGTTTTACCTCTGAACGATATCCCTAAAAAGACCTACTCAATTTTATTTCCTACTTTGAAACAGGGTCTCACTAAATTGTTAATGTCCAAGTTGTCCTTGAAGCCTCATGTATCACTAGGCCTGGCTTATCCCATTTTAAATTCCAGTTAAATTTTAGCTGTATAGTAAAACAATAAATTGTCCTGTAGAAATAAGTTGAAATGTGTTTGTATTAGTCCAAGTTTAGGCAAAATGATACCATATGCAATATCCCTGAAGAGATTACTCACTCTACAGAGGTAACATTTAAGAATAACCTTCCCCCTCCCAGAAATTTCTCCATTCTTCCTAATATTTATTTCCCTATGGATCAGACTGACTTCCATCCACTTGACTGCCCAGCTGCCTGTTTTGATTATAATAGTATGAGAATACATACTATTAAAATATAAAGATAGTGTTTATCAAATTGTCCACATGGGAGAGCTTATCATCTGTTTACTCATCTAGTGGCAAAATAACTTGGCAGTGTAAGCAAGGATCCACACAAACTGAAGGGTCTCACCATTGCCGAATGCATTTTCTAGAAGCCAGGGCTGTTTTTGCACACACATGTATCTGTATTTATAAATTACCCTCATATTCATATAATTTATTTCCTTTTTCATTTTTGGCTGACTGCTCGGGAACAGATGTATTCTATGAAAAATTAGAATATAACCCAAGGGACACAAAAACAATAGTGGAAACCAAATCTCTAAACCTTGTAGAAGTATTTGATTATAGTTATTAAAACATCTGAAAGTTAATCCATATGATGGGTTTGAATTATTTACTGATTGAGTACAAAAGAAACCATTGTCCAAAAATTGATAAGTATATGCATTAAAGTAATTCAAAACGTTTAATGCAATGGTTAAAGAAAGAATTAGTAATTTTTAAGAAAAAAACAGAACAAAGTTTTAAAACATTAATAATCATCACAGAGTTTGCGTCTAAGATGCCAGTTTCTACTTTTTTTAAGAAAAAAATAAAATTTTAAGATTTTCAAAAAAAAGCTATAAAGTCTTAATGGAAGAAACTATTTTCATTAATTCATTTATTTTAAGCAATTTAATAAGTTTACATTATAACATATATGATACTAATTGACCAACATGGATTTTATTTTGTGGTAGGAATTACGACAAAAGAAATCTGACACTTTAGTTAAAATTTTAAATTCAAACTAGCATGAAACAGACTTCCAAAAAGTTAAAAAAATGACAATTAAAAAGATAATAACCATGTTGGGTTATAAAGATAATAGTTACATAATCTAAAAAAGATTATTATTATATAAGAACAAGCAGTATAGTCTTCCTTTACATAAATATCAACATTATAGTAAAATCACTTATAAGTGAGCCTTTTAGTACTCAATAATTATTGCCTAAATACATTTGAAATAAATTTCAAATAACACACTTCAAATTAGAGACTGTGTAGTTTGAAACATTTTATGACATATAATTCATATCTAGTTATTCAACATTAAATTGCATTATGAGGGTGAATTATCTCTTTGTACCAGAATATTTGATGTAGAAAATCCTAAGTGGTGCCTGTATTTTTATACTCTTATAACATTTTTTGCATAGCATTTAACAATATTACTGGCTAAAACCATACTTTCTATGAAAATTCAAGGCACCAATTTTTAAGGACCCTAACAAAACCATTCCAGTATAAACACCAACTTAAAAGTACGAAAACTTAATTTTATTTTTCTCTTTAAGACAAAATCAGCTCTCAAGATAAATTAATATTGCAGACAACCCTGAGAAGTAAATAGGCTTTATTTTCCCAATGTTGTTAACACCCAACCAGATTTTGAAGATTTTAAGTCTATTTTTCTAAAGGAAATACTGTTATTTTTTAGAGAGCTTTGATTCATGTTATAAAGTAGCATAAATGATCAGTAATATAATTTAAAAGAGTTAATTCTAAATTTGATATAATATTGCCTACAAGAGCACCTCTAAGCCATACATAATATGCAAGTTAATTTACATTAGCAATGATGACACTTTTCAATTATCTGGAAGAGCAGTGAGTTCCTCCTCTGACTATTTCATTTTCTAGCCATTTTAAGATAAAAGAACATTGCAGATGCTGTATTTTATAGAAGGGCCAAACATGGATTACTAATAAAGGAAGTTAATCTTTCAGACGATAAAAATTTGGCTGGGAATAGTATGCATGCCTGTAATCCTAATATGTGGAAGGTTAAAAAAGAATTGCAGGTTTGAGACCAGCCTCAGCAATTCAGGGAGCTCCTCAGTAACTCAATGAGACCCTGTTTAAAAATAAATTGAAAAGCAGGGTATGGTGGGTGCATGCTTGTCATTCTAGTATTTTTTTTTTTTTTTTTTTTGGTGGTACTGGGGTTCCTGGAAGCCCTTCTACCTCCGGGCTACACTCCCAGACCTATTTTTGTATTTTTTTTTTTTTTTATTTGGAAACAGGGTCTCCTAAGCCAGCACGCGGGGCTAGCTTCGAACCTGCGCGATCCTCCTGTCTCTGCCTCCCAAGCGCGGGGATTACAAGAGTGCGCCACCACGCCTGGCGGCATTCTAGTATTTTGGAAGCTGAGATAGGAGCTCAGGTTCAAGGCCAGCTTTAGCAACTTAGTGAGACTCTGTTTAAAAAAAAAAAAAAAAAAAGGGCCTGAGTTGTGGATCAGAGATAAAATGCCTGTAGATTCAATCTCTACTACTAAATTAATTAATAAATACATATAAATACATAAATATTTAAAAATACTGAAAAGGGACAGAAAGTATAGTTCGAAGATATAATGCTCCTGGGTTCAAAACCCTGAAGTATATCTCATATATAGCAAGAATATAAAATTAGGGGACAGAGAGGGTAAAGAGAAGTAATGGGATTATAGAAATGATTAAAGTGTGTTACATGCATGTATGAGCACAACACAGTAAAATGTATTTGATAAGTAAAATAAAAAATTAAATGCGAGTAAAATAAAAATAAGTGAGTACGGTGGAGTGTGAAAAACACGAGAGAGGTCCGGTACACATGGCATGTAAAGTTTTAATGGCACGGCTCTCCCGGGGATCAGGGCGAGGCACCGTGGGGCCCGCGCGCCTGTCCGAAGCTAGAGGACGCGGGCTCTCCTTTTAAAGGCATGCATCTCGCGAGATGGGGGTTTTACTCGCGGGAACGCCCAATTCTCGCGGGGGTTTCAGCCCCTCCCTTGCCCTGCAGAGGTCATGTGACACAAAGTCACATGAGTGCAGGACCCAACTTAACATTCCGGCCTTTTGATGGTAGGGATAATGGATGACGTTGGACCCTCTAGCTTCTTCCTGCTGTCAAGGGGCGTCGTCAGGGGCCCCAGGCCGGGAGGAGTTGGGAGTCCAGTCCCCCAGAAGGGGGTGCAGGTGGGTGCATAGCTGCAGTGCGAATTGGAGGTTACCCTGGACAGCTTAGTGATGTGCGCTTGAGGAGGCTTGAACAGGCAAGGGCTATTAAAGAAAAAAACAAATCATGAGATTGAGCAGGCGACCAAAAAGGAGACTGGCTTACTCAGTACCTGGAGAGCTACCCTGAGCTGGCAAAGAGGATGGAGGTTGAGGGATCCAGGAGCCGTCAATCTTCAGCCAGGCTGAGTAGGGCCAGCGGCGGGGCCTGGTCTGGAAAGGTGCTCCCCCTGTGTTGAGGCACCTGGGGCTCACCCTTTTCCAAGGGCACTGTTCCAGTGGCCCTCCTGGCCACACGCCGAGCAGTCTGATTGGTAGGCGTGGCTTTGCCCCACTTGAGGCAGGCTCCTGGAGGTAGTTGTTGTTGCAGTCCTCCACACCTAGGTGGCGCTCCATGGGGCTGAGCCGCCACCGCCAGCCAAAGGGCAGCTACCAGGGATCTGCTTTTTGGCAAAGTCAGAGTGTATGCTCCATTTCCGCCTGTTTCTCTCTGGAATTAAAACTTAGATGCTATGTTAAGGTTCTGTCAGCTGTGACGGACCTATACTCACAAAGAGCGCGTCCCGGGGCTGGTGTCCGGCAAGAATGGCAACACAGACTCCCCACGGGCAGAGGGTGTCGCCCCAGCCCCGGCGTTTCCCACAGCACCTAGGGCGCGCCCACGCGGGCTGCCCAGCAAAATTGCAGTCTGGCGCGGGCCAAGATGGCGACTGTGACATCACCAGGCAGTGACTACGCGCCATCACAAAATGGCAGCTGGCGGGAAAATAAATGGAAGCTGACGGGGGAGAGCATTTGGAAGGATACCAGACCGCTTATAAAAGTTCCTAACTATTCCTGGGCCACCGCAACCTATTTCCCAACTCGTATCAAGGCAGACAGGCTCTCAGGGCATCTGCTAGTATAAAGGTTCGACTCCCCATAATTGGTTCGCGGGCGGAAACGAAGAACAGGAAATGGGCGTCCCCAATTTCCCTGCTCAATCGTTCGGAAACAGAGGTTAAGAGATAGGGAAGAACGTCTTCATTCCTTCTCAAAACCGGAGGATGACCTGGTCATCTGCAGCGTGGTCCCAGTGGACCGGGGGACAATGGGTCACCGAGCACTTGGATTTTTAGGTCCCAGTGGACCGGAAGACCCAAGTCCGGAACCCGCTAACCAAGGGAAGGAGGCAGTTTACCGGAGTGAAGTGTTGCCAGCCAGCGCTGGCTGCGACAGAAGCGCTGAGAAGCTGCTGGGAGCGTGGTGGAGCTGGGGCGCGTGGATGCCGGTGGCTGGTGTGGACGGCACTGGCGGCTGGCGCAGGTGGGATCAGTGGGGGTGCGCAGGCGGCATGGCTTGCCGGGCCCGCGGCGTGGAGACAAAATGGCTTCCAGGCACACGCCAGACGCTGAGGCTGGGCCCCGAGGAGCACTGTCAGTGAGCCTGGCTCGGGGCGGGTGGGGCAAACCGGCCAGAGGTCCCGGCAGTGACCGGAGAACCAAGCTGGAACGGTGCTTTAGGAGGTACAAGCGGCAGGCAGAGGTCCTGGCCCGCGCAGGCGGTTGGCAGGCAGAGCAAGTGCCAAGCTGCCTGGCTCGGGCCAGAAAGATGGCCGCCGACTCCTAGGATTGGTTAGGAGTAGAAAGTGGGAGGGATTAAAGATTGTGAGGCCTCCAGTGAGGCCATGAGGTGGGAGGGGTTAAAGATGGCGAGGCCTCCAGTGAGGCCATGAGGTGGGAGGGGTTAAGGATGGCGAGGTCTCCAGTGAGGCCATGAGGTGGGAGGGGTTAAAGATGGCGAGGCCTCCAGTGAGGCCATGAGGTGGGAGGGGTTAAGGATGGCGAGGCCTCCAGTGAGGCCATGAGGTGGGAGGGGTTAAGGATGGCGAGGCCTCCAGTGAGGCCATGAGGTGGGAGGGGTTAAGGATGGCGAGGCCTCCAGTGAGGCCATGAGGGGAGGGGTTAAGGATGGCGAGGCCTCCAGTGAGGCCATGAGGTGGGAGGGGTTAAGGATGGCGAGGCCTCCAGTGAGGCCATGAGGTGGGAGGGGTTAAAGATGGTGGGGCCAAGAGGGCGGCCCCCCAGTGATTCCACGTGTCCAAGATGGCGGGCCAAAGCTGGCGACCCCCCCCCCCAGTAATTCCATGTGGCTGCTTACCGGAATGGCCAGGCCCAGGCAGCAGGGGTGGGCAGGCACAGGGTGAAGGGCGCCAGGGCGCGAGTCCGAGTGGAGGAACCAGCTGGAGTGCGGGCTGGACTTGGCGGGCTGGGGGCTGTTTAGCAGAGTGGCGGCCACCTAGATGGAGGAGGCAGGTGGCCCCGGCAGGCGGGTCTAAGCAACGCCAGGCGCAGAGAAGACAGGCGCACGGTGTGGCGCAGTCTGCGGGCGGCGCGGTTCCATTCCAGCGGCGGGCAGCGTGGGCAGGCGGGAACGGCGGTTTTAGGAGGTCCAAGCGGCAGGCAGGAGCAGAGCAGGTGCCAGCATCACCCAAGGAGCCTGGCTCCGGGCGGGTGGAACTGGCAGCCTGGCGGCCGGCGGAGCCTGCACGCCCCGGCAGTGGTGGCTGTGGCCGCAGTGGCAGTGGAAGATTGCCATCGGCGCTCCAGAAGAGAGCACGTGGGCAGGAAAAGATGGCCACTGGCTCTCAGCAGAGCGCAGGGCTGGAATGATGGCCGCAGACTCTCAGCAGAGTGCGGGGCCGAAAAGATGGCCGCGGACTCTCAGCAGAGCCCGGGGTGGGAAGAAGGCCGCCGGCTCTCCCGGAGAGCGCGGGGCTGGGGAAGAAGGCTTACGGTCCGGGCAGGCACAAGGCGGCAGCGGCGGCAGTGGTGGGAGCAACGCCTGCAAGCGGAGCGCTGGTGTGGGACCTCACAGTCGAGCTGCTGGCGGGTCGAAGAGTCCGGGGCTCAAAAAGAGAGTAAAAATAAAAAGAGAAAACAGAAAAAAAAAAGGAAAAAAATGGGGAGGGACCCAAGAGTTCTCCCGGTTCGGCACCAAATGATAAGTAAAATAAAAAATTAAATGCGAGTAAAATAAAAATAAGTGAGTACGGCGGAGTGTGAAAAACACGAGAGAGGTCCGGTACACATGGCATGTAAAGTTTTAATGGCACGGCTCTCCCGGGGATCAGGGCGAGGCACTGTGGGGCCCGCGCGCCTGTCCGAAGCTAGAGGACGCGGGCTCTCCTTTTAAAGGCATGCATCTCGCGAGATGGGGGTTTTACTCGCGGGAACGCCCAATTCTCGCGGGGGTTTCAGCCCCTCCCTTGCCCTGCAGAGGTCATGTGACACAAAGTCACATGAGTGCAGGACCCAACTTAACAGTATTATTCTGTGTAACTAATATGCGCTATTTTTTTAAGAAAGATCTTTCCATCTTTATAAAACATCATCTTTTCAACACCATTTGTAAGCTCATCAATTTTCCAGTTTAACCTGAAAATAAAATTAATCTTTGAAGAATGAATAAAAAATACAGATGCAACTAATGTTTGCATCAAACTCTTTGACACCTTCTTTACATATAAGTATGTATATTTTAAATGATAATAAAGACTTTCCACTATTTCCCTCAATTTTACCAAACATCTGGTAACCTGTAGTGATCTTAATCCTCACTTAATCTGTATCACATTTTGATTGCAAACTTAAAAGTGGGGCAAGAACCCTATCAAAACTATTTAGTATGCCGGGCGTGGTCACGCACATCTGTAATCCCCAGGCTTGTGAGGCGGAGACAGGAAGATAGCGCTGGTTCGAAGTCAGCAGCGCTGGCTTAAGAGACCCTGTTTCCAAATAAAAAAAATATAAAAATAGGTCTGGGAGTGTAACCTGGAGGTAGAAGTGCTTCCAGGAACCCTAGTACCACAAAACAAAAACCCCAAAAAATAATAAAATAAAACTTTAGTATCATAATGGTCCCTACAATGAATTATCAGCAAATAAAACAATGGAAAGTATGCACAGGTGAGAAGTAACTGAATGAACCTTATTTATCACCAAATTAGTCTTCACTCAATGGCTCTTTTTGGCAGTGTACTTTTTTTTTTTTAATTTCATTAGTGAATTGCCATTTTACATCATAGCAGGGTTCAATGTGTTAAAAACACACATACATCCATTTCTTTGCATACCTCTCTCCACATTCCACCCTGCTTCCTAACGTGAGTTAGTGCGATTGGTGATAATACCTCAAAATATTGCCATAGTATTATTTAGAATGCCTTCCTCCAGCATGGGTAGTTAGGAAAAGCAAGGCATTGTGGTCAGGATGTCCCAATGCAAGACCTAGGTTAATTGCTTTCTCGCTTTATTTCTGAATAAATCTCTGAAACCCATCTGAGTAGATATCTTCATTTGAAAGACAGACTTAATAAAACTTAAAACACATGCCAAGCTGGGCATAGTGGCATACACTTGTAACCCCTGTACTTGGGAGGCTGAGACAGGTGGTGGTTCACAGGTTCTATGCCAATCTCAGTAATTTAGCGAGGTTTTCAACATCTTGTAAGACCCAGTCTCAAAATAAAAAAATTAAATAGGGTCAGAGATACAGCACCTCGTCAATAAATAGTAGTACAAGAACAAAAGAAATAAAAAAGAAAAGGAGAAAAGAAAAATAAAAAATTAAAGATACCTCAGAAATAAAATATATGAATGAAAGATTAATAATTACACAGATTATGTTAACTTCTACTAAGGAGCATGATGGTAAAGTCAGAAAAAACAAAAAATCAAATAACATATAGCACCAGGTTAGAAGCTGTTTTCACCACCCAAATTATCTATGCCCACTGCATATAGCTCAGCCAGGCACTACCTGTATTCATTATGTCCACTGAGAGGATGGGCATGGAGATAGCCCAGTCTACAACCTTGAGAACTCATGGCTGTGCCTGTTACCAAGGAAAATCACACATATCAGTAGGTGACTGGACCACATGAGTCACACTGCTGTGAGGAACAGAAAGGCAAGGGCCAGAAGTGTGGGAAGCTCAGTGCATGCCTATGTTTGTAGCTACCACAGGCTGTGAGCTAATTGTCTCCAAATGTTATCAAAGAGAGTCTTTCAGTGACATACCCCCCTGCATCTTTACAGACCACAATGGAATGAAACTAGAAATCAACTACAAGACCCAGAGTCACCACATAAACACGCGGACACTGAACACCACACTTCTGAAAGAGGAATGGGTCATCAAAGTAGTAAGGAGTGAACTTAAGAAATTTTTAAAAATAAATGAATATAGAGACACAATATATCAAAACCTCTGGGACATCTTGAAGGCAGTATTAAGAGAAAAAATTCATAGCACGGATTGCCCAAATACGAAGAACAAATAGCCTAATGACGTACCTCAAAGCCCTTAAAAACAGGCAGTCACAAAAAGTTAAAAAAATGATATTCTCTCTAATATATGGAAGCTAGGGAGAAAAGGGGTCATAGGAGGAACTGTAGACGAAGAAGGAGAAACCACAGATGAGCAAATAAGGTGAACTAACCGAGGGGGATCAGAGGGACGAAGAGGAAAATTCTCTAATGTACATGAAGTACATTCACAAACATTTCAGAGTCAATCAGTAACATGAGAAGGAGGGAGAGAATGGGGTGGGAATTGGGGAAGGGCTAAATAAGTGATATGTACATGTATGCCTCTACCATCTTGTACTTTACTAAGATGTGTAACTACAATGCACCAATAAAAACTTAAAAACATTAAAAAAGAATGCAAGAATGACGCTAGTTCATGCTACAGAACTAGTCAGGAGGACATATTATATCTCAGGTGTAAATTCTGTCCCAGAACTGATGTAAGGTCACACTTCCATCATGGAGCCAGTTTCTAATTTATGTGACCATCCCCAGCTTTGTCAACAGTCTCAAACAGAGAGGGGTTTCAGGACATAAAACAAGGCCAAGGTTTTCTTTTAACATTAATGATAGGAATATAGCTTTGTACTCTGATAAGGAAGGGGGTATTCAAGTGAGCCTATAAGCAATGAAAGCATTCACAACAGTTAAAAACAGCCTCAAATTTTCCACATTTTAAAAGAATTATGACCAATGTATAAAAATAGTCACCTATCAATTTCCAATTCCAAACAAAAAAATAACTATCTCCTCTAAACAATGCTAGACTAAATTGCTGAGAGGAAACAATACTTCTTTCATTGCTAAGTCACTGAAACATGTTGGTTTTCTGTCTCAGTTTTGACTGTTGTTCAGAAAATGGGAAGATTGCTTGCTTTTGCTTGCTACTATATTCTTGTGTATTTAAGATTGGTTCGAAAATCTGATGGTAGATTACTCTCCCTACTAAATGGCTTCACAAGTAGTTTTTACCTTGAGTAACAGCTGACTCTTTATCTTGATGGTAAAATACACACAGACAAACATATGCACACACAAAGACACATGCACAGTATTAATTGAAACATAAACTCTTCCCACCCCCCAAAAAATATGCCAGTTCCCACCACCCCAAAATACATCAGAATAACAACTCCATGTCCCAGTTCTGGGTCTTTCACCCCTGACCCTCAGCAGCCTTGATGTTTTCAGTTCACTGAGTTGACTGAGGGGCTGGGGCTAGGCACCCTCTCTCCCAACATTGAGCTGGAATAATTGAGCTCATGCTAATATAGGAAGACTGTGCATTGCATCTTTTGTGAGTCCCTCCCTTTTTTTTTTACACCTTTCAAAATAATCCTTTTTCTCTCATTTTCAGCACAAGGTGAGCCAAAGCTGTGGCGTACTTGAGAATTGGCTGCTGATTAAAGAAAATCCCCTTTTCCACACTTCTAACTCTCTTCACTCTGATTTCTCTGATTCTTACTACAGTGGTTTTTAAACCTCTTTGGGATAAGACTCCTTGCAGACTCTAGTGAAATTTGGAAGGAGGGATGAAAAAAATGAAAAAAAATCGGACAATATTACTTTCAGTTACATACTCTGTGACTTTTTGAAGCTGCAAATCTGTACATCTCTTGGAATTTATGGAAATCTAATGTTACGAGCATCACACTATTAAGGCAACCAGGTGTCAAATATGTGCAGATAGAATGTAATCCATTTAAAAATAGAGAAACGGAAGCCGGGCATGGTGGCGCACGCTTGAAATCCCAACATTTGGGAGGTTGAGACCAGAGGATCATGGTTCACAGACAGTCTCAGATAATTAGTGAGGCTCTCCTCAACTTAGGGAGACCCTATTTAAAAAATAAAGAATAAAAAATAGGTCTGGGGGGTTGTTCAGAGGTAGAATTCCCCTGGGTTCTATTCCCAGTACCGCAAAAATAAAAATAAAAAATAAAAGTAGAGAAATGGGATCAGCCTACTCTGTATACTTATACCTGACCTGTTATTTTTTAACATTTTTTGGGTACTAGGAATTGAACTTAGGAGCACCCTACCTCTGAGCTACACCCTCCAGCCCTTCTTTTTTAGTTTAGTTTATAGAGAGTCTAGCTATGTTGCAGATAATCCTACTAAGTTGCTGAACCTGGTCTCAAACCTGCGATCGATCCTCCTATCTCAGCCTCCTTAAAAACTGGTATCAAAGACACGCACCACTATCGGTTGCTCTCATTTTCATTTTTAAGTCTCTCTGATTCTATAGTCTTGAAGGAAATGCTTAATTTGGGCATGCTAAAGTGACATTGAAAGGGGATATGTTGAAATTTTTAAACTCACTGCAAAACAATAAAAAAATTACAAAACAGTTAAGTTAATCATGTTTTCCTTGAATTATAGTGATTGTGAGGCTATATGACAAATGCTCATGACCAGCTTTTCCATTTTTACTGAAAAAATTAATGAGACAAAAATAGGTGTGGTTGAATCAAACATTTTAAATATGTTTTTAGTCAATCTTTTAATGTTTTGTCTCTTTCATTTAAGCTAGATAGAAATCTAAGTTAAAAGATATTTTATCATATATTCTGAAACCATTTGAATAGACTCACAGCTCTTATTATCTGCAATGGTTTAAAATTAAAACTCACAAAATGCACCATTCTTGTGAGCCCAATACGTTTCAATTAATTCAGTTCAGGAGTATAAGATTGACTTTTCTCCTTCGATGAACTTCTAAAGTCACTATATCAATGTTATTTTCCCTGGCTCCTTTTTTTTTGGTCATCCATTTATATGTAGATAATATATTGACATAGGTATAAATCAAACAGTAAGAGTTCATGGCTTTTGAATAGCATGAATGAGAACTAATTCAGATATGTTCAATTCAGACTTAGCAATGAAACAGGATTCTATACACTCTATGGTTAAAGATTTTAAGAAACTTTTTCAAGACAAACTTTAGAAAGCCTATGTCTACTACAACAGGAACATTTTTATTTAAAAAATTTAGACAACTATGATAATTTATGTTAGATGTATAAAGCAAAACTTCCATGCTGGTTTATCTCTTATCTCATAAAGTTTCTTTGATGTGATTATTAATAAAATATTTGGAATCTCAGGAGGGTGTATCAGTCCACCAAAGATTTTTCTTAAATAAATTTTGGCTAGGTTGATGAGAGTCTCACTATTTGATGAGGCTGTCCTCAAACCTGTGATCCTCTTGTCTCAGCCTTCTAAGTAGTGGTATTACAATCCTATGCCATCATGCCCAGCTCTACCTGAGATTTTGACACATTTCTAGTGCATTAAAAGAAGTTAGGGGACTATGAAAAAATGTGGAGCAGAAGCTTATAGAGAAGAGAAATAGAGAAGGAAATAAATAGAAGTAGTTAATATGAGTTTCTTCCATTGCAGGTTGAAAAAAAGAAGTATCTTAGAAGTCTGGTGGGCAAAGAGTTAAAAAGTTATAATTCTATACCTAAACAAAATAACAGTCAAGTGTGTGTCAGTCAACATTCTCACTGTGTAATACAAAACACTGACCACACAATTTAGAGGAAAGTTGATCTATTTGCTCACAATTTTTGGAGATTTTGATGTTCAGTTCATGTCAGGCTAGGTCTGCAGATTTCAGAGCATGGAATAGTGAGAATCAGAGGCTCTGGCTCCTCATATTATTGGATGCCAGAAGGAGAGAGTGATCAGGAGGAGGATAGGACCATATATACCCCCCCAAGGTGTCACACCCCAGGAGCCGCTTCTTTGCAAGCAAGCCATGCTTCCAACATTGCTTCTTTATTTCCCTGAGAGCTAAGGAATGTTCCAAATCTAAACCATTCTGAAGTATGAGGAAAAAAGATGAAATCATTATCAGAAATGTAATACTCAGAAAATGTAGCTCTTACATGCTGCCTTCAAAAGATTTGTCTATAAATAAATAACAAATGAAACCCAAGAAAGTATATGATATATTCGATTAACATTACAACTAACAAGGATGTGTGTTGAAAAGATACCCCAGGTTGTAGCAAACCGAGTCTCTACTAGTTGATGAGAGCATATTTTAAGAGTGAACAGATTCTCTATGACAAGTAATATGGCTTAGAAATTAGAACTCATTATTGATAATAAAGAGGCATGACAGTGACCTTGCCTGTATGTTTCCTTTCTTTTTTTTTTGTTTTAGTTGCATTACCTTTACCTTAGAAGTGTCATTGTATTAGTGATTTGAAATTCATCTTCTCTTTGATATAATTCTAATTTTTGATTTGACAGGGAATAAAATGTCCATGAGTATATTATTGGATATGTTGTTTTCCGCTTTTATAATTCTTAGAAAATAATATAAACAAAAAGTAGAAGAAATGTTTCCTCATAGAACAAATGTACATTCTATGAACATGTCAAAGTGGAACTAATGCCATGACTCAGGGTCAGAGTGAGCAGTCGTTGAAGAGAAAAAAAAAAAAAAAGCAAACAAACTATGAGGGCGGTACTGATTTTATGAATATGAGGACCAAGAGATACTATCAGAAACTGATGAGTCTGGAAACAAATGATGAAGAATATTAATAAGGCATCAGTAACCAATAAATATTCACAAATGAAAATAGAACTGGCAGAAATTTAAGGTTAGGGCAAATAGAGGGCTCTCATGTAGTATAACTAATGCATCTTGTTACTTATTTTCATAGACAGAAAATAATGGTTACTGTTTGAAGTTAATAAAATTTATAAAAGATATCAAGATATTGATTTCCCTAAACTGTGTTCATCAAAAAAATCAAAGAGGCATTTAAAACCCTCACTCAGGAGATTTTGATTTTTATTAGCCAGATAGAAGGCCCATAAGCTAACTTTTAACAAACACTTCAAATGATGCTAAGATATGGAACAAAAATTCACAAATATCTTTCAGGAGTGAGATCCTTTCAATGATTTGAAGATTATAAAAACAAACCCTTTTAGTATACTATATCAAAGAAAACTTGAGCATCTTAGGTTTCAATGAAATAACTACAAGCAAAACCTCACATTTCAAATGGCCAATACCCATGGGCTTAAATAGTGGAACAATACAATGTGGTAAAACGTGGATCCCATTAAAAAATCTGTGTTTTATAAAGTGAGACTCATAGTAATCTTTCCTGAGATTCTACCCATTCTCTATTAATAAACAGTCCCCAGATAAATTTCCTGGGTAAATTGCTTTCTGCACAGTTATAACTTTATAGATTTTCACTCATAAGCATGAAATTCTGGAAAGTAATTTTCATTTTTAAATTCTGAACCCATTTCCCTTTCTTTAGATAGTGTTGCTACATGCAATTTCTTGTAAAAATTGTACTTTTTAACTAAAATAAATACCTCATTTTATTCCCCTTCGAATAGCCCTTGACATGGTCGACACCCCATTTCTTGACCTCCTCTTCCATTTACATAATAGCACCAATACTCTGTGCTGTGAGTGCCTTTGCTTTGTTTTGTTTTTGTTTGCTTGTTTTTTGTTTGTTTTTGATACTGTGACTTGAACCCAGGGACAGCCTAACTTTGAGCTATAACCTGGCACTTTTAATTTGAAACAAATTCTGAATAAGCCACTGAGTATCTCGATAAATTGCTATGGCTAGGCTTGAACCTGTGATTGGTCTCCATTTCCAGATACTGAGATTACAGGTATATAGCACAGCAACCAGCTTGTGCTCTAATTTTTTTCTACATAATACCTTGTGTCATCTTTGCTTGATATCTCAAAGCCTTTTATGATCAATTCATCCAAAATTGCATGTGTGGCATCTTTCTACAGAGATGTACTGAATTGCAGTTCTATTTTTAATCGCTTTCATTCATGTATTATAGTTTCACATCATAATGTAGTTCAGAATGCTAGGGACATACATGCACACAGCACTTGGTGAGTTTCCCCTGGCTTTCTACCCACGCCATCTCCTTCTTTATACACGATATTGAGATTGGCATTGATAAGTCACAGATGTGTATAATGCCAATGATAAGATTTTCTTCAGTAATTTTCTCTCTTCCATTATGCCCCCTCCATCACTCCACTGGGGTTTCTCCTTCATAATTTAAAATCCCCCTTTTGTCCCAATTACTCAATAGCTTATACATATGATTAAAAAAAAAAACATATAACCCTTCACTTTCTGTGACTGGCTAATCTCACTTAACATGACGTTGTCCAGGTCCAACCATTTTCCTGCAGATGACATAATTTTGTTTTTCTTTATTGCCCAATAGAATTCCATTGTGTGTCTATACCCTAACTTTGTAATCCATTCATCTATTGATGGACACCTAGGATGCTTCTATAATTTAGTTATTGTGAATATTTCCTATCTTTAAGTGGTATACTTTACATCTTATAAGATAACTTGGAGTCCTCTCTAATATTGTTCTTTCTTATTCTTCATCTGAAACCCGGTCATTCATTTCTTACATGTCACTCAAATCTTTTCATTTTTCTTCCCCCTTCTGCTCCAGACATGGTCCCAGTTACCACCTCTCTCCCTTCACTACTGCAACCACACTTAAGAGGTCTTGGCTCATCTACTCTGAGCAGGCTGCCAATCCGTTTCCTATTAGTTTTGAAAGTGGGTGTTTTAAAAACCCAATTCTGATCTATTTCTCCCATTTTGCTTTTCTTTACTACTTTTTAGTGTGCTATGTTAAAGATCAGAGCTTTGGCCAAGGCTTCACAGCCACATGATCTGGCTACTTCTATCTTCTCTGAATTGGCTCCTTCGGTTTCTCCTCCTTTCTCTGTCTTTGAATCTCATCAAGTGACCCGTTTCTTCCCAGGTTGGGGCTACTGGATAGGAAAAAACTGGGTTGGTCTTATTCCACAAAACCCTGTCATTCTCCCTTTTTTCACTTTTATTCCTTCATTCTGAATATTTCAATTTAAATGTCACATATCCAGGAAAGCAGAATGCTATGTATCCCTATCACAGGGAGCATCTAGTCATTTTTCTTTATTTCAGTAATCAGATTTCCAATTATATTTGTGTTTGGTTGGTTGTTTAAGATCAATCCATTCTTAAATGCATGATAACATTTAACTCACTAAAATTTTACCTCCCTGGGGTAGGGCTAATATAATTTATTTATCATTAGATATCTGTAAAAGAGCACAACAAATAGCAATATATGATTACCTATCAATTTGATACACAAGTCTTATAAATTCCACCATTGACATTAAAATTGCAGTATTATCTGTATGCTAGTGGTAAAAAAAAACTGAGGCTTAGCAATATATAATAGTTTGCCAACTTACTGACCTATATTCATTGTTTGACTCTGAAGAATTTAAAAATAATTTGATCTCTGATTTTTAAAGATTTTACTACATATTTTGCCAAAAGGTGTTTCTCTGTGTTATACAGAAAACAAGTAAAGACCATAGAACCAGCTTAAGCTCATGGTCTACTTAAGGGAAAGTCTAGAATCCTATCTGTTCTTATGCTCTTTTCAGAGTCGTCTCATGTGAAAGGATCTTAGAGCCACCATTTAACCTTGATTTTGACGTGATGTATTCCAGAGCAATGCAAGAGTCTTGTCACTGGAAATTTTCTTTGCTACTTCTCAGCTATAATGTTTTCCTGTTTTTGACAAGTGTGACTTACCAGCTAGACTTGAGGTGGGACTACATGCATTGACAGACACAGTATTCTTGGCGCGTACTCAGTATTTAGAAAGCTCCTTTCTTAGAAGCACTCAGCATCACTATTATCGTTTTCATTCACCACAAGAGACAGCAAATATGCATTTCTCTATCAAAACATGAATATTAAAATATACCCTGTGTGTGGTATTTAAAAACCCATATAAAGAATTAAAGCAGTTATGCACTACTTGAAGAATTTAGAGTCTCCTCAACATGAGTTACTTTTATAAAATGTTTGGAACACACACACATAGAAAATATCTCAAAGTATGCAAACAAGAGAGACAAGTGTTGGGCTTAAGTGCTTTAAAAATAATTTTTACCTGGCAAACACTCTTCATCTTACTCTAAGAAACATATAAGAAAGTTTTGTAATTAGTATATTAAATGCTTTATTAAAATGTGTTTTTAAAATTATTTTTTCTTAGGTAGTACTATAATTTTTCTCTCAATTTTGTTTTCCCATTTTGAGCAACTTTCTTTTTATATATACCAAAAAAGAAAAATGTAACTATATTTAAATGTAATGTTGCCCATTCCCATTCTTCTGAGGATCCACCATACTGTTTTTACCCAAAAACATGGAAACCAAACTACCAAATTAATGCATGTGTACCTATGTTCATAGCTGCACAATTCACCATAGCCAAACTATGGAACCATCCAAGATGTCCATCAACAGATGAATGAATTACAAAACTATGGGATGTGTACAGAATGGAATTCTACTCGGCCATAAAGAATAACACAATTACATCATGTACAGGGAAATGGATGGAACTGGAGGACATTTTTCTCAGTAAGATTAGTCAGTCCGAAAAATTAGGAAATCAGATGCTCTCCCTAATGTGTGGAAGCTAGGTGGAAAAGGGTCACAGGAGAAACTCTAGATGAAGGAGATGCTATAGATGAGCAAATAAGGCGACCTGACTGAGGGGATGGGAGGTAAAAGAAATTCTCTAATGCACATGATGTACTTTAAAAAACTTAGCAATGTCAATCCCTTAGCCAAACATGAGAAGGGAGGGTGAGGGAAAGGAGAATTGAGTAAGGGCTAATTGCCTGATGTGTGCATGTATATCTTCACAATCTTGTACCCCATTAAGATGTATGACTGCAGTGCACAAATAAAAAATAAAAAGATAAACAATAAATAAATTAATAAAAAGTAAAAAGTAAAATAAATTGAATGTTGTCCATTTTAACTGAGTTTTGTGGCATTAAGCTTTTTAAGCTTTTTTATATATTCTAGATATTAGACCTTTATCTCATGGGTAGACAGTGAAGATCTCCCATTCTGTTGGCTTTTTGTATAGCATCGTGTGTGTGTGTGTGTGTGTGTGTGTGTGTGTGTGTGTGTATGTGTGTGTGTGTGTGTGTGTGTGTGTGTTACTAGGGGTAGAACCCAGAGGCTTTCTACCTCCGGGCTATACCCCCAGCCCTATTTTTTATTTTATTTGGAAACAGGGTCTCACTAAGTTGCTGAGAGCCTCACTAAATAGCTGAGGCTGGCTTCGAACCTGCACAATCCTCCTGTCTCAGCCTCCCAAGCACGGGGATTACAAGCGTGCACCACTGTAACCAGCTTCTCTGTATAGAATCTTGATGGTTCCCTTTGCTACACAGAAGCATTGTAATTTAATGTTATCCCATGCATTGATTCTTGTTTTAATTTCCTGATCCTTTGGAATTGTATTGAGGAAGTTTCTACTCAGCCCAATATGTTGGTGTATTAGTCCTCTATCCTCTTCCAGTAGTTTTAAAGTTTCTGGTCTAATATCTAGGTACTTGAATCATCTTGAGTTGCTTTTTAGGCATGGTAAGAGGTTAGAATTTAGTTACATTTTTCTGTATATGGATAGCCAGTTTTTCCAATACCATTTGTTAAAAATGCTGTCTTTTCTTCAGTATATATCTTTGGCACTTCTATCAAAGATCACCTGCTTATAGATAACGAACTTTGTTCCTGAGTGTTCATTTTTGTTGGATTGGTATATGTGTCTAGTTTTGGGTCAATAGAATGCTGTCATTATTACTATTACTTTTTAGTACAGTTTGAAGCCTGGTATCATGATACCTACAGTAAGGTTCTTATTGCTGAGAATTGCTTTGGGTATTCTGGGTGTTTTGTTTTTCTACATATTTTTATGACTTATTTCTCTAGATTTGTAAAAAAAAATGACTTTTCAAAAGAAGAAATACAAGTGGCCAACAAATATATGACAAAAATTTATTATCTTTAGCAATCATGGAAATGCAAATAAAACCACACTAAGATTTCATCTCACTCCAGTTAGAAAGGCAATTGGCAAGAACACAGATAGTAATAAATTCTGGTAAAGATGAGGGAAAATAGGAGCACACTTACACTGTTGATGGAACTGAAAACTAGTACAGCAGCTTTGAAAACCGGTATGAAGATTTCTAAGATGTTTGGGAATGGAATAATGCTCAGAAATAATGCTCCTTGGCATCTTCCCAAGGGAAACAAAATCAAATTATTGTGATCAGACTCACATATCCATGTTCATACCAGCACAATTTACAACAGCCAAACTATGGAATCAACCTCGATACCTATTGGGAGACAAATGGACCACAGAACTTTGGTATATACACACAGTAGAATTTTATTCAGTCATAAAGAAGAACAAAATTATGCCATTTGCAGAAAAATAGATGAAACTCGAGAATATTATACTGATTATACTTAGTCCTAAAGAGTGAGTAGATATATATTCTCTCTTATTTGTGCAAGCTGGAGAAATATTAAAAATAAAAGCAACATCAAATAGATAAGCAGAGATTCCAGGGAAATGACTGAAGGTAATTGGGGAGGCAACTGGGGGCGGGGGGAGGGAGATGAAGTCCTAAATAACTCATAGTATAAATGATTCCATGAACATTTACAAAATAGCCAATTCAAATCTCAAAGACTTGTAGGTTGAGGGCAAAAGGGGTCATGGGGGTAACAAGAGTTTTGTGCATGTGCTTTTTTACTCTGTGCCCCAATATGGTTTAAAATTACAATGCACTCAATTAAAAACCTGGAAATAAAGAGAAAAAACTTAAATGTTGAATATTTCGATTTTGTTGCTTGTTAAGGATGTAACATAAAAATTCAATCTTAAATTCAGCATAATTTTCTAGAGAGTATGAATCTAACCTCAGTATGCACGAGTAACTGTTTATGATTATATTCAAGTGTAGGTTTGGTTTTTTCATAAAATATTTTGAAACCTCTAAAATGAAAGCGTGTGTATTATATGGTTTTGTCTTTTTCAGTGTTAGTAAATACGTCTCATTTATATTTATATATAAATATAAATACACACAAATATATATTCACATTTATATAAATATATCAATACATATATATGTTTATTTAATTTATAATATGTAAATTATAAGTATATAAATATATAAAACATATGTATCTGCCATCTCTCTCTCTCTCATTCAGCATTCTTACCGCCATAATTTAAAAAGCCTGACCACACAATTTAGAAGAAATAGGGTTCATTTGCTCAGTTTCTTGGAGATTCCAGGTTCAGCCCAGATGAGGCCAGGGTCGAATGATCAAGGCATGGTGTTTGACAGTAGATAGAGGGAAAGAGAGAGCCAGCAGGGGGAGAAGGAGGGATATATCACCCAAAAAACCACATCCCACATACCCTCCTTAGCAGCAAGCCCAACTTCCAACATTGCTGCCTTGTTTCCCTGAGGGTTAGAGGGACATTCTAAATTTAAACTATTATACTATCTCAAAATTATTTAATCTCTCTTCAATCTGCCTCATAAATCTAAAGGTCATTTTATTGTGGGACATGTGGGTTTACTGTGCTCAGATTTTCCAAGACACTTTTGAAAAGTCCTCAGCGAATATTGATACACACCTCATTCTTAACCATTTAGAACTATTTAAGTGCTGAGAATCAATCTAACTACCCTCTCTGGGACAGTAATTTGTCAAAACTGGCACAGTTCACTGATGCGTTCTTTCAGGCTCGTTGACACTGTAAAATCTTCAATACTCTTCTAATCACTTATTTTATCTGCAAGGGTAATCTCTGAGTCACTTTTCTTCCCCTCAAAAAAGTTAGCCAATTATACTTGTTCTTTTTACACAGACCTTTAGAAAGAGAATGCCTTTCTGAAAACAAATGCATCGTATTTAAATGCTACATTTTCAACCACCTCCTTCACTGGAAGATGGTCACAGTTTCTAATTCATCAGTACTGCAGCTCAGTTTCATGAGTATCCATTTGAAGCCTCCCTGGATCTATGGTTAGATTCTCGCTGGATGATTGAGAACATAGAGGGTTAAATGCATTCTGCTTATCATTATTATTATTCAGAGTGTTTTCGTGTCTGATTAGTGATGGCGCCTGGTTGTATTTTGACATGACATGCTGTCAGGTTAGGGAAAAACAGATGCTCTAGAGCTGTGTTGCAGGTCTGGCCGAGGCAATTTGGAAGAATAAGGACTGTCAAAAGTAATCACACTAACACCTAGGTCTCTATTAACTGCGAGGGAAGACATTTTGGCAGATTGGAAGTGGAAAGTTGTGGTGGCAGTACTCTTGCAGGTGACAATAGCGGGAAGTCGGCTGTCACAAACACTAACCCTCCTGGTCCTAGAGTGGATTAGGACTTGTTTACTCAATTAGAAAGATGGCAAGATTCACATTCTAATGAAGTGTCATTGATTTCTGTAGAACTCAGAGTTTCAACCACTCGTATGGCAACTGGGAAGTCTAAGAAAATAGAAGACTGGAAATACAATCTCATGTTATGATTTACTTTGTATGTCCATGTATATAAAAATTTTCATTGACCAAATTTTTTTTTATTTCTTTGGATGGAACATTCTCACATGTCCAGATGATGTACATGGGATGAGGGTTGGAGCAGAGATTCTCACACTGATGTAAAGCCATCATAAAGGTTAAGAGGGCATCCGTCTGCAAAACAACCCAGCATTTAAGAACAAACAGTACCAGGCTGTGGGTTGCAACCTAGTCAGAGGCACTTCATGCTAGGAATTTGGCAATAATGACCATTTTTTGAATCAAGAGGAAGAATTTATTGAGTTCTCTTAAAGAGATACATCCCTCTTTGCATCTTCACCCTTGTACTTATACCACTCACTGGGAACAGGGAGATCACATGACCATGAGTTTCTGGGTATGCAGAACCGAGTTCCTGCCATGGTATTGAGTTTATATTGCCATTTTAGGGACGTAGCTAGTATGTATGAGGCCCTGGGTTCAACCCCTGGCACTTCAAAAAGCGCATTCTAAAAATCGTTCAAAACAAGATATGGTGGCACACTCCTATAACTCAAGTGCTTGTGAAGCTGAGACAGGGATAGGAAAATCCCAGGTTCCAGACAGGATCATCAACATAACAAGACTCCTCAGCAATGTAGTGAGAACTTGTTGAAAAAATAATAAAATAAGGGGTTGAGGGAGAAGGGTGTAGCCTAGAGGTAGAATGCCCCTGGGTACAACCTCTAGAATCAAAACAGAAAAAAATATATACATATATATATATATATATATATATATATATATATATATATATGGATATTTATCCACAAAACTACACGAAAATCATAATGATATCATTTGGGATAATATTTCATCTTCAAACAACCTTTTAAAAATCCCTTTAGCTGCGTGTGGTGGCGCACGCTTGTGGTGGCGCACGCTTGTCATCCCTGTGCCTGGGAGGCAGAGATAGGAGGATAGTGCAGGTTCGAAGCCAGCCGCACTGGCTTAAGAGACACTGTTTCCAAATAAAAAAAAGTATAAAAAATAGGTCTGGGAGTGTAGCCCGGAGGTAGAAGGGTTTCCAGGAACCCCAGTACCACCAAAATAAGTAAATAAATAAAATACAATAAAAATAAAAATCCCTTTAGAAAATAAAATTGCTCAATAATCTGGGCACTTGGGTTTGGAGAATTCAGGCCCTGATGCACAGGCCTCCAAGAATCCTGGTGTCCACTTATGCTCTCAGTTGGATATGGCCCTCAGTACCATCTGACTACCAGCCCTGGGGAATCCCTTCACTTCTACTGAACAGAGATTAGAGGTCCAGCATGTGCAGCATCAGCAGGTCTGGCTCATCCACCTCTTCCAGTGGCCATACTTTTACCAGGGAGAGGGCATTTTTCCCTTGGGAAGAGGTAGGCTACACCTATCCATGTAAAAGTTTAGAACACTCACAATATCGTAATAGTTTTGTTTTTTTTAATTAAGGCATGCTTAAAAAAGAAAATGAGATAAAGAGAGAAACTAATATCAACTACTTATTATTCCAAGGACAATGTTAAATGTTCTATTCACGTATTTTATGTATTTAAGCAATAAGAGAAAAGACAAACTCAAAATGCCTTTCACTTCTATCTGCACAACATCTGAATCTCATTTTATTATAAAAATCATGTTGGCAGAATCACAGTGTTTTAATAAGACAGAATTTTAGACCTATATTCCAATACTCTTTCCTTTTTATTTCTATCAGTATCATTTTTGAAGGCTAATTGCTTCTAGTTTTCTTAAATGCAAGTTATTTTTCTTCTTTAGTTATCTTAAAAAATTAAATAAAATTAAGGGAGCAGCCAGACATGGTGGTGAATGCTTGCAATCCCAGTACTAAACCAGAGACAGGAGCTAGGTTCAAGGCTAGCTTCAGCAGCTAAGCAAGGTCCTCCAAATCATAGCAAGACCCTGTTTCAAAATAAAATTTAAAAGACGTGGAGTGTAGATGAGAGATAGAAGGCCTCTAGGTATTGTCCCCAGTGTCCCACCTCTCAAAATAAAACTAAAGAGGCTATTTAAAACAAAATCATTCTTCTCATGGAATAATTTTTCCAGTAAAAATGATGCAATCTTTAGAAAAATTTTGTTTTATTTTGAATGCATAAAGCACTTAGTTAAATGCTTCTTTAAATATGTCTTTAAAAGTTCTTTGATCATGATTATTAAAAAACTGAAGCTATTATTTTATACTTTTAATATTTCATAAAATGAGTTCAGGGTCACAAACTATATAAGTAAGTCTTCAGAGAAAGACAGAGTCTTTGGATTGTTGACCCATGAACTAGAATATTTTTGTTTTCTGAAAAAGAAAACAAAATGTGTTTATGTGCAGCTGTGTCCTGAATGAATCAATATGTTGTAACATGAAGGGCAAGTATATCTTTTGAGGGAACATTCTGCAGCCCCAGTCTTAACATCAGTGCTATGAGGGAAATAACATCTTTATAGCAGAACTATTATTAATAGCAAAGCTCATCTGTAATGAAAAAAAACTTTTCAATTAAAAAGAATGGAAAAGGGTGACTTTGTTCAAAGCACCCCCTTATGCTTTAGCATGGGGCTGTAACTATCTTCTGTATTTCTATATTTTTAATAAACTCCTTTAAATCTTCAAAAAAAAGAATGGAAAAATACTCAGTAAGAAATAATGAGTAAAAGAAGAGAATATCACCATGATCTAAAGAAAACCTTATAGGGTAGTATAAGAGGGACACTGTCTTATGTGGAACAGGATAGGGGCTGATTTTACAATTAGTCCTTATTCATCATATATCTTGATACAGTCAGATTTAGGAATAACATGAAACTATGGAATAGCAGGTTTTGTCATATCAGGTTGATGAGAAAAGTTATCACTTAAAGAGACCTTGTGATATATTAACAAATGGGTATTGTCTGTAAGGGAAATCACAAAACTTCTCTTAACTAGATTATAAATTCAAGCTGGGCATGGTGGCTCAAGTTTGTAATCCCAGCATTTGAGAGGCTGAGACCAGAGGATTGCGGTTCAAGGACAGCCTCAGCTACTACTTAGTGAGGCCCTTTGCAACTCAGTGAGACCCTGTTTCAAAATAAAGAATAAAAAATAGGCAGGGGGTATAGCTCGGAGGTTGAAATCCCCTGGGTTCCATCCCCAGACCCACCAAAAATAAATAAAAAAATAAAAATAAAATAAAATAGATTATAAATTCCCCATGAGTTTTTAAATTACTTATGCCTCCAAGCAGGTCGTAAAAACAAAAACTACTGAATGGTAGCCATGTTGAATTTGCAGCCACAAGTCTTAAAATGAAAACAACAAGAAACACAGTGCTTAATTAAACGTGTCTGCAGATAAAGTTCAAGTTAGGCTCTTTTTGTTTGTCTCTGTGTAAAGTGTGTATACCTGAGGACACCTCTAAATGATCCTGGCTTTGTCTCAATCTGAGAAAATTCTGAAAACACCCACAAATTCTGTATCATAGGAACAAGTGAATCTAGTAGGCACTTAGTACCTTATTAGACTTGCTTTTCTCCAGAAAGAGTAAACTTTCATGGATGACATAATTTAGATTAGAAACTAGTTTTCATGGGCACTTAGTTGATCTTTCAAATACTTAGAGCAGATATCAATGTTAACCACTGCTTCTAGTACCTGAAGTTTTTTGGAAGTCTTCATAAAATGTTAATATTTAAGCCCATAGTAATCAGTTTCCTGTTACGGAGTCACATATATAGCCAGTGCCTTCAAGATCACAAATTTGACTGCAAGGAAAATTGGTTCCAAAACTACGCTGATCATTTCAGTTTCTCGGAGTTTTTCTCAACATTCTCACTGATATAATAAAAAATAACTAACCATGGAAATTAGAGGAAGGAGGATTTATTCACTCACAGTAGTTTTGGAGATTCTGGGTTCAATCTAAGTGAGATCAGGGTCTGGAGCTCAGGCATGATGGCAAGACGTGGAGAGAGGGGAAGAACAAGTTCCACTGAGCAGGACAGCAATTGAAGTAACTAAACTTGTCGAGAACTTAGGCAAGCCATCTGAGAATATGAGAGGTCAATTGGGAGGCGCTGACTTTAAATTTTCCCATATCATTTACCTTGGATCTGTTGGGAAATATGTTTATGTTCACATGTGTAAATGAGAATAAAGCAGAAATGCATTGTTTTTCTCTACTTCCTTTAAGTAGGGGTGGTTTGATGGAGGTGTGTGATTATTAACTAAAACAAGTAGAAAAACAAAGTTGGCAACTCTTTAACGTGATATTCCAAACAGTTTTGCCAATCTCTGTGAATCTATTCTTACAGTGGAAGGCAACAGATGTTCTGGTTTAGGTCGTGGAATGAATTTTTTAAATGACCTTGATCTCAAATGGTATTTCATAAATCTGAATTTTGAGAAGAGTCATAGTAACCAAGCTCTTGTCTCCCAGGGAAGAGCCTTGAATCTCTTTGGGGCAAGTAATGTTTGTCCCTTCTTGTGCAAAGAGAAATGCTCATAGGGTTCAATCAGGTTATGAATCTGGCTTCTGACCTCTAACTTGAAAAGTGCTCTTGGAATCCTCATGAAATCCAGTTCAAAGATATGAACGGGAATTTAAATTTTCTTTCAGGTCCAAAAATGATACCAACATTATTTCACTCATTCCTTTATTCATTTCCTTTAAGGTTGCATTATTTGGAATGAGCTTTTTTTATTTTCTTTTTTGCGGGTCTGGGGATGGAACCCAGGGGCATTTGACCTTCGAGCTACACCCCCTGCCCAATATTTTATTCTTTATTTTGAAACAGTGTCACACTGAGTTGCAGAGGGCCTCACTAAGTAGCTGAGGCTGTCCGCGAACTGCAATCCTCTGGTCTCGGCCTCCCAAATGCTGGGATGACAAGCGTGCACCACCATGCCCAGCTCTGGAATAAGCTGTCGATGTTTGCTTTTTTGAAAATGTGAAACACATTTCAAGCACTCCATAGTAACTACCTTTAATTAGACTAAGTAAGCAGACCCCTCAGGTTTCCATTTTCATTTTAACTATTATTTCATGTAATGGTATTGCGCAGAAGAAGAAAAAACAGAATTCCTGTTTCTTCTGCATGTCTGCTTTTGAAAGAACAACTCCTGATTTTTACAATTTACAATTTTACAATTTGAATCCACACTTAAGTGTGATAACATAAATCAGTGTAAGTCTTAATATGGACTTAACAACATGATATAAAGTGTCAACATAATGTATTGTTGACAGTATTTTGAGTGTTATTTAGAATTATTTTCTTTTGTTTTATTTTCATTTGAGACCTTGTGTGTTTGTGCTTTATCCTAGAATATCTAATCATTCCTTTTTTTTTTTTTTCAAAATTTCTTTAAATTTATTTTTCTGGGCTGATAAATCACACCCAGAGCCTTGTGCATGCTTGGTGAGCACTTTTCCGCTGAGTAATACCCCTAAATTCTTTACTTGGATTTTGTCTGTAATACTCAAAAAATAAAATAATTGAAATTATTTAAAGTCACTGAAAATTATTTAAAGTCCAGAAAATACTAGAGAAAAGTACTGTGAAAGAAGTTGAATAGAGTGATAAAGGTTGGATGATGTTTGAAAAGAGCAAGAGGAAAGAATTACTTGATGCTTCAAAAGTGATTAAACTAGGAAACATGTCTTACACTAATTATTTTCCATCAAAGTAGAAGCACTTATGTCTTTGGTTCAATAAATATTTCAAGTGTTATCTCTCATATTATTTTGAGCTTCTTATTCAACTCTACTCTACTCTCATCCATTCTATATTGCTCCTTCGTTTGAAATATTTTCTTTATAGACCAGCTGAGTAAATCTGGAATTGTGTTGAAGTCCCACAGCCAAGAGTAAGGAAATATGAATGAGTTATCTAAATAGACCCTGGTAAAATAAAATTGAATTATCTTTATTTTAGTTTGTACTAGTTTAAAAATACTAAGTCCCTAAACTACTAATATTAATATACTTTTCTTAATGAAATACACATATTTTTCTAAATATTATTTTGTTTATAATAATTATGGTTATTTATTAATATCTCCCTAAACTATTATACCAGAAATCTATGCATTTTATTAGTAAAACGATTTCTGAGTAAGAAAGTGAGAAAGAGCTACCAAATTAAGTTTCTCAGCTCAAGTTTACTATCCAGAAACCAGTGTTCACTGTCTTTAACAACCCAACCAGGTATGTGTGCATATATTTACAAATGTATGCATTTATTTGTATTTTGCCTGGTTTTGTCATTAGCATATAAAGCCTGAAATTACAGGAATTTTGCTGTATCTTTCACTAACACATTCCCAAAATGTAGAACAGTGCGTGGAACATATTAAATTCTCAAATATTTATCGGATAAACTAGTAGATGAAAGGGAAGCAAGAATGTAGAGGGAATTGGATGGCTGGCTGGATAAATGGAAAAATGGATAAATATATGATAAATGGTCAGATAAACAGGAAGGTGGGTAGGTGGATGGATAGGAGGGTAGATCATGAATGATGTGTCCAATAATACTCTCTCTCTGAATCGTAGTTTGATAGACTTGGTTAGCTGTCTTTGCAAAATCTTTATTTTGAAGAAAGAGACACTTAATAAGAAAAAAATAGATGTAATCCTTCTAAAACTAAACTCTTTAATTGAAGAATTATACATCAATGCACTGATCCTCTGGTGATCTCAGTTTTTAATGGAACATGTTTTATTTTAATTTTTGATGTAGTATAAGTAAATTGTAATCTATATGACACCACTGGTATAATTTTGATCTAAAGTTACTCAATATGATTATCTTTATCTCCTCAGATCATTTAAAATTAATATTCAGTCTACCAATCTATCATGCAGCTCTCAGTGCTGTACTTTAATGATTTTACTCTTCAAACATCTTCCTGGAAATTATCCTAATTTAGGAGAATTCTTCATAATTCCTACTTGAAAATCACTGTATAATAAAGTTAGTGTTTACCTCAACTTTATAATGCAGTTACCAATACTCTCACGAGATTCCTTTGGACAACTGGACTCTGAAAATAACTATGTCCAGAGCATTTTAAAAAATACTGACTCTTGCTCTTGGATTCTGATGGAAGATACATTCATGTTACAGTGATGAGATACTTCTCAAAAATAGACTACTGCACACTGGAAAAAAGAAAGAGAAAAAGTGAGTAAAAAAAAACCAAGTCGGTGTTAAACTCAGTCATTCCAACTTAACTTTGCTGTTATTTTAGCCAGATATTTTATTTATTTTTTATTTTTATGTGGATCATATTGAAAATGGCATACATTCAGACAATGCTTGGTGCCCTCCTCACCCCTGTTTCCCCTTCCACCCTCTCCCAACAGTGAGTGTCCAGGTTGACCATGCTACATTCATACTTTTACACATATTCGGATGTAGCTCCTCCATTAATCAACCTCCGCCTTCTTCCTCTCCTACCCTTCCAATCTAGCTTTCCTGAGGTTCCCCCACCCCATTATCTGGAGTCCCTCTGGTATCTCCAACACTCCCTAGTTTGGGGATATTAGAGAAAACATATTCCCCTCTCTTTCAGTGCTTGGCTGATCTCACTTAACCTAATGTTCTCCAGGTCTTTCCATCTTCTTGTGAATGACATGATTTTGTTCTTCATTATTGCTGAGTAGAATTCCGTTGTGTATATTTCCCATAATTTTACAATCCATTCATCTGTTGATGGAGACCTAGGTTGGCTTCATATTTTGGCTATTATTAATTATGCTTAGCCAGCTATTTTAATTCTAATTAACTTTAAGCACGTCAAATTACTCATTATTCTTATTACGGAATTTCTGTCAATCACTTTTGGAATCATTAACATTTTTATTTATTTATTTTTACCTTTTAATGATATGTTCAAACCATTCTATTTCTCATATATTTTGCTACTTTATTTATGTTTTGTGTTTTAAATTTCTTTTTTGTAGGAAAAAATAGATATAATTATTCTTAAACTGAACTGTTTAATTTAGGAAGAATCACACACTCACATACTGAGTGCACTGTTTTTTCCTATAAAGAACTAAACAGAAATTATCTCAGACATTGTAGGCCACATAGATCCCTTTCAAAATTACTCAACTCTCCCATTGTGGGGTGAAAGCAACCATAGACAAAGTATAAATAGTAAATGGAAAAGACTGTGTACCAATAAATCTTTATTTATATAAAAATATAACAATGGATGGGCTGCATTGGGCCTGTGAGCTATAGTTTTTAACACTTCTTATAATTGTAATGTTTCTTCCATTGATGTTTTATTTTGTACCCATTTGGTGGGACATAGATTTTTGTCTCATAACTATGTAGTTTATGTGACAATATTTTTCATGCCCAAGAATTTTTACTGCAACTGAAAAGAAATATTGAGATATCTTCTGTTAATTTAAGTGACATGGTATTTATGTAGTAGATTCGCCACGCGCATAAACCATGAATGTTGCTACATTTATGGAAGTATTGATAGATTTTCTTTCATTTTAAAATGGAGAAATTTGACTCCATAAATTACTATCTGTGAATATATTTGTATACTGGAATTTTGAGTCGTATCTGGAAATTAAATACTATTTTAGGCGTTTCTGATTTATTTTATCAAACAGGCTATAAGAGTGAAATGAGGTTGAGATGTTGGCCAAATCAAAATGAAGGTATATTGTATATGATAATGCATTTAATAACTGAGGCTATAGGTGATACACAGATTCTTTATCAGTCAGTAGGCTAATCAAATGTCCAGGTGTTATAAATTTGCACACCATTAAGAACATGAGAAAAAAACAAGTACAGTTTAAACCAGCATCAGTTAGACCAGTTTTGTTTTTCTTATGATGTAGCTCCAATATATTCTTTATTAGTATTTATGTCTTTACTATTGACTTTTCAGGGCCAGAAGAAAACTTGATTGTTTTCTCATCCATGCTAAATATCACCTATGCTTATGACTAGTATTCATAATTTTTATAATAATAATAATCATATTTACCTAAAACTCATCTCAGAACCTGGAACTTGATAAGGATATAAAACACTCACTCGGGAGTCCATCTTCAGTATTTATTTTTGGAGTCTGGTGGATATTCCTGTGCTTGCCTTAGCTCTGCTCTCTGTATCTGAGTAAATTATCAGAGGCTTCATAAAGAGCTTTTGCCATCATAGTAAATATGGAATGCAGACATATGCTCAAACAGAAATCTCACGATGCCTTAGTCTATCATGGTAATATTTGTTCATTTATTCATTCATCTATTCTTTCTTTCAAAATACTTAAACACCAACTACATAACAAGTCCTTTTCTGTGTATTGAGAATGAGTGGACAGATTAGACAAACTTCTTGCTCTAATGAAATGTTAGGTTATTATTATTTGAATACTTTTTTATTATTAACATTGAGTCTACTAAAATTATGAATTCAGGACAAATAGTTTTCATATGGGTGTCTTTGTAAGCACCTTCTATTTTCCAAGAAATAAAATAATATACCTATTAGAAGAAAATGGATGAGAATAAAGTGATTATTTTTATTCATTTCAAGCACAGATGAAGTCTGTTTTCTTCAAGTATATATTAGATCAATTGATATTTGATCCATACATGAATGCATAAAATGTTCTCAATACTCTCTGAAATTTGAATAAAAAAGAGGACATAATTGAATAAAAAAAGGCAGGCAGTATTCATATTTTAGAATAAATGAATAATATCTGCTTGACAAAGTCTCATTTATAAGAATAGAACAAACTTATTATTTTCTAGGAGAAGGAAAACCTTTTCTAAGGATAGTTGACAAAATTTTATTCCTTTTGAGTTTTTCAACCTTGCCCTATACCTTTTGAAGTACATATTAAACTTATGATTAAATTTTCAATTTTGCAGACAAGCAATACTTTGCAAATATATTTGCTTTGAGGTGCTTATTTTTTCTAGCTCTGACAAAAACTTGCATTTGAACTAGATTTTTTAAACCTTTCTTTTTATTTAGGTTTTAAATATAAGATTGTTCATATATAAAGCTATGGATCTGCCATGGCTAGGGTTTCAATTAGTCTCATTTTTAGTCAGTATGGATTTATGTCTGTCCCTCCCCAGTATCTGTCTCTATAAAACAGTATAGAATGTTTCTTGGGGGTGACAAAAGAATTCTGGGATGAGGAAATGATGAATTGATAGACCAAAAAACTACAAGATATTCGCATGCTAGGAGCTTGATAAGAATTATTAAACCTAATTAATTATACAGAGTTGTCTGAGTTACAATTTTAAAATAAATATAATTTCCAGATGGAGAAATAGTGGTTTAAAAATAAATTATTTCTGGTCACTTTCATGCTTAGAAAAAAGAGAACAAGAATAATGGTTAGAACCTTGTCTACATGTGTGTGTGTGTGTGTGTGTGTGTGTGTGTGTGTGTGTGTGATTTGCTGGAGATTGAACCCAGGGCTTCATATGTAAAAACTTCGTATTAAAAAAAACTTCAAAATTTTTTTTATCTCTGAGCTGTAACATAACCCTACATCATAAATTAGTGAGCATGCTTAAATGTCCCTGTTTTCCACTGCCCAACACTTTGTAATTCACTGCCCGCTGCTTACTCTTTATACATTGCTCACGTGGGCAGGATATGCATGCACTTTGCTCCAACTATCGTGTGAGTGACATTTACTTATTTATTTGCTTTCAGTGGTGCATTGCTATTAGACGTCATCATGAGGTTCACAGCGATCGGAATGCACATGTCCACAGCTCTTGGTGGATTCCTGGTCACATCCCATTTGGAATACTGACCATCCACCCTCATTTGAGTTTTAGCATTTTAGAATCACTTAGTATTTCTGTACGAGTGTCCCACTTTCACTTCCCACACTCAACTCCTGCACACCATTTTAACCAAGATAGAAGCCTCCTATCCGTTTTCTACTCCTTTTCTGTCATGATTTTATTACAGTAGCTCTCTAGAAAGTTTTTCCTTCCTTCCTTATTTCCTTCCTTCCTTCCTTCCTTCCTTCTTTCCTTCCTCCCTCTCTCCCTTCCTTCTTTCCTTCTTTTCCTTCTCTATTTACTAGCAGAATTAGTTAGGGTTCTGCTGAGAATTAGAATCAATATGACATGTATACAAACACAGGAATTTATTTATTATGAGGATTCAGAAGGTAAGTTTTACCATCTGTCATTTGCCATTTACAAACTGGAGCCCCCGGGCAGTTATGGAATGCTCCAACCCAAATGCTAACCTTACCCAGAAACACCCTTAAAGATATACCTAGAGACAACACACACTGGAAAAACTGTGGTTTGTTAAGAATTGACACATAGAATTCACCATCACATGTGCCCTGGTTTAGATCTAATCCTGTATCATTTAAACAATGACAATAATGTGGGATCAATTTCAAAGATTTATTTCTCTTTTTAGTTTAAATGCAAGATACAAAGTAAGCTTCAGTAATTGTTTCTTGAGTTAGCGTGCAGATAAAGGGAAAAATAAAAAATGCAATCACATCTGTTAGCTCTTCTATTATATTATTTATTTTGTTTCTTGTTCTATTTTGCAGAAGCTCTATAAAACAAATCTTGGGCTGGCCATTGTGGGACGTGCCTATAATCCCAGTACTCAGGGAAGCTGAAAGAAGAAGCTAGTTCTGTTCTTACTTCTTTTATCTCTATTGAATATCTTAATAAAAGCATACCACTGATTAATGGATAGGCAATTTATTGCATACATAGGAATATATATATATATATATATATATATATATATATATATATATATATACCTCCGGGCTACACTCCCAGACCTATTTTTTATTTTTGGAAATTTAAAAAAAAAAATATATATATATATATATATATATATATATATATATATATATATATGATATATGGTACTGGGGTTCCTGGAAGCCCTTCAACCTCGGGCCTACACTCCCAGACCTATTTTATATTTTTTAAATTTGGAAACAGGGTCTCTTAAGCCAGCGAGACTGGCTCCAAACCAGCGTAATCCTACTGTCTCCGACTCCCAAGCTTGCGAATTACAAGCGTGCGCCACCATGCCCAGCGACAGCCTCAGATATTTAAAGAGACAATCAGCAACTTAGCAAGACCTTTTTTTAAAAATAAAAAATGAAATAGGGCAGGGGGTATAGCTCAGAGTTAGAATGCCCTTGGATTTAATTACCAGTATCAAATTAGTTTTAAAATGATGACTTTATTAAAAATAAAAATGACACAACTCCTATTTGCATGATTACAATAACATAATTTTGTGAACCTACTCTGCCAAAATCAACTTTTTTCTGACCCTGCTGTAATTCTCTAATTATTATTTTATTGCCAGTGATGCCTACTAGTATCTGTAGACCTCAGGCCAATAGAAGATCAAAAGTTGTTTTTTATATTAATACTTGGCCAGGCGTGGTGGCTCACGCTTGTATTCCCTGCGCTTGAGAGGCGGAGACAGGAGGATTGCGCAGGTTCGAAGCCAGCCGCACTGGGTTAAGAGACCCTGTTTCCAAAAATAAAAAATAGGTCTGGGAGTGTAGCCCGGAGGTATATATATATATATATATATATATATATATATATATATTTATATATATGTATATATATGTATATATGTATATATGTATATATACCTAGAGACAACACACACTGGAAAAACTGTGGTTTGTTAAGAATTGACACATAGAATTCACCATCACATGTGCCCTGGTTTAGATCTAATCCTGTATCATTTAAACAATGACAATAATGTGGGATCAATTTCAAAGATTTATTTCTCTTTTTAGTTATGTTATATGTATATGTATGTATATATGTATTTAGTATATATGTATTTAGTTATTATATATGTATATATATGTATATATGTATGCAATTTGTTGCATACATAGGAATATATATATATATATATATATATATATTCCTATGTATGCAACAAATTGCCTATCCATTAATCAGTGGTATGCTTTTATTAAGATATTCAATAGAGATAAAAGAAGTAAGAACAGAACTAGCTTCAGGTATTAAGGAAATTACTCTTCATCCTGAAGTTCTCCCAGGAAAGCACAGAGCTTTCCTGAGCTCCTCTCTTCTTCAAGAAGCCCAGAAAACTGCCCACCTGCAACAGAGATGGAAATAGAGTTGACTTCTAATACTTCCAACTAACAAGTAGGTAAGGTGATTATTCCCATTGTGGTTCAAAGAAACTATACACAGAAAATCGCCTAAAATGCAGGTTTATGAAACTCCACTAGGCATCTCTGAACTATAAATAGAAAATGTATTAAAGATGATCATGCCTAATAACTAAAACATGCTTAGCACTTACCTTAAAGATCTTTACAAATACTAATTAATTCTTATACTAGTGGCCCTGTGATCAATCATCTGTATTTGAAGGAAGAGAGGATCAATATAAGAATGACTACTCTCACATAGAGAGAGGAAGGGTCAATACAGAGTTTAGAGAACCATTTAAATCAGAGTTGTAGTACAGAGAGATTTGAAGGCTTAAAGAGATGAACTCAGGGTGTCAGTTTCTTTGGGGATTATCAAGATGAACACAAACGAGACTGATTTCTTCATATCTAATAAAATTTAGCTTCAATCTCTGAACAAAATGCAAAGCAATAAAGCTCTTTCCAGCAGCATCTCAACAGACAATGGCCTTCAGCTTGAAATTATACCTTGATTGGAAGTACAATGATTGCTTTGGCCCTTCTTGCCAAAGGGCAGATGAGGTCTTCATTAGAGGCCTCGGTTTGCTCTACAAGGCATGCTAAGAGCCATTCCTTGAGGCCAGCTGTTCAGCCTGTGGATCCTGGCCAGCCTGGAGTGTTCAAGACCGGGATGTTTGCTCATTGAAATGGATTCTGTGGGAATAAACAAGGAAGAGAAGGCCAATGGAGTACCAGGAGTCATTCTCCATCATGTTCCATCCTACATCTGGTACTGATGGCTCTGTGGATTCTCAAGCATCTCCATATCCTCTTAAATTCAGAGCATCCACCTGAAGAAAACTCAGGGCCCCTCGTTTTCTAGGAAATACCAAAAACTTTTAACTTATTATATCTTTCTAATGTTTGGAGTTCCTAATATGTGCCCTGGACTCCAGGATGGGTTGAAAGCAGAGGCAGCACCAGCCTCTTGAAGCTGACTCTGTGCATCTGACCATCAAGCTCCCAGATACCTGCCTCTGATTTACTGATGTAGACAAGGTGAAGCCAGAAAAAAATGAGGCAGCTGTAGCCCTCGAGTGCGCAGAAAAGCGCATCAGGCAAATCGGAGTCTTAAAATTTCAAAGGTTAACAAGGAAACAATCATTTCTCTCTTGACCCAGAGGACAATGCAAATACATCACTTGATATTAGTAACAGAGCTCCTATCAATCACAATCACACAGATTCACAGGTCAAGGGCCAGAAAATAATGACACAGGGAAACAAGTGTTGATATAGCACAGCTGAAAGGACCAATCTCTGCTGACCAAGGAGCATCAAAGTCAATGAGATTCGTTTGACCTACAAAATGCTAATGGCTTAGAGAACATCATACTGGCAATGTCTAAGAGATACTTCTCATTGCTCATAAGAGGAACTTCAGTTCATTGCATGAATACTACTTATGATAATGTGGTATGATGTACCATAAAAATCTCTGCATTGTTTTGCATATCAGATAAAACATATGCATTTGTTCACTAATATTTCTTGAAGATGGTTTCAGTTAGCCTTCTCTACTCTGACCACAAATACCTGATGACCACAAACTAAGTAAAGGAAAAACTGTTTGGGGGCTTAAAGTTTTAGAGGTTTTAGTTCATGTTAAGCCAGGTCATAAATTTGACCCTCTGGGCATGGTGGCAGGAAACAGAAAGAGCAAGGACCTGGGGCAAGTGATACATATACTTACCAATGTCACACGCCCAATGATCTACCTCCTCTAGCCACACCCTATCTGTGTACAATCACTACCCAATAAATCCATTACACATCAATGAATATATGCGCTGATAAGATAAAAAAAAACCTTAAGCTTTAATGATATCACCTCTGAACATATTTTGCCAATACATGAGCTCTTCTACGGATCATTCCATATCCAAACCAGAACAAAGACATTGTAAAGAAAGATTTATCATGGTTTTTCTGTTGGTTTGTTATAGAATATTGGCAAATTGCTTATCCTTTTGAACGCCTTCACATATTAAACATGAACTTTCCTCTCCTGAGTTATTATTGTCACACTTACAACCAGAGGGTAAAATACTAGGAAATTTTAAGTGAACTTAATGTAACTCCTGGTTCTTTCTTTCTTTCTTTCTCTCTCTCTCTCTCTCTCTCTTTCTTTCTTTCTTTCTTTCTTTCACTTATTTATTTATTTATAGACAGCGTGAAGCCATAGAAATATTGTAGCTGTAGCCCTGGGTGTACTGGAGATTGAACACAGGGACATTCTACTTTTGAACTACATCCCAAGCCCCATTTTATTTTTTATTTTGAAATGGAGGAACCCCTATAAGCTGCCGAGGTTGGCTGTGAACCTGTGATCCTCTTGTCTCAGCCTGCTAGGTACTGGGATTACAAGTGTACGCAACCATGCTCAGTTCTATTATTTCTTAATTTATTTTCTGGTCAAAATATAAAACTATATAGAGATTCATTTAGAGAAAACTAATGGAAAATGTTGAAAAGATTATTTCTTTTGTGGATGTGAAATAAATTAAATTGTATATTAAAGGTTAGGCAAAATGGTTAAATTAGCAAGAATAGTGTTTTCTCTCTCTGTCTCTGTTATTTTCTCTTTCTTTCCCTTGATATGTAAGTCCATCATGAATCATTCAGAAAGGAGTCTCTATGTTTGGAATAATTTCCATCTCATGTCAGCCACTGTGGCGTACACAGCCATGCCTTTTGAGTGCACCCAGTTAGACTGGAGGGGTGCATGCAGAGTGCACTAGTTTTAAAGAATTTTCATGGAACTTTCTAGTAGAGCTGAGCTAGTCAGTGTTATTGGCTACCAGTTGTGGGTTCTTGACTCGGTCTAGAAGCAAATCAGCTGACTTGTGTATTTACATATCTAAAATAAGATTCATTAAAGAATGTATGTTAATGAATACATCATTAGCACTCACTTTTATATCCTAATTGATGCTATTCAGGAGCCCACCAGTTAGCAGAGGACAGACATGGCCTATATCTTATTTGGGAGCAAAGAACATCGGGTTATTAACATCTCACTACTTACATCTGCATATTACTTTAAGGAACACATTACAATAACCATGTTTAACAAAATCATGACTGAAGAATATGAAATTAGATCTATTTTGTATCAAATGGACCAACATTAAATATTTTAATATTTTTATTACAGAATACACTTATTATGATAATACTTTAAAATAACTCTAATTCATATGTATATGAAGTTCCCATTTTGGTGAGTCACTGCAATTAGATCACTAGTTGAAATAAAATGGGTACTCATTAGGAAAAGCTTGTACATTAGAATAAATCAATTTCCTCTTATGCTTGTAAGAAGTATGATAGACTCTGCTCTCAGACTTCTACTCTGAATAACCAATAAAGACATTTATGGACATGGCCAGTCCTATTGAGTAATTCAATTGTAAGTAATCAGATAAGAAATTATTAAGAAAACAGGGAAATGACCAGGGTGAATATATGATAGTGGATGCATGTAATGGGTAGGATAAAAACCAACGTGATAATGAAGTGAAGGATTCTGGGAGGCTGGCCTATCTTACTAGTTCAAAATTACTTCTGTGAGCCGGGAGTGGTGGCGCACACTCGTAATCCCTGAGCTTGGGAGGCAGAGACAGGAGGATTGCGTAGGTTCGAAGCCAGCTTCTCTGGTTTAAGAGACCCTGTTTTCAAATAAAAATATAAAAAATAGGTATGTGGGAGTGTAGCACGGAGGTAGAAGGGTTTCCAGGAACTCCAGTACAACAAAAAAGAAAAAAAGAAAAAACAGATTACTTCTGTGAGACTCTTTATGGATCTTCAAAGTACTGAGTTTGACTTGGAAAACTAAGCTCACAGCCCAAACAGGACATTTGTTCGAATATTCCATCACTGTGTGCCTCTGGCATTAAGAATTACAAATGAGAGAAGCAGCTCATGGAGGAATTATTTCAGCTTCCCTCCTAGCTCATGAAGGAACTATACTACACATAGCAAATATTCTTCCTCAGATTTGATGTCAGAAGCTTTCTTTGACACACACAGCTCTCATTTCCTTGTAGGCTGACCTCTGAGACTGTCTCGCATCCTTAGAAACCACTCTTGTCATTTTCCCCTGGTTTCTAATAGAGACTGAGTGAGTAGCTCTTAAGACACTGTCTAAAAATAGAAATTTTATTCTCTCCTCTTTGAAAGAGAATACAACTCCATGCAAGTAATAGGTGTATTCTGGTTTATTTGCAGAACAAAGCCTGCTTGCTTCCTCAGACAAAGCTTTGCATCATTTTAGGAGAAGAATTCAGGGTGAATGAAATGTGAGTAAAGTACAACAATAGATGGGGAAGGCAAGAAAAAGGGGAAAATGGAAATCCTGCTCACGACTAGGAGAAAGTCAGTTTCTTCCTGACCCTATGGGTCAACTATGCATGTTAGATGATACTTAAAATAATATTAAAAGTACGTAAAATGAATTAACGTGTGTTTTGTTCTTTGGAGTTATAGACATGGAAAGAAAATTTTGCTCAGTGTTCTTAACATCATTTGTTTAAAAAAAAAAGACAAAGCAAAATCTTCTCATGTACTACTACTTTACTTTAAAATATATTTAGGATCCTTATCGCTTTATTATTTTCTATGCCTATCTCAACTTAGCATAGATGAATTATATCTTGGCCGCAGTTATATAGAACACGTAAGGTTCACATTGACACTTGAGTTTTAAGACTGTCTAGAAAGAAATAAAGAAAGAGCAGGAGGAAGGGAGAGAGGGTGTCATAAAATTATTATTCAGATAATACTCAATTATAGAAGAAACCTCCTGTCATACACAAACCCAGAATAAAAACCCATGTCCAAATTTAGTGAGTTTGAAGTAGTTACCATGGAGTACCGTGGAAAAAATTTTAAAAGATAAATAAAATCAAGACCAGTCTCATTAATTTCAAAATGTCTTCCAACAGTCACAATTTATTTTCTCTAACTCTGATTGCAAAAAATTAGACATTTAGCCAGACTAGACCTTCCTTCTCTTGGTCAGTTCACTACCATTGTGATCATTAAATGCTGTGAGAAGTGTTACCTAATGTACATTCACTTTCCTGGGTTTGCACAAAGCCACGATTATCTGTGCGGCCTTGGATAAGTTGCATTATGTCTCCACACTTCAGCTCCCATGTCTGCAAGCTTGGTTCAATTTTTAGGACTACCTCAGAAGGTTCTTTATGAGTTTAACTGTGTCCTTGAAAAATTCAGGTGTTTGATTCTTCAGTGTAACTGTATTTGGAAACAGGATCTTTACAGAGGCAAACAAGAAAAAATGAGGTTGTTTGATTGTATTGTGTTCCAACATGACTGGCTCATAAAGAGGTAATTTGGATATCTGCAGAGAGAACTAGTCAGGTGAAGATGAGGACAGAGAGCTAAGTAAAGTTTTTTTTTTTTTTTTTTTTGCTATTTTATTTGCTTGTTTTAGTACTGGGAATTGAATTCAGTGGCATTATATCATCAAGTTACATCCATAGTTCTCTTTTTATTTTGAAATTAGAGTCTTGCTAAATTGCTGAGACACTTCGAACCTGCAATCCTCCTGTCTTGGTCTTCCAAGAACCAGGGTTATAGGCATGTGACACTGTGAGAACTCTGAGTGATTTTTTTTTAATTTAATATCTTTAAAAAATTTTTATTGGTGCATTGTAGTCATACATCTTAATTGAGTACAAGATGGTAGGAGCACACATACATTACTCGTTGATGTTTTGACAAGTCACGGGACACCAAGAATTGGTAGCAAACCATCAGAAGCTAGGGAGAGAGGTCTGGAATATTCTTTCTCACAGCCTCAGGAAAAAGAAGGAAAAAAAAAAAAAAACAGCCAGGCTGACATTTTGACCTTGGATTTGCTGCCTCCACAAGTGTGAGATGATAAACTTCTGCTGTTTGTCATGAAGTTTGTGGTATTTTGTTACAGCGGCCCCAGTAAACTGATGCAAGGTTATGGTGGGGTTTACGGACTGATAAATGTTAGCAATTTAGAAGCCTGCCAGCAGCAAAATGACAGCTCAGCAGCAATGTACTAGCCTCAGTGTTTTTATAGGTACACGCCTCTGGCCATTTCAAGTTTTAATGATATATGTTCTGTGTCTATTTCCTCAAAATAAAGTAGCTAACCTTAAGTCCACTGACTTCTCTGGTGGTTCCTTACCAACTGTTTTGGGAGAAGAGTTAATTCCTCAACTTGGGATGGTCAGGGTTCTTGGCTTATATGATGGAAAAAATTCAGCAGGTGCCCATCTGAGACATAGACAGAAAATTATGCACATTCATGGGGCAATGCAGTCCATCTCAATTGTGAGAGAAGCCCTTTTGAAAGTGTAGCAACTTATTTATAAGGGTTTTTCATGAGACGTGGGCAAAGGAGGTATGAGAAGATGACCCCAGTCCACTAATCACAAGGTGCTTTAGGGTGTGTTGGCCATTTTCCAGGTCCAGACCTTCACTGTCTTATCAATATATAGTTATCTATTTTGTAAAAACTGTTCACAGAAAGCGGACAATACCTGAGGAGATTCCTCTCTTGAGTGACGCCCAACAATATTTTTCTTGGCGTGACCTCTGTTGTCTGATAAACAAACACCTCCCTAAAGATGATCCACAGTACCCAGGGTAATTTTAAAATTCCTCAGAAGTTGGGGGGTCTAATGGGCCTTGTAATAGGCTTTCATATTAAAGTTACATTTTTCTTATTCTCCCTTATATTCATTTCTATTTATTTCTTCTAGCTTACATCACAATATATTTATTTCATGGCCAGTATGGTAAAGCTGGCCAGGGAATGCAGTGAGCAAAGATAGAGTTAACTGGACAGATATAATCCTAGTTGGCTTGAATCCTAATTTGCTGATCCCATCCCATCCCATCCCATTTGATGCACCATGTTCTTGGGCTTTCTGTCATCACTTGATGCAAAAGAAGACACAGCAGAGATGATTCTCTGACACACAAGTGCAAATGCTTGCACATAAGTTTACACACCATTTTAGATATATGCTCTTTCTTTGCATGCTAATGAGATTGAGTGGAGTAGAAAAAAATAAAACAGAGAACAGCAATGTTCCTGCGGGTCTTACCCAAGGGCCATTAAAACAGATGATCTGCACACACCTGTAATTCCAGTGCTTGGGAGGAAAACACAGGAGGATGGCAGGTTCGAGGCCAACCTCAGTAACTTAACCAGGCTCTCAAAAACTTCGTGAGACTCTGTTTCCAAATAAAAAATAGTTTTTTTTTTTTGATATAGCTCAGAGATAGAATTCCCCTGGGTTCAATCCCCAGTATCACACTATCAAAACACACACACACACACACACACACACACACACAGTACACACACAAAGATGACCTGGATCAAGTTTCATATATTTCTATATCAACTACATAACAATGTCAAAGCTCATTTCTAAACCTACCTAAGAGCAGAAATTGCTTCAGGAAAGTCTTTCTGTGTACTAGCACCCCAGTGACATATCCCCACTGGCTCACTGAATATTCTATGGATTTCTGGTTCCATTGACAGTTCTGGGCTTTCATTAATGGATTGGGGCCATTATCTCTGATTGACTTCCTAATACTCAGCTGCACATCTCTTACAGGCCAAACACTTGTCTCCAAGCCTTGGAACTTATTGTTTTATCTTTTGGATTTTCTTTCTTCACCTCTCCCAGATCCTAACAAGCAAATGAATGAGCTCTCCACCACACACAGCTGACACATGACAAATGTCTTCCTCAGAGCCAGTGGGAATCTAAATGCCAGCTGAGTCAATGGGGAATTATGCACAGCCAGGAATTCTTACTTCTCCACCCTCCTGTCTCCCACCCAAACAAATGTGACAATGACATTCCTGAAGAAGGTTGGGACCAGAGCTCTTTGGGATACCAGTCTTCCTGCAGGATCATCTAAGGTTCTGGGGAAAAGTGTCCCATTCCTCAAATTCTGGAATATTTATTTAGTTTCCCAAGGCAGTTTTTTTTTATGAACCCATTATTAGGTAAAATAGAGGTGGGACATTTTTTTTAGGTGGTTTAATTTAGATTAAACCCGGTAACAAAAAAAAATCATGTCTTCTGTGACATCTGATTGACTTGGTCTTTGTATATAAACTTTATAGAAACTTGAAATAGGAATTTACTGTTACAGTCCATATAGAACCCCCTCAAATATACCTGTGTTATTGAGCTCTTACTAGACAAGTTTATTCTCATCATCATTTGTATGATTTAGAGAGTGTACGATTTTTTAAAATTTACCAAATTTAAAAATGTACATTTTTATTATTGATATCAATATTAAATAAATGTGGCTTGACTCAAATATACTGACTTTATTCACAGTAAAAAAAAAAAGAAGAGAATCATAGGGTTGGTTGATCTTTTACCATGATGACTGTGTTAAGATGAAATTAAATGATTAACCACAATGTCGTCGATTATAAGGATAAAAATATTTAACATTAGATAAAACACTGCAGATTATTTGAGAGACTAGTGAGACCCTTTGCCACATCTACCTTATTGCTTTCTACAGCAAAGAGCAAAGCTATGACCCTGAAGTTTCAGGTCAACGTGAACATTGGAAATGGGGCTCAGGGGAACTTCTCGGGGCTTCAGTAGAAGATCAAAAAATACTTGCTGTCTGCAAAATTTCGAGTCTTGCTTTATACCTTAGAAGTCTAGACTTGATGACTTATGGTTATATTTTTGTTGTTTTGGATTTTCAATAAATCTGGCAACATTTTGTTGAAGAATAAGCATTTTACACACACACACACACACACACACACACACACACTAAATTGTAGAAATTGTGTAGACTTTGGAAGCACACACACACAAAAAGAAATTGTAGAAATTCTGTAGACTATCATCTCTCTGAGAGATAATCATCTTTTTTATTTTTTAATTTTTTTGAAGATTTAAAGAAGTTTATTAGAAAGATAGAAATACAGAAAATAGAAATACAGCTCCATACCAGACTGACATGGAGGGGTGACTCGAAATGAATACACCCTAATCATCTTTTTTTTTTAATAGAGATCCAGAGCAAGGTATAACATCCAAATCTAATGACAAATTGCTCCAACTTGTGGACAGTTTTAGTTTTTATGACAACACTCCTTTCTAGGGTAGCATCCTTTTGGCTTCACCTTAAAGAGCTCAGACATGGACAAGGCCACTTTACCTTCATGAGTCCTGATTGCTTATATTTGTATTCCAAGCACCATGAGAAAGTCAAGAATTATATTTAACTCTAGCTGCTCTCTGTGCAAATTATTAGCATCTAAAGTGTACAAACATCAGCAAGTTCTTGAAAAAAAATATTGAGTGCAAAGGCATGGTCTTTTAAAATGTGATGGCCTTCTCAAAACTAAATCTGGGTTATATTTTTGCTTGTTTTCTACCAAGTCCTGTAAGAAATCCAAATTCTCTGCTTTTTGGTTACTGCTTTGTTTTGCTTGGCTTTTCAGCCCATAATCTTGAACCACTTAAGAGTTGACAAATACCTTCAGGGAACCCAAAGTGTGCAGAATTAGTGGTTTATCTCCACAAACACGCTTTCTTTCTCTCTCTTCTTCCATTCTTTTCACCCCTCTCTATTTAGAATATTGGCCTCTCAAGTTTTTGTTTCTCTAAAAGTTTCCAAAGCCTCCAAATAAATGTGTTTATTTATTTATTCATTTAGTAGAAAGTTTTTCCAGTTTTTCATTGAGAGTACTGATTTACCAACTCTACCATAGCCTGAAGTAGAATTCCCCTTTCTATATAATTTAGTAGAACCAAATAATGAACTCTGAGACCTAAAACGAGTGAAGTACTTTCTAACATTTTTTTTCTCTCCTAAAGCCTTTTGGGTGTTTGTGGGAAAAGGTGAAGAAATGTTTTTTATTTGTTTGTGATTCCCAAAAGCCACTCCGATTTTGTGTGATATTTTAAGAACACAGTTGAGCCTGGTGTGGTGGTGCATGCTTGTAATTCCCGCATTCAGGAGGCTGAGACAGGAGAATCCAAGTTCACGTTCAGCTCCGGCTACTTAGTACGGCCCTTTACAACTAAGTGAAAACCTGTTCTAAAATAAATAATAAAAAATAGAAGCCAGGTGTGGTGGTGCACGCTTGTAATCCCCGCGCTTGGGAGGCTGAGACAGGAGGATCGCCCAGGTTTGAAACCAGCCTCAGCTACTTAGTGAGGCTCTCAGCAACTTAGTGAGACCCTGTTTCCAAATAAAATATAAAAAAGGTCTGGGAGTATAGCCTGGAGGTAAAAAAGCTTCTGAGTTCCATCCCCAGTACCACACACACACACAAAAAATAGGGCTGGCGGTATCACTCAGAGGTAGAATGTCCCTGTGTTTTTTCTCCAATACCACACACACGCACAAAAAAAAAAAAAAAAAAAACAACTCAGAATTCACTAATAAACTCATACCTCTGCTACAACATTATATCATACTTGATATGAAGAAAATAGTTTGAAACCTTTCTAATGATCAATAGTTTCTGAATCAATTGGACTTCTTTTCTGTTCAAATTGTCTAATACAACAACCATATTTCTGTACAGGTGAGTTAAGCCCCTGAGTATTCCAAGAAGCTGAGATCATGTAATTTTTACTTAATCTAAGTGAAAATTAGACACAAATCTTTACCCAATTTTTGGTATATTTAAAGATGGCTAGACACAAACCTTTACCAAATTTTTATAGCATATTTAAATATGGAATTACGTTGAGAGCTTAAATTTTCTTTCTTTGAACTCTAAGATTTCCAATAAAGGGGAAGTGGCAGCTGTAATTCCCAGTGCAGTGTAGGTTTATGTAGGCTTAGTTTATGCTGGTGTTGGGTTGGGTTGGATGGTTTATGTGGCCACTCTCATGTGATGTGAAATCAGATGGTCCATTTGTACCAAGGCCATTTAGATTAGGAAAAATGCTATACACAAGATATGCACTCCTCTGAGATGATTGAGTTTGTTTTGACCATGTGTGTAATTCCTTGTGTCCTTATTAAGTTGGCATCACCATTAGTGTCCCTTTAGTGTGCCCTCTAGGGTCACGGCCAAATGGTCATACCTTGTAATAGTCTGACAATGTATGCTCTCTTTTTCTCCTTTGAAATCACTGTTCTCTATTCAGATTAAAGATGACATAGTCACCCTTTTGTGACAGGACAGGCATTATTAAGCACATTGCTATCTTTATGTATTAAAGACCATGTCACTACAGCTTATAAAGTGTACGCATGCACTGTGGAGTAATTTACAATCCTGCATGAGGAGGTGAATATATCACTGACTGTCCCCTTTCCTTGTCGGAAAGCCTACAGCCTGTTTAGTCATTGGAAGCAAAGGCATACAGATGCATCTAAGGAGTGCACCTGCAGACGGTTTCTGAAGTTTTCCCTCAGAGTTCACCTTTTTATACCTGAAATTTGCTTTAAAAGTTTAAATTAGTTTTAGGGTTTCCAGTACATCTATACTCCTTTTTAATGTATTTGTGACCGGCTTCATGTTTCTAATTCAGCATTTTTAAAATAATTCTGAGGATGTTGTAATCATGTTGAATCATTTAGTATTTCATAGCCAGGCCCTATAGTATGATAGTGTATTTTAATAGGACCTTGGCTTAATAATAAATGAACTTTGTTAATCTAATCCTGGGTAATTCAGGAAACAGCATGTCTTCTTCTTAATGCCTTTTTCTGATAATGATGGAGATTTATATTGATAAAATTGCCTCCAAGAAAGATGGAGTGCTCCTGATGGCTGTTTTTAATCATTAGAAGGACCTTAGAAGTGTGCGATCATCTTCCTGGTGCAGGAAGCAGGCAAGCTGATGACCAGGGCAAAGGGTTGGGCTCTGTTCACATGGAGGCTTCTCACTCTGAGAACCCTAGGTGAACTGCAGGCACTGGAGACCTAGCCTGTATGGAAAGGGGCAGAGAGTTTCTGCTTGTCTGGTACCTTCTTTTAACCAGTGAGTTCATAAATATCCAGTGAATGCCTATCCCATATTGCCTATATCTCTGGGCAGTGAGGATAAACCACAGTTAGGGAACCTATAAATCCTTGCCTTTTGAGCATTTGATTTGATAGGTAAAGTCAGACGATATATAAATGACTATATACATGTGTTGTTTGTTAGATGATAAGTGTGACAAGGAGGGAAAAAGTAGAAAGAGAATATAAATTTGTTGCTGGTAAAAAATAATATTTGAGCAAATATTGAACACGATGAGCTGAGCATGGTGATACATGCTTATAATCTCAGTACTTTGGAGGCTGAGACAGGAGGATCACATGTTCAAAGCCAGCCCTGGCAACTTAGTGAGGCTCTCAGCAATCTAGTGAGAGCCTGTTTCCAAATAAGAAATAGAATTGGGCTGGGAGCATAGCTTGGAGTTAGAATGCTTCTGAGTTCAATCCCCAGTACAAATATGTATGTATATATCCAACATAGTGAATCTAAGAGGTAAACATTTCAGACAAAAAGAAGAGGAAGTACAAAGGGCTGAAATAGGGAGGACACTGGTAGAGATGGAGTCTCAGAAGCCTTTTTCATTCGGCCCGGGGCGTGGTGGCGCACGCTTGTAATCCCCGCGCTTGGGAGGCAGAGACAGGAGGATCGCACAGGTTCGAAGCCAGCCGTGCGCGCTGGTTTAGGAGACCCTGTTTCTAAATAAAAATATAAAATAGGTCTGGGAGTGTAGCCCGAAGGTAGAAGGGCTTCCAGGAACCCCAGTACCACCACCACCAAAAAAAAAAAAAAAAAAAAAAAAAAGAAGCCTCTTGCATCCTTGCAGCCATTTTGAGAACTGTGGAATGTGAGAGCCATAAGACCTTTGGAGCAGAGAAGTGATACCATTTGAATACACTGTTTATACTGTAGGGGCAATGGCTTCTCTGGAGACCAGTTAGGAAGCTTCTGTAATAACCTTGAAAAGAAATAATGGGTCTGTCTCCATCACTCAGAACTATATTGTGATGTAAGACTACAATGCACCAATGTTAAGTATAATAAATAAATAAACAAATAAATAAGCATCCCAGGAAAAAGAGAAAGAAGAAAGGAGAGGAAGAAGAGAGAGAGAGAAAGAGAGAGAGAGAGAGAGAGAGAGAGAGAGAGAGAGAGAGAGAGAGAGAGAGAAGAGAGGGAGAGAGAAAGAATGAATAATGGATCTGAGATCTGAGACTAAAACAGATAAAATAGAGATACTAAGAAATTATCAGGATGTGGGCATATTGTGAGGGTTAAATAGGCAGAACTTGCTGTTGATTAGCTGTGGTGAGACAGAATTCCAGGCTAGCTCCAGCACTTGTTTAAGCAACTGAAAGTCCCCAGGTAGGAGAAAGTTTTTAGTGGAGGAAAGATCAGAGAGCAAACGAACAGTAATGACCAGCAAGACCTCCAAGGGGAGCTTAATTCTCACCGAAATGCTCACTAAGTTTTTCTCCACACTTGCTTACAGATGAGGCAGAATTCAAAAAATCAACTGCCACAATTTGGAAGCTACTCCTTTTGAGTTGGAGCTGGGAGAAAGGGTTCAACCCTGACCCCGTTGGATCACAGCCTGTGAAATGCTCTGCCCTTCCCTGGGTGTGGCTAGGACCTGTGAGTTACTGTGACCTGGTACGCTGTTTGGAGAAGGGTGGCAGAGGGCCATGCTAGTCTGGATGATTTTAGGGCGGGGCTCTTTTCCCACAGGTGCAAGAGCCACTCTGCCTACAGAGGCACGACAAAAGCTACACTTTTGGCCAAGAGCAGGTCTACTCGCATATTTAACTGAAAAATATGCATGCCTTTTCAGCAGGTAGCAGCAGGAACTCTCCACAGAGTCCCCTAGAGGGATCAATATAGAAAGCAGTTCTCAGGCTTGCCCATGCCAAGGACTGCTTGGGACAGTGGGCTGACTTTGAGAAGTGATCTGGGAAGTGCTGGGAGTTTGTCCCTGAGTCTCTCTCTCCACTTTCTTCAAAGACAGTGTCAGTAAGACAAATTCAAGCATTATAAATTCATTACTTTGTGAGTCTGAAATGATTAACTCCTGAGAGAAATCTTTATGATAATGAAAATTGTTCTGAGAAGTGTAACTCATTAACCACTTTTTTCTTTTTTGTTGTTGTTTGTTTTTAAACTGGATATTGAAGCCAAGGCATTCTACCTTTCAGCTACACCCAGCTCTTTTTTATTTATTCTTTAATCTGAGTCAGGCATGGTGGTGCATACCAGTAATGCAAGTATTGACAAGGCTAAGACAGGAGTATCCCCAATTTGAGATTGATAGTGAGACTCTGTTTCAAAAGACACATTTATAAGGGCCAGTAGTGTAGCTAAGAGGTAGAATGCTCCTGAGTTCAATCCACAGCAACAGAAAAATTTAAAAAATGAAATTTAGTTTGAAACAGCATCTCTCTGTTGAGGGTCTTGCTAAGTTGCTGAGGCTGGCCTCAAAACTATTATCTTGATCTTGGTATCTCCCCTGCCAGGAAATACACACAATGGAATTCTACTCAGCAATAAGTAAAAATAAAATTATATAATTTGCAAGAAAATGGAAGGACCTGGAGAACATTATGTTAAGTCAGATTTTCTTTAATATGTGCAGGATAGGGAGTAATTGGGATACAAGAGAGACTCCAGATGATGAGGAGAAACCTCAGGGGAGCCAGGGAGGAGATATAAGGGTAGGGGTGGAGGAAGACTGAGGTTCATTAATAGAAATACTACCATAGACTATGTGTATACATCTGAATATATACCAAAGTCAATATGGGTTCTCTGTATTGTGAGGGAGGGAAGTGGGGGGGCATGTGTTTCCATGTATGTCATTGTCAATATGATTTACATTATGATGTGAGACTATAATGCATCAATAGACACACACACACACACACACACACACACACACACACACACACACACAAACACAACCTGGTACTCTCCTGTCTCAGCCTTCCAAGTACTGGAATAACATGTGTGCACCATTATGTCTGGCGCATTAAACATTTCTCAACTGAGTCTTCAATAGAAATCTATTTACAAAATAAATGTCTATTTGGACTTGGACAAAGGTTATATACCTGCTCTAGATACCACTACCAGAAAATGGGTGGCTGCCAGGACAGGCAATAAAGCCTCACAGACTAACTGGAGGTGTTTTAGTTTAGTAACACTCCCTGCTCTTACTGGAAAGTGGGACAAAGTCCTAGTTCATGCAGATTCTCCCTGACTGCTTTGTTTACTTGTCTCTAAAAATCAACCCAAAGTAACATCTTCAAAAATTGCATTTATTCCCCTTGTAGATTTTAAATAATACCAAGAGGGATTAAAAAAAAAAACTCTTTATAACACACATAACTGGAAGAAACAATGCTCTGAGAGGCAAAGGAAAATGTTAGTTAGCCATTACACATCTGCAGCTGCAGGGACAGCAGCTCAACACTTGAAGCATAATAATTCTATTATGGAACACAGAGCTCCCTTTATCTGTGTTCCATAATGTGCTCCTGGCTCCCTCTTAACATCTGGGCCCAATTACATCTGTTGATTTTATTCTAAAATCCTCATGCAAAATAGAGTTTCTGATTATCTTGGAGTTCACCTCTCCTTGGTTCCTTTCCATGATTCTTTGCTTTGTATTGAAACTTTTTCCAGTAGTTATATTTTTAATAGGTCAGAACAGAGATTAAATTTCATTTTTAATTGAAATTTGGGTTTTTATTTTCACCCAAAAGCTACTGAAACCTGTTTAATAATAGTATTAAGCAGGTCCTGCCATAGCAGAATGTCTACCAGTTGTCCTACCTGATATGGTCCAAGTGTACCTTTCTGTTGAATGGATGTGTGACACATGGGTGAGAGTGATGGTACCTTTTAATCTCAATGAGGCAATGTTTGTTACCAAGTGGGTTTTGTTAGTGAATTGTCTAATGCAGTATGCTTTTTAAATTATTATTACAAAACTATGGGATACATACACAGTGGAATTTTACTCAGCCATAAAGAAGAACACAATTATGTCATTTACAGGAAAATGGATGGAAGTGGAGAACATTATGCTAAGTGAGATTAGTCAGTAAAAAAAAATAGGATGTTCTTCCTAATATGCTGAAGCTAGGGAAAAAAAGATTCATAGGAAGAACTCTCGAGGAGGAAGGAGAAACCATAGGGGAGCAAATAAGGTGACCTAATTGAGGGGGATGGGAAGAGAGCAGTGGGAAATTCCCTAATGTACATGATGTACATTCACAAACATCAAAGTCAATCACTAAGCCAAATAAGAGAAGAAGGGAGAAGGTAGGGACTGGGGTGAGAATTGGAGAAGGGCTAAGTGAGTGATGTGTGCATGTATGCCTCTACCATCTTGTACCCCATTAAGATGTATGACTACAATTCACCAATTAAAATAAATTATTATTATTATTCATAGTAGTAGTAATAGTTGAATTATTTTGTCTGGTGCTAGGGATTCATGGACATTTTACCTCAGAGCTACATTCCCAGCCCTTTTATATTATCATTTTTGTGTGTGTGTGTGGTAGGGGGATGGAACCTAGGGGCATTCTACCTTCGAGTTACACCCTCATCCCTATTTTTTATTCTTCATTTTGAAATAGGGTGTCACTAAATTGCAGAGGACCTTCCTAAGTAGCTGAGGATGTCTTTGAACCTGTGATTCTCCTGTCTCAGCTTCCCACATATTGAGATTACAAACCTGCGCTGCCATATCTGACTTTTATTATTAATTTTGAAACAGCTTCTCACTAAATTGCGGAGAGTCTCACTAAGTAGCTGAGGCTGGCTGCAAATCAGTATCCTCCTTTCTCATCCTCCCAAATACTAGGATTACAAGTGTGCGACACTGCGCCCAGTTTCTTCTCCTCCTTCTCCTCCTTCTCCTCCTCCTCCTCCTCCTCCTCCTCCCCCTCCCCCCCCTCCTCCTCCTCCTCCTCCTCCTCCTCCTCCTTCTTCGAGCATTGTAATCACATCATGACGAAATTTAGAGGTATGGAGACACACATGCAAAGGGCTTTGGGTCAGCCTTCCCCCACCTACTCTCATCCTATTCCCTCCCCCTTGTGCACGATATTGAGATGTGCATAGACAAGTTTGTGTACCTACATCATCACCATTGAAGGATTTCTGTCATCAAATCCTCCTCTCCTTACCTTCTCCCTCACTTGGGCCCCTCTGTCACTCCACTAGTATTTCTCCTCCTTTGTCTTGAATCCTTGTTATATCCTAATTTCTCTCAAGCTTCCACATATGAAGGAAAACATATTCTGATTCTTTACTGTTTTCGTGACTGACTGATCTAACTTAATATTCTCTAGTTTCATCCATTTCCTGCAAATGACATAATTTTGTTTTTGTTTATGGTTGAGTAAAATTTCATTCTGTGTATCCCTTTCTCTCTCTCTCTCTCTCTCTCTCTCTCTCTCTCTCTCTCTCTCTCTCTCTCTCTCTCTCTCTCCCCCAAAGGCCACATATATGCTAGAGCAGTACTAATATATGTTTCATTAACTAGAAGATAATAAAAGCTGAAAAGATGACTGATGGAAACTAGACTGAGTTCATACATATTTGACAGACTTTCTGTCCTAGCACAGTATGGATAGCATTGAACTGAAAAATTCTACTTTGCAACTAGTTACTTACATGACCTGAATTGAATCCAGTGTTTTTTTTTCTCAACTTGGCTTTCCTCATTGGAGTGAGGAGTTTTGGTAAAAAAAAAAATCAAGAGTTGCCATGTCAATATATTATGATTCTTCTTTCTTTCTTTCTTTCTTTCTTTCTTTCTTTCTTTCTTTCTTTCTTTCTTTCTTTCTTTCTTTCCTTCTTCTCCTTCTCCTTCTTCTTCTTCTTCTTCTTCTTCTTCTTCTTCTTCTTCTTCTTCTTCTTCTTCTTCTTCTTCTTCTTCTTCTCTCTGTATCTCTCTTTCACTTATTCTTTTATTTGTGATACTGGGCATTGAACTCAGAGATAGTCTACCTCTGAGACATACCTCCAACCCTTTTATATTTATTTATCTAATTTCATTTTGAGACAGGCTTTGTTAATTTTCTGAGCATCTTGCTAATTTTCTTAATCTAGCCTCTAACTTGCAATTCACTTGTCTCAGCCTCCATAGAATTACAGGGGTATGTCATCATACCTTTCAGAACATACTTTTGTTAAATGTGTGTGCAATAAGGTTCTTTTGTGGCACACAGTTTTAAAACCACAGAACTGGGTGTTTTCTAAGAGCTATTTTTCCTTAATTCCAGTTTTAAGAATTGCACAGGTGGCCGGGCATGGTGGTGCATGCTTGTAATCTCAGTACTTGGGAGGCGGATACAGGAGGATCGCGCAGGTTCGAAGCCAGCCTCAGCTACTTAGTGAGGCTCTCAGCAACTTAGTGAGACCCTGTTTCCAAATAAAATATAAAATAGGTCTGGGAGTGTAGCCTGGAGGTAGAAGGCCCCTGGGATTCATTTCCGGTATCACACACACAGAAAAAGTATTGCATGGGTATGTCAGCACCTTCCAATAAAAAAAAGAGCACAGCATTGGTGGTTGCCTCTATAGCACTGTCTCTCCCAGAGAATGAGACTCCACTAAAGTGTTGAGTGGCCGTGAGGATATAGGGTCACATGTCTAAGACTCCATTTCCTCTTGTTAAATGAGAATGTTAGAGAGTAGTTGGGAGAGTTCCATGAAGTTGAGTGTGTAAAACACTCAGCACAGTCTTGGATAAATAAACAGGAGCAGAGAACTCACTGAGGTTTCCAACCTAATTTATCATGGGACATTAAGTTATATAAGTTTTTTTTAAAAAAAAAAACACCCTTTTAGGCAAGTCCTTTTCATCACCAGTAAGTTCAAAGCTGAAGCTTTTCCTCTTATGTTTTTACATTGTTCATTTTCTTTCTGAAGAAAATATATGAAAAGGTACTATTTTTAAATGCAACTATTTTAAAAATATCTTATTTGAAAACAAGTCTCTACTACAAGCCAAAGGATTAAAGCAAAAAAAGAAAAAAAGTGAGTCTGCAGCTATATATATATCATATACACTTACTAGAAGTACCTTTTTAAGAAGACAGAAAACCCTAAGCTGAGGGTCGCATTTAAACTTGCAGCATTCCTGAAGCTGGTCTTTTTGCAAGGAGAGAGGGTTGAACTGTGCCCAAACCAAGCACCCGAATTCCAGAGAAAGTAGGTGAGAAATTAGAAAAGGTGCAACCCAAAGATTAAGTGGCTTTTGAAAGGTTATAGCCTTTTAAATTGACAGGACTTCATGGTCTAGCAAAAGACTCAAGAGCTGAAGATCTTAATTCAGGCACTAAGAAGAGAGGAGGTAGAAAGAAACACACAGAAAATGTGGGTCACTGAGAAAGTTGTTTGAGCCTATTTCAAATTATTCATAATCGAGTTTTTGGGGAAAGTATTAGAAATCAGAAAAAAAAATAAATATATCAGCTCAGTGTTTGGGTGTCCTGAGAAGAGTTTCTTGGTGGGTGGCTTCCTTGGCTCAGTCACATTATCAGAAACTCAGGGTCAAGATACCTTTAGTTCTTTCTATTTCAGGAAAACTTGGGGTCTCAGACTTAGGCTTTTTGTCATCCACAGCTTCTATTCTATGCTTGTGAGTTTTCTTGTCTTGATTAAACTTCTTTTTAATTTCAACTTTTATTGGTATATTGTAATCACACATCATAATGCGCAATGGGGACATTACACAGCACTTCATGAACCTTCCTCCAACTCCTCCCCTCTCTTTCCCCTGCCCTATACATGGTATTGAAATTGGCACTGATAATTTTGTGTGCATACATTATGTCAGTTGAAGGGTTTCCTTTATCAAGTCTTCCATCCCTACATGCCATGCCCTCCATCACTCTGGTGGAATTTCTTCTCCTTCCGGAGTTCCTGTTATCCCAATTTCTCCCCAGTTTATGTATGAGAGAAAACATATGACTTCAGTTTTGTGTGTGTGACTGGCGGTTCTCACTTTGTTAGACTCCTCTGAGTTCTTGTTTTGACCTGGCCTCAATCTTGGCTCCATTCTTGGTACACCTGCGTCATTCCTTTCCAGGATGAATCTTGCTAAGGTAGTTTGGCAAAAATTCCCTCAACCTTAAGATCTGGTCACCCGAAATATCTCATCACCTTCCCTGTCCCCCACCCTTAATGTTAATCCTCTTGTCCTGTCGTCAGCACACTTCCATTGCTACTCATTTTGTTGGTTTTTTTGTTTTGTTTTGTTTTTCTTTTTATTACAACACAACCTATTCCAGGCATTCTGATTAGACTCTAAAGCAATTTCACAGACTGCCGGCCAGATATTTCCTCATCAGAAACCATGAGCTCATCTGACTTCAGTTACATTCTACAAACACCTGTGACTCTTTAAAGACACGGTTATGACAAATCTGGACCAAAAAATCATAAATAAAATAATGTTAAATGCAACTTTAGGGAGTGAATATAAGCCTTTGTCTTTACCTAACATGACATTTAACATTTAAATCTTTTCCTTCTGCCAACTTGAGGCAAATATATTTCATGATTTAAAAAATAATCTAGCAATTTGATTTGTATAACACATCCAGATTTGTATTTCACTGGCTCATTTAGTAATATGTTTAAGTTCATGTTATTGCTTCCTTAACTTCTCCAACTATCAGCACACTTTCTTCAAGAGAGTTCCATCACCCATCCCTGGAGGGTACTTTCTGCTCCTTAAACAGGACAAACCTCCCGGGCTATTTGTGTTTATTACCCAGTGCCTTGGGTTAGCTATAAATTAGTAATTGGGGCTAATAACTAGTTTCATATGAAAACCTCCTCATGTCTTAACTTAGGAGAAAGTGACTTTTATCCTTAAAGAGAAATTCCAATCTTGACATTTTAAGAAACTAAAGCCAGGTACTATAGTAGAGGAATTTTTATCCAAAAGGCGGGTCATCCACAGAACTGCATGCATCCTCTTTGTAAGACTGCCATGATACTTAGGAGACCTGGCTTTCAAGGAACGGAAGGAAGATTTCATTTGTCATCTTCTCCATGAGCAGTCCAAAATATCTCCAAAAGAAAAGTCACAAAAAGCCGAGTTGTAAAATGTCAACTGTGTGTAGATTCTAAAATGAATTAAAATCCACCAGAAAGAACACAAGTCATGAGATTCAGGTTTCTCCTCGACCCTGCCATCCTGTGGCAATGGTAAGAGAGGAAGGAATTGGAATTTCCTAGTAATTTATATACATACTTCTACAACTGTTCTGGTGTTTTCTTTATTTTTTTATTTATTGGAGCATTGTAGTCATACATCTTAATGAAGCTGAGGGTGATAGAGGTATAGATGCACACAGCATTTTTTCGACATCCCCCAGTTCCCACCCTATTCACTCTCCCCTCCCTCCTTCACTATCTGAAGTCACTCCTATGTCAATTTTCTCCCTCATTTCCGAATATTGGGAAGAACTTTTCACTTTCTCACTTAGCATAAGCTTCTCTAGCTCCATATATTTGCCTGCAAATGATGTCACTCTGTTCTTCTTTATGGCTGAGAAAAATCCCATTGTATACATATCCTATAGTTTTGTAATCCATTTATTTGTTGACGGACGTCTTGTCTCATTCCATAGTTTGGCAATTGTAAATTGTGAAGCTATAAGCATAGATATGCATGCATTTCTCTGGTAGTTTGGTTTCTATTCTTTTGGGTAAATACCCAGGAGGAGTAAAGCTGAGTCATCTGGTAGGTACATTCTCATTCTTCTAAGGATCCTCCATACTGTTTTCCAAAGTAGTTTCACCAATTTGCAATCCCACCAACAATATATTAGAGTTCCTACTTCTCCAAATTCTTTCCAGCATTTATTGTTGTTTGTGTTTCAATTATTGCCATTCTAATTTTTTCTAATTTAATTTTCATATCACCATAATTATGTCACAGAGAGAAAACTTGGCTCAATAGAATTTTTAAAAAGAAAGATCAAAGGTCACATTCATTTGGAAAAGCCAGGTAACCCATTTACCTGATAACTTGAACTTGGGTATTGAATTTATTTTTTATGTCTTTAAAATAAGGAGCTTGGGTTAAACTATCTTTGTAATTTGCTCTAGCTAGAAATATAGTTGATTATATGAGCTCTTATAATTTTAAGGCAATGTTTACCAAAACTAAAATAAATTGTCACTTCTAAGGGATATTAAGACCATTTGACCATTTGGTCAAATAATTTTGAGAAACAATGAGTGCTTTTTTTCTCCCTTTCAAGGTAGCATAATGATATTAACATGTGAAGAAATCTGAAAAATTATGCTATAAGAAAAATGCCTTTTTTTTACCCAGAAATTTCTCAAGAAATCAACAATGAAATTGTATGGTAACTTATTAATTCTTTTGTATGGATACTCCATAGGAAATATTTTCTTTACATTGAATCAAACTCTTATTTTGTGTTATAATATAAAATATGATTTAATTTCTTCACACTTGCTACAAAGAAATTAAAGGCATGTGATCATTTCTATTTTTTCTACTTAATCATAGTCATGTAATTCTAAGTGTGATATGACATTGGGCTTCAGTGTTCCGTGTTGAGGAATTTCTTCTTTTGGACCACACTTAATATCCAATGGCAGTCCTGATGTTTACTCACAAAAATTTATAATGATGACTACTATTATTTAGTATACTTTATTGGTATAATGTAATTATACATCATAGTGAGGGGCAAAGTGAAACAAACATTTATGTATACAGCATATCCCACCTTGCTTGCCCTGCTCCCGTGTATGTGTGTGAGATGGGTAGTGATACTTTCATCTAGGGACATTGCTTCATTTGAACTCTTTCCTTCATCAATTATCATTTTCTCTTCCTCCACTTTGAATTGCCTTCAACTAGTCTACTGTTTATTCTTCTCATTTATCTGAGGTACTTAATGATTTTCCCTTTTTCCATTGTTGTTTTTAATGCTTGATATGTGATAGTGTGGCTGTTTTCCTATATCAAAGCTTCTTTAATGACTCACTAGCTTTTCCTGCCATGTTTACTTGTGAATTGTCTCAATGAGTCGTGCGTCCACCCTGCATAAGTTGATTTAACCCATTTGTATAGGAAGTGATACAGAAGGTTATAGTTCAAGAAATAAACACGTAACTCTTCCCCATCACGCAAGAACTGTGACATAATATCCCAATGAGTAATGCTTCAAAGGGACATAGGCAGAGTTCTCTGCATTCTCATTGATAAGAAGGGTGAGACAGGAGATCTGAACTGAAATGAGTTAGTCATCAAACCAAAGGAAATTCAATGAGTCCCTATCACCCAAACTATTTTTAATGCAATTTTGATTTTTGTGATGGGGGAATCATCAAAATGATTCAAATATAGAACCTCAATACATTACATTTCATTTATGAAGTGTCTAAGTATTAATAAAATATATACTGACTTTTGTACAACATACTTTGGAGGACAGCTAAAGTATAGATAGAGACACTTGTTGTCTTCTCATTTCTTTCTCTTTTTTTGTTGGTACTGGGTTTCTTGGAAGCCCTTCTACTTCTGGGCTATACTCCCAGACCTATTTTATATATTTTTTTAATTTTTGAAAACAGGGTCTCTTAAGCCAGCGCAGCTGGCTTCGAACCTGCGCAATCGTCCTGACTCCGCCTCTCAAGCGCGGGGATTACAAGCGTGCGCCACCATGCCTGGCACATTTCTTTCATTTTAGATTAGTTATCAAACTTTTTATTTTGATTTCTTCCATCAGAGAATATATGTGAATGTACATGTGGACATGTGTATAGGACCTTGAAATAGTGTAGTGCTTGCTTTATTCTAACATGTGAAATAGAAACAAGAGGATAAAAATAAATAATATATAAGTAAATATAACCTAAATACTTATATTTATTTACATTTATATCCAACTAGTTATCTCCTTCCATTCATCCAACCATCCATCCATCTATCTGTTCCACCATTCATCATCTCTTTTCTCTCTCTGTTATCTTCCTCTATTTTTATCTATCCTTGCAAGTAGAAAATGAGGACGGTAGATTGTTATTTACAACACTAAATGGTAATCTTCACACATACAGTTCATCAGAGCAGCAATGCAAATCTCTAACACCTTTGAACAGTGGGGTTAGATATGGAGTGTAGAAGTAGAGAATGGAAGAAAACCAAATAATTTTTTCAACAAATTATGACCCATCTTCCTGTCTGTCTGCCATAGATTATCAAGTACTATAACATAAGAAAAATGGAAAGAGAAGAAAAAAAGAGAAAATAGTAGATATTTAAAGGGAAAGAAATATATATATATATAAAGGGAAAGAAATATATATATATATATATATATATATATGCATATATATATGCATATATTTATATATATTCTAAAAAGATTGAAGATGCCCCAAAGATGGTGTCAAGGTCATGAGAATAGGGGTTATTGAATCACCAGGTGAAGGAACCTTGTCCACACCCTCTCTCTCTCACCACATAATCACACGGCAGTGACAATTTGTGGCGTTGTCTGTTTGGCCTCCTAGCTTTGCTGTTTGATTTTCTATTTCTTTAAGCAGATAGATTGACAGTCATGTTTGATTCAAGGCAGTGAATATTAGGAAGCATACATCCCTTACCCTATATCTGAAAGAGATGATGCTGGGACTTTGGAAGAACAAAGGACTGATGTTATATCAGGTAGGCAAAGAAAATTCGGAGATTTTACTTCCTTGAAATTTAAAATTATATGTTTCTTTCTGCCCTAGATTATAAAGTTTTATAAGCACAGTTAGTAAATAGCATCTCAGAAAAGTGTAAGGTGCCAGAGTACATTTTTCACAGCGGTTATTACAAGGTCCCAAGTTACTTAATCAGGAGAATTTAGCTTCTACTTTTTTTATGTCAAATTCTTTACGTAACTATGCATCCAGCTATGTATACAGCTCTACACAAAAAATGTAAATCCTGCTAGATAATACACTTCTATATTAAGCCAAGAATACTGAATATCTATATTCTGGGTGAGTCTAACTTAAAACTAACTCATGCTCATTATTTATTAAAAGGTTCATTGCAAGAAAGATTCACTGAATGCGATATGCGGAAATTTGCCAGAGGAGTATGTCTTCCATTGTACAATCTGGGGTGCTCTGGGTTAAACTGGATGAAAATTGCACTGCTGGACAGGATTCTGCCAGCGACTTGGCCTCTTTTTGGAGCCTGCCCCTACCAAAGCACTTTTGTTATTGAACTGCATTTTGGCATTAGGCCATTGACTGGCCTGAGGGGCATAGTGGAGAGTGCTACTCTGTTGAGGGGGAGAAAGAACCTGGGAGTGGTGTTTATACACTATGATGGATCTTTTTTAGGGAGATGCTAGGGAAAATATCCCAGTGAACCAGAAAGGGATGTGTTTCTCCTAAGCCATTTTTCTTTCCCCCCACAGAATCTCTGAACCAATTATCTGATCATGTTTTTACTTGCTTTACTTAGATACTTTGAGCCAAATTAGTGGCTTCCTAAAAAAAGTTCATGATGTTACAGAATGTATTTTGTGTACCTACTGCCATTCTATCTCTAAGCCTTATATTTGACTGCCTATATATCACTGCCAGAAAGTCCTTTTGTTTAGTGAACATATGTTATATTAATTTATGAAACATAATAGTTAATTTAATAAATGAGTAAAATGTCAGCAATTTTAACGTGAAATTGACTGTGAATCATTCTCAGCCTTATAAACAAACAGGAAGCAACAATAACGACCACAGGAATGCACCATAAACATTTAATTTTAAGATCTCAAACCTTCCAAGATCAGTTGGTTACAAAATGTGTGCCAAAATGTATTTTCATGCCCTAAGCTCTTATTCAAAGTTATGTTAAATGTTGAGGAACACAGACCAGAGTTGATAAATATAGTGGAATTATTAATCTATAAACCTTAATTGTACTAGTGATTAAGATTGTACATCCAATGGTCTAGTAACTCCCCTCCTTGCCTGTCAGTACAGCCATCTGGCCTATACAGGCAAATGTTTTAAATGTTCTTCTTTCTTATATATTAATGAGAAATTAGGGAAAAAAACTTTTTGCACCCCAAAGTATTATAAAGATGCCAACATATACATTAATATTAGGAAATGTTTAAAATAAGAGGGACTGATTTTTTTTTTTTTTTTTTTTTTTTGGTGGTACTGGGGTTCCTGGAAACCCTTCTACCTCTGGGCTACCCTTCCAGACCTAATTTTTATTTGGAAACAGGGTCTCTTAAGCCAGCGAGACTGGCTCTGAACCAGCAGGATCCTCCTGTGTCTGCCTCCCAAGCACGGGGATTACAAGTGTGAGCCACCACGCCCGGCAGGGGACCGATTTTTTATGTATAACCCTTTGGAAACTCTTACTACGTGTGTGAATGGTTGTTTCTTGAACTTCAGTCTCTGATTTCTATACTACTAAATAACAGCAAATACTTAAAAAAATAAATGACCGATGACTATCACTAAGGTAATTTGATCTCTAATGTCTCTGTCTAAATTACTTAAAAGTATAGTCAGAGCCAGGTACATGCCTGCAGTTTTAGTACTTGGTCGCCTGAGACAGAAAGATTTCAGATTCAAAATCATCCTCAGCAACTTAATGACACCCTATTTTAAAATAAAATAGGACCTGAGCCGAGGATGGTGGTGCACACTTGTAATCCCCATGCTAAGGAGGCAGAGACAGAAGGATCACACAGGTTTGAAGCCAGCCGCAATGGCTTAAAAAGATCCTGTTTACAAAAAAAAAAAAAACAAAACATAGGTGTGGGAGTGTAGCCTGGAGGTAGAAAGGTTTCCAGGAAACCCAGTACCACCAAAATAAATAAATAAATAAATAGGACTTGAATGGGGCTTCCCCTGGGTTATATCCAAGCATCCCAAAATAAGTACAATATGGTTCAGTAGCTTTCTTTATCAATAGCTTTATTGCCAAATTCCCTAATTTTGTGTACCATGGTAACATCAAATTATCTTTAGTTCCAAGCACTCAACACATGTTTCCAATACCTTAGACTCCGCAGGAACTATTTATCCCCCTGTCTGGAATGCACTTTCTCTCTTTTTTCAGCTGATACACTTGCCACCATTAACATGTGCATCAAGTTCAGACACCTTCTGTCCTGAAAAATATTCTTCTCATCCTTTGTCCCTTCTCTGCAGAAATACTAATTTTGTTTTCTGAGCCAAACATTTAAAAGATCCTCTTTAACGTTCTAACAGGAAAATCAATAGATTGCTAGCAACAAGGAGAATACAATTCAAGAGCCCCTCTGATTAAGATGACACTAGAATGCGTTATTTCGGTTATAGCTACGTATAAATCAAATCATACTTTCTCAACGCAATATTAACCAGTCTTACAGTAGGACCAACACTTCCTCCGTTTTTATCAAGAGATAACATTCTTGAGGTCTAAGTGTGGGTCTTTAAAGGAAATGGAAATGTGGGTCTTTTAAGGAAAATTCTCTATGTGCATGATGTATATTCATAAATATACCAAAGTCAATGAGTAAGCCAAACATGAGAAGAGACGGGGAGGGAATAGGGTGGAAATTGGGAGATAGCTAAATGAGTGATGTGTGCATGTGTGCCTCCACCATCCTGGACCCCATTAAGATGTATGACTATGCTGTATCAATAAAAATAATTAAAAAACAAAAAAGCCCCCAAAATAAAAAATACACTGCTTAATCTATCTTTTGGTAATCTTCTCTACCTCTTAATGCCATCACTTCTGCATAGTCAGGAAGCCTCATAATATTCTACAATTTATAGCACAATTCAATTGTGCTTCTCCTGAACGCTCATTTCCTTGAGTGTCCTCCAGCTGGAATTTAGAATTTTAAATGAAAGTTTTGTGAGGAAATTCAAGAGGGACTGAAGAAATAAGTAAATTTTCTTTTTTTTTAATTAAAGGAGGGCTTATATACAGACTAATAAAAACACAGTAACATGGATATTAGCTGTTAATAATGGGATGGCACTTACTCTATTGAATGTCATCTATTATCCACTGGATTTGATTAATGGAACACTCAGTGCCCAGTGTGATGAGTATTGAACGCTTTCCTTCAAGGATTCAAACACTGACACTTCGTGAATGAGAAGCACTTTTATTTTGCAGCAAGGATGTTTTAAATGTGATTCATTACAGATAAAGGATAACTTTTATAAGTGTGGCGTCACAATTGTGCACCACTCAATATTGAATGCACTAGCACCCGTAACTGTCTTTATGATACTTCTTATAAAAGCACGGTTTGTACTTTTATTAGAACAAACAACTATCTGAGCCTAAATGTACCAGGCATAAAGAAACACTTTGGAGAACATGTCTGTGAGCATTCTTCGAGTAGAAATGATTATGTCAGCGGTGATGGAAACAGCTGTAACCTGACCTACTGCATTCTGAAGAAAGCAGAGGTCTGGGAAAATGTATCATGATTAGTATCACTTAGTTCAACAAAAGATAATAGGTTGTAAATATAAAATAGGTCCTGTTAGGCATAAGTAAATTCTGGGATGACAGGTCTATTATGGCCACGCAGTCCAACAAACAATCCTATTATAGAATATCTAAAAGAAAGAAAACAACCTCAGAAAGCACAAAGCCATCCTTTTGTATTTGGTTAACCCTTTTCAAATGACTAGAGGAGGCTTGAATGCTTTCTTCTGGTTCATCTGACTTAAGATTGAGTGAGAAAAAGTATCAGAGACTAAATGCCGTCATGGTTAAGATTAGAAAATAGTCACGAAAGTGCTAGGTGCTCAGTCTTAAATGGCATACGATATTAAGGTGTAAGGGAAACTTAAGAATTGATTCTGTTTTTCTCTCCTAGTTTGCAGTTGAAGAAATAAGAGCCCAAACAGTCAATTATCTAATGTCACACAGCTAGCTATAATCATAAATGGAGTGATAAGGTAGACTCTTGCAGATAGCAGAGTAAAATTGGAAGAAAAAAGAAAGAACTTTAAATAATTTAAAATGCATATTTGTTAAGAATTTACAGTATAATATATACAGTGTGAGCTATATATAGCATATCTATATATTACATAGCAATTAGGATCCAAGCAGAGGTATTAATAGATGTGAAAACAGACAGAATAACTGAATAGCCAAAACAATACCTATTCACCAAATATCTTTTATGTGCAAAGAATTTAATAATGAGTCCAGAGGAAAAGTCAGTAATTGTGACTAGTATCAGTCATTTTGCACAGCTGCTTTGACAAATTTCCGGAGGGAAAAATCTTTTCAGGAAACCACCATCTGGCTTTGTTTTGCAGGCGTTCACTCCATTGACTGAAATTGTTCTATGTGAGCTGCGGGGGATATAAGAAGATGGTGCTAAGATGCCCCTGCTATCGTGAAGCATAAAGGCCACTTCAAGATTCGTATGAGGTCCAGCACACCTCAGGGAACTGGGAAATCTACCCCTCCTCACATAAGGAATAATTTTAAAGCATCCACGAACTGCCACTAGAGAAAAGCGATTATGCAAATACTAGCTTTGGAATTTTTTTTATCTGCTGGTAACTCATTCAATTAACAATTGGCTGTCTTTTCTAAGAAACCCAAGGAGCGCTTTCTTCCTCTAATTCCCTTATTATGCTGCTCTGATTGGACACTGAGACAAGAAGGTTTAAGGAAGTGACTGCACCATCAGCAGCTTCCTAGGTGACTCAGGTTGACATCGAGACAGAGCTCATAAAAATCATCAGCATCCAGACTGGACGTTTGCGCTCTGAGCACAAGTTCTCAGGTCTTTCTGACCTGATTGCGTGTGTACAAATGCCTGGGTAGACAATTGTGGGCAGAGCTGGCTCCACCAAGGCTGGTATGAACCCAGGCTCAGTACCATTGCTACAAAGAAAGCCTTTAGGAGTAAATAAGGACAGCCCTCTGAACTGGCTTTCATTTGCCATGAAAATGCCCTTTACTACCAGCCACTCCAACGTCCTGATCTTTGAGTCTCCATTCTCAGTCCAGAATGTTGTGTTGATGTCCCTGTCTTGGAGATCCTAGGGTGGCCGCCATTTTCTACTCCTTGCATTCAGCAAGGGATGCACAAGCAGCAGAGGAAACTTAGGGCTGCTGCCCGTGGTCAGTTGGCTCATGATGTTAAACAAGTGAGCCTCTCCACGAAAGAGCCATGATAGTAAAAACTGTTGCTACCATTTATGTCTCTGTAGAGCAATATTATCATATAGGTTAAGATTAGTAGGGGTTATTCATTTAGTTGGGTGATACAGTGGAACACAGTATAGTCCTTTTGAATATAGACGGATTTGGTAAATGAGGATAGGATGCCACAGAGAGGCACTGAGGCCACAGGGGATCCCTGAAGGTGCTTGGGACGCTGGGTGTCACCGAATCGGAAGTGTGAAAGATGACAAAGTGATATTTACCTTGCACACAGTGTTTGTTTTTTGAATCCTCTATGCTCATTTTCCTATAATCTGTTACCTAGTATCTCTCAAATGTGTTTGACAATCAGCAATTCCTCTTCCTCCCCTCCTCTTCCTCCTCCTCTCCTCCTTCTCCTCCTCCTCCTTCCTCTTATCCTCCTCCTCTTCCTCCCCTCCTCTTCCCCTCCTCCTCCTCTCCTCCTTCTCCTCCTCCTCCTTCTTCTTATCCTCCTCCTCTTCCTCCCCTCCTCTTTCCCTCCTCCTTCCTCCCTCTTCCTCCTCCCCTTCTCTTCCTCCTCCTCCTCCCCAGCCTCCTCTTCCTCCTCCTTTTTATCCTCTTTCTCCTCCTCCCCTCCTCCTCCTCTTCTCCTTCTCTTCCTCCTTCTCTCTTCCTCCTCCCCTCTTCCTCCTCACCTCCTCCTCCTCCTTCCCTCCTCTTCCTCCCCTATTCCTCCTCCCTCCTCCTCTTCCTCCTCCTCCTCCTCCTCCTCTTCCTCCTCCTCCTCCTCCTCCTCCTCCTCCTCCTCCTCCTCCTCCTCCTCCTCCTTCTTCTTAGGATTTAACCCAGGGGACTTCTACCTCTGAGCTATACCCCTGATGCTATCTAACTTTTTAATTTTGAAACAGAGTATCAGTTAAATAGCTAAGGGTCTTGCTAAATTCCTGAAGCTGGCCTCTAAACTGCTATCTTCCTGTCTGAATAAGTTTACTTCTCATAGAGGTAATCAGGGAAGTCTTCTCTGAAAAATGTTTTTCAATAAATCTTTGGTAATAATAAATAAGACACCTGAAAATAATGAGAAAACAGTAGCTTATTCAGAGTAAAAACACTCTTAGTAGACCTAGAGAGGAGAGGAAACTTTGATATTTTCTCAAATTATTAAAAAGTTGGAAAATAGACAAAAAAGGTGAAGTCAAAGAGTGAGCTGTGAGCCAGACTTGTAGCGCACTTGGGTCATAGAAAGGAATTTGCATTTTATTCTCAGTGGATGGGAAACCATGAGGGAACTTTAATCAGAATAGAAAAATCAGATACCTGTTTTTAAAAGGAACATCTGACCACTAATGGAGAATGTGGCTAGCGGGAAGGTAGGAACTTAAGAAGCAGGTGACTTGCAGGGGCTTGTCAAGAGACTGCCAAAAAGAGGAACATGATAATAAATGGAAATGTATTGTCAGCAAGTGGCCAACAAGATTTGCTGACATGCAAGACGAAGATGTAGGGAAGGAGAAGGAGAAATACTGTGGATAGTCCATGGGTTTGGTGCTAAGTTACTGGATGAATAACTGTAGCCTTTGCTTACATAAGGGTGATGCTGAGAAGGGATCCCATTCATAGAGGGAATACGGGAAGGTATGGGGACAGAGGCAAGAGTTCCAGGCAAGATCTTTAATAAATCAAAGAACTAAAAAACAACCAAGAGTGTTGGCAGAGTGAGTAATAATGCTTATCTAAAAAACATTGATTTATTCCAATTCAATTAATATAATAGGGAATCATTTGAGCCTATCAGAAAGTTTAATTTTATCTTTGCTTATTTATTGATTGTGTCCATGACTAAGAAGGCACAAGCAGAATATCTCACACTGCATGTACACATATATATATCAAATGTCTACACATTTTTTTTGTGTAGGACCAGGAATTGAATCCAATGGTGTTCTACCTTTGAGCCACACCCCCAGGTATGTTTTATTTATTTATTTATTTATTTATTTAATTTTGAAGCAGGGTTCACTAAATTTCTGAAGCCCTTGCTTAATTACTTTGTAATCTTCTTGTCTCAGCCTCCCAAGTCCTAGGATTACAAGCCTGCACCTTTTTTTTTTTTTTTTTTTTTGCCAAAGTTCATCATGTGTTTCTGGTTATACAATGTTTTGTCCCATATCAAATGACCTTCTGCTACCAGTTCACATTAACTCATGAACAGCTGCTTTTGAGACATTCATTCCAAAAGCCAATGGGAGATCTATTTCAAAATGAAACACCTGATTTCTGGTAGTCATTAGGTATTCTTAAATATTGCGTTTTGCTCAAAAATATGTGGGGTTCTTCATGAGCTCCATCTATTTTTCATCATCTCTCACTGATGAAGTTTTGAGAATCAACTCTACCCACTGCTCCTATGGGTCCTGTGGTTTGGCTTCCTGATTGTATACATTGCAATGGTTTTCAGGCTATGGACATCATTTTATATCAGAACTGTTGCATGTGGCAACATCTCCTCAGCCAGTCTACACAGAAGTGACAGGCAGAATTATCCCCATGTCTTCTTAGCTAATAATAATGATATATGTTGGAACAAAGGAATCCAAGTGTTCTGAACTAGTCCCCTCAAACATTGATGTACAAATTTCTTACCCATAGGTTCTTGCTAAAATGCATTCCCTGATACAGTGGCTACAGGGATTGAACTTGAAATATGGTATTTTTCACATACTTCCAGGAAATGCTGATGCTACTGAGCTACCCACAAGGGTCTAGAATGTGGGTTCTTGCCCTGAGAATGAAAGAGCTGGTACTCCAAAGGATATACAGGAAGAGATTCACATTAGGGCCAACAGAATAAGTTTTCCAGAGTCAAATGTAAAGCACTGTCAATTCTGAAACACCCAGTGAACCTCACAATGGTACACCACAATGCAGCTCTTTTTCTTTAATTCTCTCTACTTCAGCTAGTTTTTCTTTTTTTAAAAAAAAATTATCTTCTCTTTTTCTCCAACTCAGCTTTGGTCAAAAGAACCTTTTATGCAAGTAGCATCAAGAAGGCCATCTAGCAGAAGTTGAATTGAGAGCAGCCCCTTTGGTACTATGGCTTTTATCACTCTCCAGTTGTATGTGAGGCTCCCGTAGGGGAGTGTGGCACAGAATGGATGGGTTAGGATACTTTGCTCTTGGCATGCAGGACACAGCCTCAGCCTCAGCTCTGGTCTCCCCCTCCCCATCAAAGGTACAGGCATCAATACTAACAGTGCAAGCCTCTCGTGATCAGAAATTCCCTAACCAATTTCATCTTTAACTCATTACCCCCTAGATTGTATTCAGTGCATTTTTATTTTGCAGGGCACTACATTTGACTTGTGTGGCGAAATTGCCAGGATACCTATCGCTGTTCACAGATTAATTACGGACATAATTTCATTTCCTAAAGGGTATTATAGAGCTCCTTGTGAACAATAGCATCTTTTATGTTCATTTTTTTATATTGAAAGCAAAAATTATGTCCTGGAAAATTAGGGTTAATAGCATTATTGTCTTTATTCCACCTATAAAATTTGTATATAATGTAAAACTTTCTCTTCCTTTCTTTTTATGGTACTGGTGATTGAATTTAGAGGCATTTTTTCTCAAAGTAACATACACTGCCACTTTTGGGTTGTTTGTTTGTTTGTTTGTTCTGTTTTGTTTTGTAACAGGCTCTTGCTAATTTGCTGAGAGTGTTGTTAGGTTGTTTAGGCTGGTCTTAAATCTGAAATCCTTCTGTCTCAGCTACCCTACTACTGAGCTGCCCTACTACTGACGCCACCATGCCTAGCAAAATTTCCCTTTTAAAAATGTATAGCTGGGCATACTAGTAATCACAGTACTTGAGAGACTAAGACAGGGAATTACAGGTTTGAGACAAGCTTCAGGAATGTAGCAAGACCCTCTTTCAAAATTTAAAAAGTAAGCAATAATAATGAGACTGCAAGTATAGTTCAGAGATAGGATGCCCCTAGGTTCAACCACACATTTAAATAAATAAATAAATAAATAAATAATTCTATAATATAGTTCAATTGCTGTAATAGTAGTATAAAAATGTAGAGATAAAATCGATTGAAAATGTCTTTGATCTTTAAAAACATTATTTAAAGCCAAATGCATGACCAAAATGTTCTGCGAGTTAAATACTTGAGTTTAATTTTAAGTTCTTGCAGGCACTATATACCCAGTCTGAGCTCCCCACTAAGATACCTTTATTACTTCGTGTCTGACTAGGTAGCACTTTTAATTTTAGCAAGGCTGACAGGTTTTACAATGGCTGCACACTTTCCAGATTAAACATTGAAAACTCATTTGTTGGAATGAGTTCAAGCAAGCGAGGTCTCCTTTTGAATGTGTGTGAAATGTAGAAGGGTTATTTGTCACCACTGCTTCTCTTACATGTCATATTTGGACTAGTTAAAATTATTCTTTACATATCAAATTCAAAAATGAGCAGTCCCAAATGGGGAACATAATCAGCTCGGCCGACGCATGCTTCTCCCTAGACTGGTATCAGGATGTTTGATAATGAAAATGCTACGGGAAGAAGCCACTATATAGAAAACAAAGTAAAAAACAATTTTTCCATGATACCATAATTTGAGGTATAGCTACATCTAATTTAGTTATTAACTTAACATCATGACTTGTACTTCTATTTTTTAATATTCCTTACTACACTAGTTGGTTCAACTTTAAAAAGCTTTATTTTTTAGGAGTTGGTAATGAAGCCCAGTGGCAGAGTGATTGCCTAGCATACTGGAAGACCTGAGTTTAATCTCCAGACTGCAAAAATAACAACAACAACAACAACAACAACAACATTTACTTTTTATCTTCATCTACTTACTAATATATAATTTTGTAATTAGAGACCATTTTGTTCTCATTTAAAAGCCAGAAAAGATAGTTTTCTTTATTCAACTGGTGATAAGACAATTCAAAAAATGTACGCAGGATCATATAGTAGTTACTTGGGTAGAACCACATTCCATTTTGATGCTTTTTAGCTAGGAGGCTTGGTTTATTCGGTGCTCAGGGCAAAGAAAAAATATCCTCTTGTCCCTTGTCTTTTAAGAAACTCAGTGGCATTCAGGACTGTGTCTCCTAGGCTACTCACTGACTTTCACTATCAGAAGGAAAGGAAAGAAGAAGCCACGAGTTTCTCAAGGTGTAGCTGTCTGACACCCATACACTTCCCAGTACATATAGAAAGTCCACAACCACAGGTATCTCTCTCCTCAGAGACCAGGCCCTCAAACAGCAGCAGACTGGAACCCATCCCTATGGAAAGCGGCCTCTTAATCCACAACCCATTCTGTGCTGAACTATAATGCTAACTCAGCCACATGTATCAGTACCTCAGTGGTTCTTAGAACAAACCATTAGCAGAATATAGTTCAAAACTGGATGTGCATAGCAGTTTTCTTACTGCAGAATACTAGAGAGCAAAGAAATACAGCAAATGCCACTAATACATATGTGGGCATATCCCTGTGTCAATTCCCATTGCCAAACTGGGAAGTTGCTCTTCAGAATGGCAAAATGCTATAGAAACATTCTCATTTAGGGGTTAATTTTAATGTATTAATATAAAAAAGCAATCAGTGAAAGCTAATAAAAGGAACCTAAACTCATAAAACTGCTGGAATGATGGCCACACGGAGTGCTTTCAAATCTTCGAAGCACATTAGAATTAATGCCCAATTAATTAGCATCACATCCACACGAGGTAGGCTTTATAAAGATGCAAGGCATAGAAATTGAGCAACATCCCCAAGGGTAGCAGGGGAATTATTATCGAAGCTTCAGTCCTTCTAAATCCTAGGCATAGGTGCACTTGCTCTCCCTTAGCATGGGAGAAAACTAAAGCTCATAAAAGGTGATTACAGCATGAATACCTGATGTTTCAGATGTTTGTCATAAACTCACAAATAAAATCTATCACCCATAAAAAGGTTTTATTGAAGCAAGACTTCTGACAATGATATATTTGCCCAGGGTGATTCTATAAAGCATGACTTTGACACTTTGGATTTTTAACAGCATGTGAAATACAATAGCCTTCCTCAAGTTAATGGATGGGAGTGCAATTATTTACATGCATTGGAATTTATGTACCAAGACAGGAAGGAAGTAGCCAGCTGCCTTGCTGGCTGAGGATTTGGGGCACAACTGGGTGGACTTCACAGCTAGCTATAAAATGCTTGCTGGACCAAGTCTGTTAAGGGTACTGGGGGTAGTAGTTTTGAGCAATCTTCAGAAGTAGATTATGGAGCAGAGAAAGGTAGCATTTGTTTATTTGCATTTGTTGATTTTATAACTCAGAGAGAGCAGCAGAATTTATGATGGCACAAAGACGAGAAAGCTGCATAAAACGACGAAGGAAATAGATAGGAGTCCTCAAGCATTGCAAGGAATGGCCCAAACCACAGGCTCACCCCACCCCACCTTCTTCCCTCAGCTAGTGACATGCAAGTGTAAGCTCATTCTGCCCCATATTCAGAACAAAAGCCCTAAAGTATCACCTTCCAGAATTTGAACATTTCTCACTGGGGTTTCAGCGTTTTATTGTACACGTTTTTAAAAGGGGTAATAGCTCAATCAACATTTTCATGGTGATAATCCAAAACAACTGACCACGTAATTTAAAAGAGGAAATATTTATTTCCTCACAGTTTTTGGAGATTTGGGGTTCATCCATATGGGGCCAGGGTGTGTGGATCTCAGGATATACTGGTGGGAACAGAGAGAGGGAAAGAAAAAGGCTCACTCTCACATCTTGGAGACAGGAAACCAGAGAGCTAGCAAGCCAAGAAACCCAAAGGAAAAAGCAGAATCCCCCAAAGCCATACCCCAAGGACCTATCTTCTCCAACCTCATCCCCACTGGCCTACATTACTACTCAGTAAGTAAATCAGAATGGATCTATCTACTGACGAGATTATCACTCTTGTGACTTGATGATATCAAATCTAAAAGCTAAAACATGAACTCTTCAGTTCAACCATAGGTGATTCTAGGAAATAATTGAGTGAATCCCCCGTCTTTTTTTATTTGACATCAAGATGCCCACATTGGAAGGGGGGGGAGAGAGCATGATTTTTGGCAGTCCTCATTCATTCTGCCTCTGTGCTCACTTTTCCTGCTCAAATCATCCTACTCTCTACTTTGGCAGAGCTTTCAGACTGACAGAGGCTAATGCTCCTGGGACTTGGGGAGGAAGCTGGTACTGTGCTCAGGTAGGTCAAATTTTTGAATACTTTAGTCAAAAGGATATGAGGGTTTCCTATGGATCAAAAGATGTCATGACATAAATGATGGTTTAGATATAGCCATCATGCAATCTGAGAGGGATCCAGAGCCAGTCACACCTGCTGGATCAAAGAGTGGGGAGAGAATGTAAAGAACCTCACAGAATAGATATTAGCAGAACCTCAAAACTGAAGCAAAAACTGCATAGAAAAAAAAACAATTGTATATGAACATATTTTCTTCAAGTGTTTTTGCATACATTTTAAGAGTAAATTTTGTATGCATTCCAGTGCATACATTTGTATACATTTTAAGAGCAAATGAATTTAATATTTACATATAACTTAACTGAAACACAGTCAAGTTTACAATCAACACCACTTTATGGATAATATTAAAGTTTCTGAAGAATGACATTTATTGTTCTGGGAACAGCAAAATGGGCAAATAGTCAAGCACCTCTTAAAAGCCAGACACCATGCTAGATGTCGGATGCAAAAATGATGAGCACCTTCTCAAGGTGTTTCTAGTAGAGGAAGCTGTAATATTAAGAATAACAGTATACAATTCAGCATGAAAGAATCATGGTAGATGGGCCAACATCTCTACACCCTATGTCTTAACCTTCATCTTTAACTCATCATTTTTATGCTTGAACTCCAGGCACTGTTTGACAACGTTCCCCAGATATGTATTGGAGCCCAGGCTCCCCAGTGTGCTGGTGTTGGGAGAAGATGTGAAACTTTTAAAACATAGCTGGGGGTCCTTGGATCATTAAGGTCAATAGCCCTCAGAAAGGATAATTGGTCTCCAGGATTGCATTCTCACAAGAGCAAGTCATGAAAGTCTGAGCCTGACTGTAACTTCTTATTTCAAAAGGTGACCCTGGCTTCCACAAGCACTCGACCATCTGCCATGGGTCCTCAACAGAGCCTAGACCATGCTCAATGCCAGCACTCAAAACTAAGTGTTAAGTCACTCACAGCCTTAGTATAGTTCTATCTTTTTAATAGCAACACCAAAATGGAGCAATACTTGACTTTCCCTCTGGAGAGTAATCTCTGTGAAGGAAGGAGTCTTATTTGACTGTGTTGTCTTTAAAGTGTCAGCTTAGTATGCATCAATCATGTTCTTGAATGGAGGCATAAAGAACTTTAGGAGAATTGTGCTGCCAAATTAGGAAAACAACCTAGGTGTCCATCAATGAGTAAATTATATCAGTGAATGAATTACAAAATTACAAGATATCCACACAATAGAATTCTACTCAGCAATAAAGAAGAACAAAAATTATGTCATTTGCAAGAAAATGGAAGGATCTGGAGAACATATTAAGTGAGATTAGCCAGCCTCAGAACATGAAGGGTCACGTGTTTTCTCTAATATGCACAAGCTAGAGAGTAATTAGGATACCAGAAGGACTTCAGGTAATGGGGGGGACCTCAGTGGAGCCAAGGAGGTGGTCTAAAAGAAGGGTAGGGAGAAAACTGAGGTTCATTCATGAAAATGCTACTATTCAATGTGTGTTCATACGTGAACATACCAAGGACAATTTCAAGACTCTGTATTGGGAAGGGGGGAGGGGGGAAGCTGGGTCGGGGTAGTCAAGCGCTCTGTGCCTGTATGTCACTGTTAACAGGATTTACATTACAATGTGAGACTATAATGCACCAATAAAAGCATATTAAAAAAGACTGTAGGAGAATTCTGTCCTCTAATCTGGGATCTGTGGAATCCAAATGGGTAAGCTGGACAGCCTGGACAACACAAGAAGTAGCTGAAGCAACATCTATCAAAGAGAAACAGAAAACAGCAGGGCCTGCCATGAACCATGGAAGGCTCTCAGAGTCTTAGTGAAAAGAAAGGCCTGGGAAGTGACATCTCCCATAAGACTAGGAGCTCTTTATGTCGCATTTGATTGCAATGAAAGCAAAAGTGTTGATTCTTGGCTATATAGAAATGCTTCAAAGTGGACTGCAAACTACCTTTCTAGCCACATAATTCCACTGCACTTTCTGTGCCTCCACAGCATGCTTCAGATGTGTGGACCCGCTGTCCCCTTTTGCAGACAGGCCTGTGTCTCAGCTTTCCTGCTCCTGCATAGAACTTTCCTCCTTTTAACTAAGTTTTCTTGCCATGCACATCTACCCAGCTCTTCTGGTTTGCTTTTCATCTTTTTCTACTCTGTAAGTCTCTAGACAGAATAAATGATCCCTTCCCCCTGCATTTTCCAAAATCACTTTATCTCATAAAGTTTACTTATATTTACCAGAGTGAACATGGTCGGTATAATTATTGAACTAAGGGCTAATTGGGTGATGTCTGCATGTATGTCTCCACCATCTTGTACTTCATTAAGATGTATGACTACAATGCACCAATAAAAATTTTAAAAAATAAAATAAAAAACCAAATTATCGAACTAGGACCAAGTGATGACCTCCTAGACATGTCTGAGTCCAGTTTATAACTTGCCAGTAGCCATCACAATGTTTCGCATGTATGAATTCCTCAGAGTACTTCTGGAATTGGCCTTAATTATCTGGCTTAGTGAACAAGCTTGCCATGGACAGTGCCATGCTGAAGACATGAGACTTCAACAAGTCAGAGAAGTCATCACAGAAGACTACAAAAAAAAAAGGATTAATTTTATTCAAGCAGGATAAATAACGCCTTAAAAAAATTACCCTAGTGTACTTGAAGACATAATTAGAACTCCAGTGTAAATATACTTAGTACTGACTTCCTATCCTGCCTGCTTCTCCTCTAATTCTTCATTTCTTCCTCCATGTAGTTTTTTTTTTTTATTTCATCCAAAAATTGATGAAAAGGGTTCTTTTCAAGAAATACAAACCGAATTGAGAGTTATATTTCTTCTGACTGTGGAATTCCTGGGCTCTTTATGCTCAATGCCTCACATAACCTTACTTTTAAATGCAGAATTTATTTGATCAAGTAATTCACAATGATGTGAGGAAATACAATATAAACACAGAATACATGGTAATAAATCAATAAAGAGAAAACTTAATAGAAAGCAGAGTTTGTGCACACATGGCATATTAATAAGTGCCTAATTTCAGAGGCAAGATGAAACAAAGAAAAGCAAATGTCCTGGTTGAAAAAATATTTTCTAGAGTATACTAAAAAATGAAATAAGAAAACCTACCTCCCAGGGCTTGTAACTGTATCAAAACATTATTTTTAATTAGGGCATAACCTAAATAATACACAAGATGTTATTCAGAATTAAGAAATATTACTGATCAAAAAACATTCTTTTACATCTTAGAGGTTACTGCTTTAATCTTGAAATTGCACCAATAAATTTCTTAAACAAACTCACATCTGGTTGCTGATATTTCACTGTTCTAATTAGCTAATAATTGAGTGTCTAGCAGCTTATAAGCCCCCTTTTGCTTTATTTTTGATATACCCAAGAACATCTCAGGATTATTCCTTTATGCTGTGTAATATATAAAAATACATATATGCATATATAATATACATATACTATATATATATATTTTTTGATATATGTATTGTATATGTATTTGTTTTTTGCCTCATTTTAGTAGCTTTCAAGGGCATGGGAAAATGACATCTGTTAATTAGGTGTTTGGCTAAATGGATTTATAATCTTTCAAAAGGCAAATGCTAAAAACACACGTATCTAATTAGCCTTTTTCTAGTTAAGACTTTTTTCTAGTAACCTCTTAGCAAAGTAGCATTTTCATTTCTAGTTACAAGCTGTGTCTTTAAAACTAAAAGATGCATATGGTGCTGGAGGGCCTGGGAGTGTGTGGTGGAGACAGGAACAGCATGTAGCCACCATGAATAACATCTTCAAAGTTTATTTTTGCAGCTTTCTAGAGTGAAAAGTGCATAGCCGTGTCACCATGAAAGAGGAAATTCTATTCTCTCCATTAAAATAATAATAATAAAAACTTAAAAGGACTAAAATGCATGCTTTATTTTAAAAGAATTAGAGGGACAGGTCAGAACTGGGATGCGTTGTTGACTGGAATAGGTCACTAAGGGAGAAAATGTGTAAAAAGGTCTATCATAAGCAAATGCTTTTTGGTGAGATATTCAGAAACTCAAAGCAGAAACAGTTCTAGGTCCTCCTCCTACTCCTTCTCCTTCTCCTTCTCCTTCTCCTTCTTCTCCTTCTTTTCCTCTTCAAAGTTCTTCTAGACACACACACACACACACACACACACACACACACACACCCTCAATCCTGTTTTTCTCAAGAATCATACATTTCATAATTTTGGGCTTAAAGCCATGCTTTCTCGTAGGTTGCTCCCTGAAGGTCACCTTTAATGGAACAGAAAACACATGTTTGCAGATATTTTATACAAAGTATAAATCAGTGGAAGGAGCAGCTTCCATCAGTGGATAAGAAAGAGATTTGCTAAGCAGAGAACTTTGGAAATACAATTACTGATTGCTTTTTGGAAACAGATAAATAAATAATTATTGGGAAAGATAAAAAATACTGTAGTAGGACTTATTCTCTGTGGTGTTTAGCTTCATCAACATTTTAGCCTCTTTATAAGTATTATAAATGAGATGAAACTTCTTGCCAGAGGACATAGTCCAAATGTAATAAAAATACACCCCTTTATTGCTAGGCAGAAGCCAGGTACTTTACTTTTACTTTTTCAAGAGATCAGTCTGGGTATAATCTAATGATTGTGGCTTAAGATATGAGATTGAAGTTTCTGGCCTGTTTTTGAAATAATCACAAGGGGAAAAAGCAAACAGAAAAATACATATGTCTTTACATTATCAGGAGAATTATTCTGTACGTCCACAGGAACCACTGCTGGGGCTCATAAAACACGAACATGGGTGTTTGCAATAGATACGAGGGTGTGATCTTAAGAGACAATGTGGCACCCTGGGAAGACTGGACATGGCAAATGTAGACATGGGATTTAGAGTTAGAGACGGCTTGTTTGCTTCCAAGGCCACTTGCCTAGGAGAAACCAATACCAACCTCACTTTGAACTTCCTACTGAAAATGACACTGCTTAGGTGGAATAGAACGGTGCCATTCTCATATGTGAAGCTCAGCATAACTATTGTTAATGGTCCATCTACAAATGAAAAACAAAAGCATCAAAAACCTTTCTGTGCCGAGTAATGACAGTGGACAACTTCACCCAAGAGGTGCATACTTATAGGAATAGTGCACTGATAGTATGCACTCAGATAACGGGTGGGAGAAATGATTTTATTTGTGAAGCTCTGGAACTATCGTTAATATTGTCACAAATTTTTAGTAAAATTTGATTTAAAAATCCTTCCAGCCATTGTGATTTGAGCAACGATTTGCTACAATAGGGAGAAGCGGCAAGAATAACCTTATTGGTTGCTGATCATTTCTCTGGAACCCTTTAGTTAACTTGGGGAGGAGAGAAATTATTTTTACACATTTTACGCATACAATAACATATTATAATTTATTTATTGAGTAACAAAGAGCTAATACAAAAATAAAGAGCAAAAATTTATTAGCTACTTAAAAATAAATCTATGACTGGGCTTTGTAGTGCACTCCTATAATTCCAGTACTTGGGAAACTGAGACAAGAGGCTTAGATCACAGATTCAAGGCCAGCCTCAGTAACTCAGTGAGGCCATCAAAAATTTAATGAGAACTTGTTTCAAAATAAAAGATAAAATAGGGCTGGGGGCATAGTTTGTAAGTAGAATTCTCCTGGTTTCAATCCTTAGAACACAAAATAAATATTAAATTAAATATATATATATATATGAAATCTACTATAAAAATCCTGAAACGATTTGTTTTTCTTTTCTTAATAAAATACATATGGTAAAATTTAAACTAATAAAAATTTTAAAAATATTATAGTGGAATGTAAACAGAATGTTTAGTTTGAAAGTGTAGTTACAATCTCAGAACCAAAATAAGAATGACTTAAGTTGTAAACATTTCTCTTTTTTTATTTTTTATTTTTCGGGTCTGGGGATGGAACCCAGAGGCATTTGACCTCCGAACTATATCCCCTGCCCTATTTTTTATTCTTTATTTTGAAACAGGGTCTTACTAAGTTGCAGAGGGCCTCACTAAGTAGCTGAGGCTGTCTGTGGACCGCTATCCTCTGGTCTCAGCCTCCCAAATGCTGGGATTACAAGTGTGCACCACCATGCCCGGCTTGTAAACATTTCGCTTAATGTTTATGGTGATTCTACAGTATTTTCATTAACCAATAGCTTACAAAAATGTTTGAGCTAATACAATTTTTTATATCTTTTCTATATCTGCCAGATGTGGTGGTACATACCTATAATCCCAGTACTTGGGAGGTTGAAACATGAGAACTTCAGGTTCAAGGACAGCCTCATCAAATTGTGAGACTCTCATCAACCTAGTAAGACCTTGTTTCAAAATAAAAATAAAATAGGTCGATGAGTGTAGCTATGAGTTAGAATGCCCCTAGTATCAAAATAATAAAATAATAAAATAAAATCTCCTATGCCCAACTTAAGAAAAACTTTATTCACATGTCTAGATGGTAAGACTGTAGTTTTTTTAAAAAAATCAGTCAAATTCAAAAGAGACATTGAAAGAAAAAGTAGAAGCAAACTAATTTCTTTAGATGCCATTAGTAAAAAAATACATTATTTGATCAGAAAAAAATATCTTGTATTTAGTGGATTTTTTTTTTTTTTGGTTAATGTTAGAATTAGACAACGTGATCATTGCAGAGGACTGAAATGTTTTCTTCTTAGGCACTCCCATGATCTGGAATGGGTTTCAGAATAACAGGAAAGGGAGGGAAGTTGAGTAGAAAACCCATCTGCTTCTAATTCGACATTCCCAATAACTACCAACTCCTAAATAAGGAAGCCACATTAAAATGTTACTAATTTTAGGGGCACATGGAAAGACACTCCAAATGATGAAGTCCCCTTTCTTTCGGAGCATTTTTTCTTATTGTTATTGGAGACCCTGGTGCCATGGAGCTGGCTAATATGGTGATTTGGAAAGGGAGATTTTTAAAATTAAAGATTCCAGTAATTTGAGAAATTACTGGAATCTTAATATCTTAAATCGTAATATCTTTATCTTAAATCTTAATATCTTCATGAAATTTTATGCAGCCTAAAATAAAGTACTTTCTCATTAGGTTTCATCTCTGAAGGATTTTGGTTGTTTGCTTGTTGTTTTGCCTTAAGTATCTACTGATGGCTTTATTATTATTATTATTTTTAGAAATACTGATATTCTGTGGACCCTTACCATGGCCATGGCTCTCTATCCCAAGCCTGAGAGCTAACAGTCTGCTTTTATACTTAGGCTCTAGGCTGTCATTGTCCCAGAGTTGTTTGTTAACTTTTCCATAGGATGGATACATGGGAGTGGGAAGAGAATCAACTCTGAAATTTAACAGAAAAACAAAGTCTCCTTGGTTCCCGATGCGTTGCTCTTGGACATTTGTTTTTATGCCATAGTCCATGATAAAGAGAGTGAAAGAAAAGTTGGTTTTCTTCACTGTTGCTTGTAACTTTCTTGAGCCTAACCTAATACTTAAATTTATTATATAACATATATGAAATCTCTAACTCTGAGTATCTTCATGAAGCAGAGACTCCCAGCATGACATAGATTTTATGTCTGTCTGCCTATCCTTCTGTCCATCTTTCTGTCTGTCCATCCATCTGTTTATCCATTCATCCATCCACTCATCCTTCCATCTATCCATATATTCATCTACCTATAACATAGATTTGTATACATAGAGTCTCAAGTGAATCCTAATTGAATCGTACAGAAACAGACAACAGTGAAAACTTTTTTTTTTTTTTTTTAATTTTATTTTATTGGTGCACTGTATTCATACATCATAGTGGGATACAAACTTTTGTAGACATACATGCACACATCGCCCAGTCAGCCCCCACCCGACCCCCACCACATTCTCTCCCCATCCCTCCTTCCCATGCTTGGCTTAGTGGTTGACATCTAGTATTATAGCAATTTATCCAAAATTAAAAATGATAATCTCACATAACAGTTTCATTTGTCTGATACCAAGTGTTTGATGATTTAAAGATAGCATTTCAATATTTCTTTTTGCTTTCTTTCTTACTAGAGCATATTTTTTTCTGTTTTTTTAGGTGAAACTATCATATATTTATAAACAAGCAACCACTGAAGATAAAAACCATTTAAACTGACAAGCCCCCTTGAGCTGCACTACCAGAACAGTACTAAATTTCTTTAGATTCCGGTATCTAAGTTGACTATGTAAATGGAGTTAAGGAGTATAATGGCCCTCAAGTTCTTCAATGATTTGAAGAGTAAATTACATTTTAACAAAAAATTGAAAAAATAAATATTTAGACTATATCCTTAAAGAGCATAAATGCATATGAAGAAGCCAACCCAATCATGAATAAAATATGATGTACACTGCCTTCCAGGGAGCCCAGGTACATTTGATATCCTTTCACAAACAATGTTGAACACAGGCTATTATTGAATAAAAACCCTAATGCCTGTCTGCAGGTCAGACTGTCCAAAGCATAACTATAACCATTAAGATCTTGACATAGCAGGGAAGTTAAGCCGACTTTTCCAGTGCCAACATGCTGGGTTTCACTATAATTCCAAATAATATCCTAGTAGTTTCTCATAGGAATAATAATAGTTTATTAGAGAACATTTTTGGAAAACAGAAATCATTATAAAGATGAAAATAATTCAGTGGATATTTTCAACAGGAGATAACTACTTTTAATATTTTGATTCATTGCTTCCAATTTTATATCTATTTCTATAAACATAAACATTTTTAAGAAAATTCTATCTCTTCTATATCACAGATTGGGTTTCTACTTCATTAAAGAGTACATCATCATCAATTGTCAATGCTATTTTAAAAAATTATTCATGTTATATACTATAAATTCCTTAACAAATATATATATATTATATATATAGTATTTAAAATCATTTTGTTTTTAATATAAATTTTATGTCAATAAATATCTTTTTGATACAGATATAGATATAGATATATAAACATATTTGTGGAAAAGACCAAAAGTGAAGTTGGTAGAAATGGGTTAGGGGAAAATTTATAATGATTTTAATATAATCTCAATAATATATGGGTATCCAGTAAGGGCATGATTACAAATGAGTAATATTCAGTAGTTGAGAATACAAATCTAAAAGGAGAAATAACTTCTTGCCTGATTTTACTCTGTTCTTAATCTTGAGTTAACTTACGTCCTTCTCACTTTTCCGGGCAGTTGTTGACACGGTCACCTGCAGCTCCATGTGTGAATTCTTTGTGAAGACAACATGGAATACTAGAGATGGTGTTTTAGAAATCACCCCCGGGATTAGAAATTTTGCACATGGAGAAAAGGTGAGGAAGCATACCTAATATCAAGGTAATGTTTTTCTTTCCATTTAACTTATATCAAATTGGTGTCAGTTTTGAACTAATAAAATATAAACACAATACAAATCCACTTAAAAATAATACAAAAATGTCTCAATATCCAAACGCTCTTTTCTGTGGTCAAATGACAGAGTCATCTTATGTTGTCTTGCTTTTAATTTGCTTAAAATAAAATTAATTTTTTTTTTTTTTTGCTTTTACTCCTAAGTGATTTTAACCTTTACATGAAGCATGAATCCTTCTGAATCAAGACTGTTTCCACTTCAGTTTTGCAGTGTAGGACACACTGTGTACACTTAAAAAACGACATGAGTGAACTTCCAGTTTTATCTTCCGTGTGATAAAAAGTTATATTTATAACACAGGCAATGTCATGTTAAATAATATCTTTGGCATACAAATAACAAAGCTGGCTATATATTTTAAAGATTTCTGGCATTTATTTTTGTTCATTATACTTCTGAATATTATATTTCTTCTTTTTTCCTAAGCTTAAATAGCATAGAGCACTGTTTACAAAATAAATCATACATTTTTATCAGTAAAGCTGTACTCGTGTCCTAAAAATCCAACTTTAATTAGAATTATTAATTCAATGATTATTAAGTATAAGCTTGAAAATTTTAAGAAGAACGTCTTACATTCAAAACTGTCAGGATATAGAGATTTTCAATTTTTCTTTTTCTGTAAAAAGGGTTGCATGTTTGAAAGCAACTTAAAATTTGAAATAAATAACATAAGGTATTTCTTTACAAAACAAATCATACATGTTTATCAGTAAAACTACTCATATCCTAAGAAATCCAACTTCAGTTAATTAGAATCGTTAATTATTATTTAAATATAAGTTTTAAAAATTTAAGAAAAAACATGTCTTCAATTCAAAACTGGCATTGCATAGGGATTTTCAACTTTTTTTTTCTGTACAAAGAGCTACATATTTGAAAGCAATTCACAAACCTCAGTGGGTTTCTTTTTTTTGGAAGTGCTTTTATGATTGCATAAGAAATGTTCTCTATGTCAGTAATAAATGGCAGTCATGGAATTTTGGCAGCAGATGTTTTAACCGTCGGTATGAAATGGATGAATATTTTCCCCACTCAGATTAGTTCATGTTATATACTATGTTACTGGAGAGAATGATAAAGAATCTCTCTTGTGGGATTTTCATGTATAAAATATTATATCCATTCTGGAGCATTAAATGGATGAATGAGATCAGACAGCATTTAAGAAGAGTGGCGTTAGAGACTGTGTCTTCAAAGGAAAATGTAGTGGTTGCTGTGATACTTTTTTTTTTTTAATCTTCTCATTTTAAGTGCAGCTCTGCTTCCCTTTTCGGGACAGCTGTCTTCACAGTAGATCAGGAGACACTTGGTTTTAAATGTCAAATTGTAGAATAATTTATCATAGATCCATGGCAATCCCCCACTTAAAAAAAAAGCCTACAGAGACAAACATAACCATACAGTTAATAGGTAATAAACTGTTTAAAAAAAGGGATTAACTGTACTTGGCCAACAATGTTGAAATGTGATTCCAATGGCTTGGCACTAGACTTGGTTTCGCTCCAATGTAGACCAACACTTTCCTTACAGAAGCACAGTAAGTCCGTCTGCCATACTGTGCCCCAGACCACTAAAAAGGATCCTGAACTCTGTCCACATGGCTCTGGAGAGATGACATCTACAGCAAGCTCAAGTGGTTTCTGTAACACTCAAGGACACACACATGTGTACAGACTCATGTCCACATCTGCGTGCATACAAGCACATGTCCCACGCACATACAAGTAAAATGTACTCACAGTTACAACCACATGCATGTGTATGCATGCAATAATGCATGGCTACACATGAATATGAACATATACATACAAGCACAGGTGTGTTCACCTACATGCAAACACATACACACATGCACACAGCCAAAGGCAGAAAGACCATCTCATGACACTTCCTTCTACACCAATGAGCCTACAGTTCTTATTTTCCCATCTACTTTGGCTTTCTTTAATAAAACATTCTTAACAGAAAATTCATGATGCATCTTTTTTAACATTTTTTTGGGTCTCCATTCGCTTTGATCTGATGTTTCTTCAGACACAAAATGAACTAGGCACATTGCATCTCTCCCCTTGCCAGTTGTTCTTGGAATCTTTGATCTGTGCGCTAAAGAATTGGCAACGACAAAATTGTTCTCTCTCCCTTTGAGAATAAGAATGCTTTGGTCCACCAGGAATTTTGTGTGGTCTTGCGGCTTTTAAAAACAAGCAAAGAGGAGGACAATGGAAATGGGCATGATACCACCGCTGGGCAATTGTTCCTTGAACATGGGGTTATAACCTCCCCATTTGTTGCATATTGCTTTAATTTTCTTCCTACTTGGAAGCCTCTGCTTCTGCATCACCAAACTAGGAACTAATTCTTCCTGTTCTAAGACCCAGCTGTACCTGCTGCACTCCACACTGCCTGCAGTTTTTCATGTTCTATCCTTGTATTTATCCCTTGCTCCCGGCTAAAATTGAGCCTGAAAGGACACCTACTTTTTACATTAAGTCACATTTCCAGCAGCAGAGGAAGCTGAGTGGGTGCCAGCTGAGACAGTGTCACCCTGGTTGTGCCCCTTTTCTTTTCTATCTTCCCCTCTATGGGCAGCAAGTTGTAAATAAACTCGCACTGCGGTTTTTGGAATACCCATGGTTGACTTGAGCTGACCCTCAATTTTCAGATGGCTCAATTAGGGTCAAGCAAGTGGTTTGCAGACTCCACAGGATATTACAACACCAGTGTCTATGACCACACCAGCTCAAGGACAGAACACGTGTGACTGTGTCCCCTTCTCAGTGTCCACACATTGGTACCAGCTCTGGGGTCAGACACCTGGTTTTCCAGTCTTGAGCTGCCACTTTTGAGCAAGGCCTAAAGTTTGTCCTGCTACCATTCTCTCTGAGGCTGGTTCTTCTCCCTGGAACATGGAGATAATAATCTCATGAGATCTTCCCAGTAGAAGTGGTAAAGTGATTGTAATTAGGATGGTTTAGAGACAAGGCAGTTTTTTTTTTTTAATGTGTAAGAAGCACACGGCCATAATAAGAGACCATCTATATTATGATGCGATCTTTTGCATACAAAACAAAACTACCGAGAAAGCCATACGAGTGGAAGATGGGCCACAGACGAGAAAAGTCATGATGTTGATTCTGGACAATTTCCGCAGCCATGTATAGGACGTATAAATCAATTTATCAGAAGCTGTAAACAAACAAAATAAACAAAGCAGCAGATTTTCTTAAAAACATACGCTATGTCATCGATCTTTTCAAATAATAATTCAGCAATACAAGAACCATCTTAATAATCTAGCAATAATACAAGCATAATTTTACAAGCATATTGGTCTTAGATTTTATTGTGGTGCTTAACTCAGTCTAGTGAGTGCTCAGGCTTGGTACACCGTCCTGTACAGTGGTTGGGACGATGGAAAAGAAAGAACTCCTGTTATCGTATTATTAACCTGCATACCCTACGACTAACGCCTAACTGGGTTGCTGCCTTGTGTCAAAGGGGTCCAGATTGACGCGGTGACCCGGAAGAAGTGTGTTGGATGGTGGCGATCAGACCAACATAGCAGAACAATAATGAAAAGCATTCTCTAGAGAAGAGTGCTCCTAAACGAATGGAATGGCAGTACTTGAGGAAGCTGGTAAGTGTTTACTGCGTATGGCAATCAGAACACAGTTGATGAATTTGGTAAGAACCATTTCAGGGGATTCCGGGAGGGAAGTACAATTCCACTTGGAGCCTGAGTGGGAGGAGAGTTTCAGACAATGATGGTAGAAGGAAAACAGACTTCTAATTTTTCTCCCATCTAAATCCAAATAAATAATTCTAAAGGAAATTTGTTAAAGACCCAAACCCATAATTAAAGGGATAATGTGAACCACGAAACATTGGCGTATTTTATAAATCTGCAGAGCAAATGTATGAGAGTAACTACTAACCCCGGAAACGAAATCTAAGTTGAGCTGTGGGAAAATTACTTAGCTAATTATTTGTATAATTAGGATCAGAAGGCAAGGAACCACTAGACCTCTGAGGAAGGTCTCTAACATGAAAATATTTGAGATCCAAACAAAAACCAAAATACAAACAACAACCGACATAAAAAGAAAAGCCACTTGAAAGAAACAGAGAATATTCATAGAGAAGGATATCCCCAAATATGTACACAAACGAGAAGAAATGATGTAAGTATCCTCAGAGAGCAAAGAAATCATTGCATCTACCGAATGTTTATCTGTAAACATTTGAAATATTCACAGACCAAAAAATAGTACTCACAAATTATTAACAGAATGTAACACAGAGCATTAAGAGACGGGTAGCTTTGAGGAAATCTACTAAAAAGAACAGCAATACAGAAGAATGCAATGGGAAGGAGTAAATCAATTAAAAAATATTTAAACACTGCTTAAATTGCCAGGTGCAGTGGCTCATGCCTGTGATCCCAGTGTTTGGGAGGCTGAGACAGGAAGATCGCAGATTCAAGGCCAGGATCAGCAACTTGGTAAGAGCCTTAGCAACTGAGACTTTATTTCAAATTAAAAAGAGTAGGGATGTAGCTCAGAAATAGAATGCCTCAGTACCAGAAACTTAAAAAAAAAAAAAAGAAAAGAAAAGCTGGAGGAGCCTAGAATGCTCAACTTATAGTTAATAAGAAGCCGGGTGTGGTGGCGCACACTTGTAATCCCCGCGCTTGGGAGGCTGAGACAGGAGGATCGCGCAGGTTCGAAGCCAGCCTCAGTTACATAGTGAGGCTCTCAGCAACTTAGTGAGACCCTGTTTCCAAATAAAGTATAAAAAAAAAAATAGGTCTGGGAGTATAGTCTGGAGGTAGAAAAGCCCCTGGTTTCCATTTCCAGTACCCCCCCCCCAAAAAAAAAGAAATGCTAGATAAAGAAAAAAAAAAGTTAGGGAAAGAAAATATGAAAGAGTACTACAATAATATTTTTTCTAGAAGTCGGGCATGGTGGTGCATGCTTGTAATCCCAGCATTCGGGAGGCTGAGACCTGAGGATCACGGTTCGCAGACAGCCTCAGCTACTAAGTGAGGCCCTCTGCAACTTAATGAGACCCTGTTTCAAAATAAAACAAAAAACAGTGCAGGGTTTGTAGCTTGGATGTAGAATGCCTCTGGGTTCCATCCCCAAACCCACAAAAAAAAATATAACATATATATATATGTGTGTGTGTGTGTGTGTGTGTATTTCTAGAGCAGAAAGATTTATGGATATAAAAGGACCCAAACAGAGCCACAATGAAAGATAAAAACAGACTGGCACCATGTCAAGAGACTGTATAAAGTGGGAGGATTCAATAAAACACCAGAGGAGAGGACCAAAAAATAATAAAAATAACATAAATACATAAATAAAAGCTACATCAAATTCCCTCTGCATTCCAGTTTAGATGAATTAGCCAATCAGATAAGACTGAAACCACTTTCTCACCAGTAGGGATACATGGTACAGAAATTTGCCCGATGGATAAAAACTGGCGGGAACTTCTCACTCTTGGTGCTTGATTAACGGACTGTTGTTTGTGGCGCATCCTTTTTGCAAAAAGTAAAATTTGCCTTGCAAAAGAAAAAAAAAAGTAGATCCATATGAAGGATACAGCTCAACAATTACATGATTTATATATAAACTTACTAATATCAGCTTCAATATCATGTCAGGGAGGTGGTGGGATCAGGAGAGAAACGCTTCATGCGCTGTGTGTAGGTGTCTATCATTCTGAACATCATTACAATGCACTAATAAAGAAAATCAACTAATAATTAATTAATAATAATAAAGGTCAGAATGGCTTTGGACTTCCTAACAGCAACTTTGAAAACTAGAAAACAACTGAACATCCTTTCATAGCCCCCCAAATAACGGCTACTTCTAGATAGATTCCATACTTGAATATTCATTGTGGAGGCTAAAATGTCTCAAAATCTTAGTTTTTCCAGGCATTTGTCTTGAGATAGCGCTTGGAGAATCTACTCTTCATGCCAGAAGGGGCAGTGACTCATTAGCTCTGGAGAGATTTTTCTTAGTGGCATCTGGTGTATCTATCAGGCAACCCAGAGGGCAGGGGGAGATTCTTGGAGTGGCATTTGGAATGAATTAGTAAAGAGAATTTAGATTAAAAATCCAAAACAGAACCAAAACTAAAACAAGACAAAAATTCACAAATACTCATTAACTTCCAGGGAAAAATGAATATTTCACAGGGTTTTTCTGAGGAGCAGAGGAAGGGGCCAGGGTTGGAGGGATATGGGTTAAGGAAGTTTGGAGTTTATTGGCTTTTTATTTTTATTTTTATTTTTATTTTACAGTACTGGGGATAGAACCCAGGGGCATTCTACCTCCGAGCTACAGCCCCAGACCTATTTTTTATTCTTTATTTTTGAAACAGTTCTCACTAAGTTGCAGAGGGCCTCACTAAGTAGCTGAGGCTGTCTGCGAACCACTATCCTGCGGTCTCAGCCTCTCAAAAGCTGGGATTACAAGCATGTGCCACCACACCCGGCGGCTTTTTATTTTGTTTCTAAAACTTAAAACGTGGCGTTTCTGAGCCAAATGTGGTGGCACATACTTATAATCCCAGTCCTCGGGAGGAGGAGACAGAAAGATGATTGCAGGTTTGAGGCCAGAATCAGTAATTTAGTGAGGCTCTCAGCAACATAGAGAGACCCTGTTTCAAAATGAATAATAAAATAGGGTGGGTTGTAGCTCAGAGGTAGATGTTCCTCCCTGGGTTCAATGCATAGTATTAAAATGAAAAAAAAAAAAAGTTGTAGTTTTCAGTGTATGGAAAAAAAGACCCCTAACTGGTTGGGGTTGGCATTTTAGTAGCTATGAGACAACAGGACACTGGAGGAGTGAGGATCTTGAGAGGGAGAGAGGGAGGTAACCTACTGACAGAGGAAGGGGTCCTCTTTGCAGGGAGTGGAGCTCTGCTTTCTTTCTTAGGAGGAAGCAGGTGACCACAGGTAAGGTGCAAGTCCACCAAGAAGCTTCATGGAGAGAAGACAGAGACGCACTTTGGGAAATCATTAAGCAGTAAGTGTATATAATTCACTGTTTCCCTGCGAGGTCAAGTAATTTTTATAATAACTCAAGAAAAAAAGTCTAAGTTTTCCTGTTTGAGAAAAGTGAAAATGGGGCTCATTGAAGTTATGCAACTTCCTTAAAATTGCAGAACTACTAAGGGACAGGGCAGGAAATGAAAATCAAGGCTCCTCTGATTTCAATACTCTTGATCTTAACTTTTCTATCCTAAAGACTGTTCTGGGAAACTGTGAGCTATCCCTCAGGCAGCCCAGAGTCCAGCAAGGGAGATGACATGCATATGGTTTAATTGTAGGATATGGATGCTAGGAGACCAGGAATACATACATGACACATCAAAACTAGGGTCACAATTTCCTTTACTCTTTTTTCTACCTTCTAAGCCAGGACAGGCAGAAAAGGAAACAAGAGTTTCTCATTTTTAGCGGAGTGAGATTTCTAACCTATGTCCACATTGTCCCGTTCTCTTGAAAACTCTGTTTCTTGTCTACACAATTCACGTCGTCAGTTACCACTAACTTTCATTCTTGGGCTATAGGCTGGCAATGGGACCCGATGAAACCCCAAACAGAAATGACAACACACTACACATTCCGGAAACCAATTCCAGCTTGGCAATCACCTACCTAGGAATGATGGCATGAATATTAATTGTTTGACTGATTTTCCTGATGAGGCATATGGAAAAAATTGCAAATGATTTCACTTCTGAAAAAAAAATTAAAAAAAGCTTTGGGAACTAGGAAGCCATGTCCAGGACTAGCAATGCAGGTTGGCAGCTCCTCAGGTCTTCCCAAACAAGGCAATCTCAACGCTGGCTTTGCATGGAATCGTGGTTAGAAAAGTATCTCTTAGATGAGTCTCTAAGAATACCAAGAGGCAGATGACCACAGGAAGGTGTTTGCAAATCTTTGAAGGAAGTTAAGGGCTAAGTACATTTCTCAACATCAAATGTTTTTGTGGGTGTACAAAGTAGAAAAGACAAGCATATTTCGTCTTGAATCAATGCTACTAATAAAACAAAATAAATAAAATTAGAGGTCCTACAGAAAACAATCTAGAAGTGGAGTAATGGCTTCCTCAACAGATTGAGCCAAGTCCACACATGTAGAGAAGTTTCATATCTGGTCATAGCAGAATGGGGTGGAAAGATTCTTCCACCTTGGCTCTGTTTGCCTCAGTTTCTCTGATACCATCTTGGAGCTAGACATCCATTTTCTTACCACTTCTTTCAATGATTTTGGAACTTAAGAAATCCATTGGGTCAAACTGTTCCAAAAATAGAAATTTATTCCAAGGAAGGCTTCAATTTTTGTCTCAGTCCCTGTTGACACCTGTTGGATTTGCACTTTGACTTTATATAACTAACCCACTTATGCCTGTGCCTAGCCAGGTCAACATCATGCCCTATTATACTTCTAGTTTCAGAAGGAATAAAAAAAAAAACTGAAAAGGTTTCACTGAGTAGTTAAAGCCATTATTTTAGTAACCGGTACAGCCACTTTCTTGCAAATGAGCAAATCTCACCCAGGAAAACACTAAAAGCTGGTGTCTTAGCCAGGCTCCAGCCACCCGTTGCCAAGACATTTGACTTACTTGTCTCCATAGGACATTTGTCATTTTGCCAAATTCTTGCTTCACTGCAGGCAGATTCCTGCCATTTTTCTCAGCACACCCATAAAACTTGAAATTACTCTGTGCACAGTCAGAAGTGATACACATTTTGATGTTGGCAAAACAAGCTAGAACTACTTGCTCTACTTGTCCCTTGTAAGGGACAAGAGGTGGTTGAGATCAAGCCCTGATGGAAAGAAACACAAGCCCAGCACTGCAATAACAAATCCTTTGTGAACTAATTCTGCTTTTGCTACCTAAAGAAAACATAATGCCTTCCTTAGGCAAGACTCTGCTAGCACCTACAGTGGATTACCAAGGAGATAAGCCATCCCTTTTACACGTCCCTTTAGGAGGACTTAGAGCCAGGCACACCTGCAAACACACGAAAAGTTCTGCGACTAAACCTCCTGTTAAAATTAGCACCGTTTTGAGAACCTGTCCACTCAGGAATATAACTGAATAATGGCAAAAGTTCCACAGGGCCGTATTGTCTGGAAAACTCCACATTTGAGCCATTGCATTGGGCTTACATCTGCCAATTTTCAGGTGTCACTAGTCAATCTACTTAGTAATCATCTAATTATAGTGGCTTAGATCCCTTGAACATTCCAGGCTCCTTGGTGTAGGCTGTGCTCCTTCACTTAATCTGTACAGGTCTGTGAGACAGTTGTTTTTATTTCATGTATAGTGAGTGAAGCATCCTGAAGCTTAGACCATTAAAATAGATTCTCCCAGGACAAACAGCACATAGTAGGACTAGAAGAAACCCCCATCTGTTGAAGCATTGAGCCCTCATCATTAACAACAATCTCTCCTTTATGATGTGTTTTTTGTTCTGTGTTTTAGGATGTCAAGAAGGGCAGAAAGCAAAGAAATCCAGGTGAGAAGCATTTGCCCCAAGCTGTGGTGTTTGCAGATAATATTCTCTACGTTTATTTCTTAAGAAAACATTTTCCTGCCTCAGTTTTGTAGAGAGACTGCAGAAGTCATGCTTATTATTTCTTGATGGGAGAGCTGATTCTGTCCTATCAAATGATCTCAAAACTTTACAGCTCAACAAGATACATGTTTATTTCTCAAACATATCACCTGTATACCAGAGGTGAGGAACACACTGATCTACATCCTGCCTCGTGTGGGCCATGTCTGCTGCAAACACTCACACTTTGTGGCAGCACAATTTAGAGCAGAGATCCCCTAAAAGTGCTGTGACCAAGGAGGAGAAGAATGTGCACAGCAAATCCCATTGCCCTCCTCTTGGCTCCAGTCCACAGGTCAAACATGCCATCTGCATTCCCAGCACGTTGGTAAGGAACTGCCACACTTCCCCAACTAAAGATAAGAGGGCTGGGGGGCACAGGGAAGCATATGGATATTATTATTTTAATCTTTTATTTGTGCATTGTAGTCATACATTTTAATTGGGTACAGGATGGTAGAGGCATGCATGTATACATCACTCATTTAGCTCTTCCCCAATTCTCCCCAAGCCTTTCCCCCCACCTTCTCTAGTTTGGTTTAGTGATTGAATTTGATATGTTTTGAATGTGCCTCATGTACATTAGGGAATTTCCCTCTCCCCCTCCCATCTCTTCCGGTTAGGTCACCCTATTTGCATATCTATGGTTTCTCTTCTTTAATCTAGAGTTCCTCCTATGACCCTTTTTCTCCCTAGCTTTCACGTATTAGACAAATCATCCAATTTCTTACTTTTTGTGACTGACTAATCTCACTTACCATAATGTTCTCCAGTTCACATCCATAGATATTCTTTATTTTTTGTGGTACTGGAAGTGGAACCCAGGGGCTTTTCTATCTCCGGACTATATTCCCAGACCCATTTTCTATTTTATTTGGAAACAGGGTCTCACTAAGTTGCTGAGGCTGGCTTCGAACCTGCGCGATCCTCCTGTCTCAGCCTCCCGAGCGCGGGGATTGCAAGCATGTGACACCATGCCCGGCTCACATCCATGGATACTCAGAAGGTAGTGAAACAGGATGTTCTGACTTGCTTTCTTTGGGACAGGCATTCAGTGATCTTTGAAGTACTAGTTTATATATTTCTCACTTCAACATCTAGGAAGTTCTTGAGCATCCTTAAAAACATATGAGGCAAAAATGGAATATTTTTTCACATGTCTGGAATGGAGAAGGGCATGCAAAGAGCAAGGTCAAGTAGATTAATTAAAAGCTTCAATTAGGGAACAATACAAGCAATGGAAAGCAGCACAGGAGTGTTGCTACAAACAACAGCGAGGAGGGTTGAGGAGTCAAAGATGTCTACTTGTAGTACAGATTGGCCATGAACCAGGGACAAGAACAAGCTGCACATGTTTATCCCGGCTCTGTACCTCTCATTTGCATGCCCAGCTGATAAAGGGATGGCAAACTTCAGCAGACCACTTCCTAGTTATCATGGAGGGAATTAATTATCGGACTTTACTGCACACAAGTGTATTGCTTTTAGTTTTGACCCTTTGTCCCATCCTGATCTATCCTCAAAACTGTCAGCAGATTATCATATTCCAAAGTGCTCTATGGAATAGGGCCTTACTGTTTTATTAGTCAGAAATCTTCAGTTGCCAGCAACAGAAGCAAGTCTTTAGCTCCAAGCAGAATATTGTTATAAAAACACAGGGATGTCTCACAGAACCAATGACCGTGAAGGCACATATGCTCTAAAAAATGGCTACAACAAGGTCTGATATTTGCTGCTCATTCGTAGTGTCTGTTGGCTGTGCAATTGCTTCTGTCTGTTCCATCCTCCCAGGTATTATCCCCCTGCAACAAAGAACAGGTTCTGGTTTCCTCAAGGTCCCTAACTTGCTTGCCTGTTATAGGCAGCCCTTCAATTGGAACACTCTGCCTTCTCTTGGTTTCAATTCCAAGCCCCAATGAATGAGAGTATGGTAGCAAGGCTCAGAGGGAGGTGTACAGCTCTGAGCTACTGAGTCATAGCTGAACCTGTGAGACTGCAGCTGCAGACAATGCAGGAGTTTGTTGCTTAGAGGAATGGGTGGTCAGTTTGTGAGAAAGGGGCTGTGGGTTGGCAAATACTCCCGAAGATGTTTATTATTATTAAAAGACCACAGATGTTCTGGGAGGAGACACAAAAACACAGTCTCAGCAAGCAGCGGCATCTAAACAGGGTTCTTTTCTGTATTTCTCTTAATCTTTCATATATAATCTCAAAGGTAACCTCTCCAGCAAAAGAGGGCAAGCATGATCATCCAAGCATATTTGATGTCTGAATTTTATTTTGCAAATACTGCCATAATCCTGGGAAATAGCGTGAGAAGGCTTCCCTTGGGCCGGGTGTCCGAAATGCCTAGTTTTTCCTACAAAGTTGTACCTTCTAGAATAACAAAGTTTCACTGCTTACCATCACCAGATCCTCAAATTCCATTCTTTGCTCAAGGCCAATATGCAAGGTCCCACATACCTACTCAAACATAAATTCAGAAAATTTAATCAGCGCAATAAAAGTAAGACACTAAAACACCCTTAGCAATCAGACTCTGGCTACCTCTCTTCTAAGAAATGAAAGTGTACTTTGGAATCTTAACCATATGGCTCTAAATTATAATTCATCTGATACAATTATAATCCATGACCATTGGAGTCATGATATTTAGGGAAACCTGTTAGCGTAGCTAGGCCTGCGGTTCTGATTCGTAAAGCATCAAAAGGTGTCCTTTTGGGGTAAGTCCTCAGCATAGTACCTGTGTGTGTTGAAAGTTCTCTAGGTGTTGGGGTGCCTCTTTTTACTTAGCCGACTTCTCCTCCTTTTCTGTTCCATTTTTTTCTCCTCTGTACTTTTATTTGTTAATCATTATTGCAAAGGTAACAAGAGGGCCATTTAGTCTCTCAGGCTCTCTTAAATTGCTTCTAGATGGCAGACTGAGTATTAGAGGCAACACAACCACAGCCTTTTGGAGAAATGTGCAAGTTGTACAACCACTAGAAGCAAAAGCAAATTAACTCTTTTACTTTAAAATGTAATTATATAATTAAGATGACTAATTACAACTACTTTTTAGTAGATGTCAGAAATGGCTTTTTCACTTAAAACATTCTCTGCAAGCCCTCCCCAATAAAGTCTTTGCTGGCAACAGGAACACATTTACTTTCTATCTAGACCTGTGGCTTTCTTCCAGCTGGACCGGTATTTTACCAGAGTTCCAGTTTTCAGGGCGGCAGAAATCCATAGAATGACTAGAAGTTCTATGCTCAGCTGAACTGCTGTGCAGCCTTTCTTCTACAGGAGTGTGGAATTCAAAATGTTCCTTGGAACACCAATAGCTATGCAAGAGATGATCTTTTGATTCTCTCAGTCCTAGAAGACTTTCTGCTTTGCCATCCTCGTCTGCTCTTTCTGCAAACATTCTTTCATAAGCTCCTTGGTCCACAGTGTGGCCCAGGCTGCACAAGCTACTATCTCCCAGTTACTGGCAATATGTCTACTGTCACATATACAGAAAAACAGAGGAGGGCTACACTGTTTTGGTTTTTTTTTTTTTTTTCCCACCGCTGATAACTCCGTCAATCTTATGACCCATTTATTAGGACGTGAAGAAGCATTTATTATCTTTGTTTTCAAGGAACAACTGTTCCTACCACTAGCTCTAAGCTTCTTCCTATTTTGAAACTAACATCTATCTACACAGTTTGGCAGTTTGGATTCAAATCCCATTTTCCTTATCTACCAAAGCTTCCACTTGTTTTTTAATATTAAAACTTCTTTTGAACAATTAAAACTTTTATCATAGTAACAGGCATCATATTGAATTTAAGAAGAAGGGGAGAAGTGTGTTCACGTGGGAAGTCTCACAGTTCAACAGAGTTGATACAAGACAATCAGCACTAAAGTATGTAAGGAAAGATTCTTCCAAAGAATTAAAAATAGATTGACTTATACTTCCTGTGAATCAGAGACTCTGTGGTGGGGCTTCTGTTGGTACACTGTCAGGGCTGAGGCAGAGAAAACCAACTCATGAAAATTCTTGTAGTGTATTTACTTTTAATTGAGTTATTCATGGGTGGAGAGGAAGTAAAACAGGATGAGAACTTAAAGGCAAGATAATTTTTGGTCTGGCCATCTTGGGAGCCTCCCACCTATAATAGTGAGAGTAAGTGGTTTCTCTGGTGGCCTCCCAGAGTGAGCTGGGTTCAGGGGTTCTAGACTCTTAGCCCAGGGCCTTGAATTAGAACAGCTGTTTTCTAGGAGTGGTAAATGTTTTAAAATACATCCCTTGTACTTGAGAATTCATTTGCACCCCCACCCCCTACCCATCTCTACGCATTCCTTACTGATGCAGATTAGAGAGTTCATAAAAATGCATGCTGGGCCCATCTAAACTATATGATTAACTGCTAATATATGGTATTAACTTGTAGGATTTTATGGAGATTAGCATGTATAATTATATTTGATGGTATATGATAATTGCCTGTTTGTTTGCATTTTAAATCATGGTAACTTGAGAGTGTTCATCAATCCATATGTGGCTCACATTCTTAGAGAAAATTGCAACTCATTTTAATTGTTTTTGAAAGTAATCAAAGTGACATCTCTCAATGTAAAGCTTAAAGGAGACCGGCTAATTTTATGGAGAGGATGTTAATAATGCAGTGATGGGAGTCCTAATTGAAAAGTGCTTTTTGGAGAAAGGGGATGTTCTGATCAATATTTTCCAAATGGGATAATTAAGTGTGAATGCAGCGTTTCCAATAAAATATACAAAACTTCTGCTTGGGTTCTTGGCATTTTTAGGAGAGCAGAACACAGACACTTCCACAGAAAAGGTTTTGAAATTCAGTAAGGAAAAAATTTACCTAGAGTGTGTCTTAGCAATGACATTAAAAATTTAGAATAGTCACCAGCTCAGTAGAAAAATGTTCACAACTTTCTTTACACTCTCTATGCACTCCCTGATTTTTCTTGTATTCTTTCTGTCTTTTCTTTCCACTGCAAAGAGAAACTGATTCAGTCACAGACTCAGGATGCCTGATATCACCTGACAACAAGCCTTATTTCCATTTATTTTCATTCTACTCATGGTTAACATTTCTTGGCACTTAAATTGACCTTGGGCCTTTTTAACATTTCTTGTTCTTGTGCTTTTTCTGCCTCCCCCAATGACTCACCTGGTAATAAATCCTAAATGATAATATGCAGGTGATATATAACTTAACCTGGAGTTCAAATTCCTTTCAACTTAAATGTTGACTCAAAGTGACCATGCATATTGAACAAGCTCAAATCCAATAAAGTATTGTACATAAAAATCCAGCCTTCAGGATAGTCCAGGACTTGGATGATTTCATCTTTGCTATCTAATCAAGGAGGCATGAGAAAATAAACTCAGAGGACACCAATGAGGAAGGAAGTGGCCAAGAAAAAAGCCAAGGAGTCTGGAGGAATAGGGAATTCTTCCCATATTCCTTCTATCTATGCACCAACTCAGAAAAAGTAGCTACTCAGTTGCTGAGGCTGGCAAGGTAGAAGAGAAGAAAAAGCAGAAAAAGACAAAATGGAAACAGTAGGACATAGAGAACAGGACACAGAGCCCAGGGCACATCTAACTGGACTCAGTCTCTACACCTGCAAATGTTTCTCTTTGATTTTGGTCGCCATATGTTTATTTCATATTGGGTGTTGGAAATATTGGAAATTGATAGCTCTTACGAGAAGGACTTGATTTTTCTGTAAGGCTAACATTATTTTCAAGTTGATTAATAAGACAATTATTTTGGTGCTTTTATTAAAAAGTATTGGTTTGTGAAATTCCACTTGATAGATTACAAGCAAATGCATTTATTTTTAGTTTGTGCATATACTGTTTTTGTTAAGCTGAAGTGAATACAGAAGTAACTCTGTTGAAAAAAAAAGTAATGCGAGGCATGGTGGCACAAGTATCTAACCCTAGTACTCGGGAGGCTGAGAAAAAAAGGATTGTAGATTTTAGACCAGCCACAGCAACTTAGCGAAGCTCTGTTTAAAAAAAAAATAATAATAGATCTGAGGGTATAGCTTAAAGGTAGAACACTTACTTCTGGGTTCAGTCTCTACTACCAACCAAGTACATACATACATACATACATACATACATATATACATATATACATACATATATACATCCTTTTTAAAACACAACACTCAATTTTCTATTGACAAAATATTTTCTGCTAAATTTTTTAAATAGTAATACAATTATTAAATTGAAAACTTGCTATAACTGACTAACATGCTTAATTAGGAGACTTTGTGTATAAAATCAAACTTCAAGGTGAGGACAATTTTTGTGTTTCGCTCTTCTGGGAGTTAAGAGGCTTGATCTTATGTAGTCATAAAGCAAACTTATCAGCCTAGACCCTGGGTAAAAGTTTCAAAAGTGAGGTATAAATTAAAGGCAAATGAAATATCCCCATTCTGTTTAGAACCCATAGCAAATGTGTGCTTTTGTCAGGAAGTGAGATGAAAAGACAATAACTCAAGGTAAAAACCAGACCACTTAGCATTAGTTATAATAACTCAACCAATAAGGGGTATACCAGTAACTTATTGAGCCAAGGGTGGTACAACATGCTACAGAGACTGTGCGTATGAACCAATTTATGATCTCTGCCCTCAGGCAGGTTACAGTCTGGTGAAGAAAGTGGATGAGTAATTTAACAGTTTGAGTTGGTGATGTCTTTAGCTCCATCCATTCTAGAGGATTTCACAGCTGTGTGTCCAGTGCGGCTCCAAGTTGCCAGAGCAGGCTTTGTAGAATTTGGATTTGATCTGGTACCCCAGGAGTCAGGATGATTTATAATGCAACAGTGGTGAACAGAAGAGGAAACTCTCTGACATACATACATCTTTTGCTGAGCTGAGTGGAATCTCAATCAGGAGTACAAGAAAGAGGACAAAGCATGGTAAAAAAAAAAAGAGGAGGGAGAAAGGTAAAGCCAAACCAGTGGACAGGACAAGATCTGTGGGATGTTAATAAGACAAGTTCAAAAAATAAAATTCACATGTTGCCATGCCATTTTAGTACTTAGATTTTTTTTTTTTGGTACTGTGGATTGAACATAGGGGCATTTTACCTATTAGCAACATTCCCAGCCCTAATTTTTTTTACTTTTATTTATAAGTGAAACATATTGAAAATGATATACATTTAGACTGTGCTTGGTGCCCTCTTCCTGCACCTTTCCCCTTCCCCCTCCTAACACTGAATGTCCAGATACACCATGCTATATTCATACTTTTACACATATTCAGATGTAGTTCCTCCATTAATCAGCCTCAGCCTTCTTCCTCTCCTATCCTTCCATCCTATTTTTTTTACACTGAAACAGGATCTCATTAAGTTGAAGAGGGGCTTACTAAGTTTCTGAGGCTGGCCTCAAATATGAAATTCTCCTGTCTCAACCTCTCAAGTACTGGGATTACAATCATGAGCCACCAAGCCCAACTAAACTCTTAGATATTAGATTGTAAAGCAAAAGGTTTTTATCTTTTCCATAGATAGATAAATTATGTCAGTGCAGATGGACTAGGTCCCTAACTAATCCTACTCTTAAGCATAAGTAAAAGAAAAATATATTTAAAGATATTTTTTAAAACTCATACAAAATAATCCAGTTAGGAAGACACAATCTAAAGCTGAACCTAGACAGTGAATAGAATTTAAAATCAAGATAAAGCACTTAATGGATCTGTTTCTTCCCACCCCTTATAACAGCCTACAATCTTTACACCAAAGATAGAATCCTAGAATATGGAGGAGCTGTTGATAAATTTCTCCCAAACTAAAAGAGTCTAAGGAAAATTGAATCTGAATGGAGAGAAAACGATAATCTCTCCTGAGAATTTCAAGTCACCAAGTGTTTCTACTGGGGACTAGCACTCTGAGTTTATGCTACAAGGGGGATCTACAAAACCGGAGTCTGGTTGTTTGTAGACCTTTTCCTGGGCTGAGAGTGAACTCAGACTCTAGGCAGAAGAGAGGTCCCTCCATGTACTTAAATGGTGTCACCATACAAAGTTACAAAGGTCCATTATCACACAAGAAAATGTAGAATAGAAATAGAAACAGGTGCAGGCCAAGAAAAAAAAAAACAACACAGAAAGTGACCAGCAAAGTTCTTTTTAAATTTTACAAACACATGCAGAATGAAGATAGGCATATCAAGTAAGTTTAATTAAATAAGACATACATGGATTGAAAATAACCAAGCAGATCTTTTAAAAAGTCTAAATTGAACTTCTAGATATAAACCAATGCTAGTTGAAATTACAAATTCATCAGATTTATCATCATATTAAGATTGGGAAAAAACTGAAAAAATTAGTGAACTAGAATAGAGATTAGAAGAAATTACCATTAAAATAGTGTAATATAGTGAAATAGCAGAATTTTTTTTTTACTTAGAATCAGGAATTACTTTAAAAACAAAAACAGTAGTAAACAAAAATACTTAAACAGGCAAGTTTTTAAAATATTTTGTTTTCCAAAATGAATAAAACTGTGAAGAAATGTAGTAAGTATCCAAAGGAGAGATTTTTCTGCTGACAAAATCAAGAAAAATATCTATCTTTGAATATTCTCATATTTTTATAAATTTATAGAAATTTCTTCCAAATATTAGAATCTATATTCTTACTATTTGTTTTGTGTGAAACATATAAGCAAACTTCAAAAAGAAAATATGCATATTTTATATGTACATAAAAAGTAAATACATATAAAGAGTATGAAGAGGCAATTTCTATTTTATCTTATTGGTGCACTGTAATCATGCATTGTGATGACGTTCAGGGTGATAGAGGTATACCTGCACACAGCACTTGGGAGCTCTCTCCCAGTTCCCACCAGAATCTTTTCCTCTCCCAACCTCCCAGCACAGGACACTGTGATTTGTTTGATAAAGTTGTAAAAGTACATCATGGCTACTGAAGTATTTCTGTCTTTGAGTCTCTCCCCCTCACCTCCCTCATTTAGATTCTTTCCCCCACTCTACTGAGGTTTCCTCTTCTTTGTCTAGAGTTCCTGCTATGTTTCAGTTTTTCCCTGGCTTCCACATATGAGGGCAAACATCCAACTTTTTATTTTTTGTGACTGACTCATATCGCTTAGCAAAATATCCTTCAGTTCCATCCATTTCCCTGAAAATAACATAATTTTGTTCTTATTTGTGGCTGAGTAGAATTCCATTGTGTGTATACCCCATAGTTTTGTAATCCATTCACGTCTGTTGATGGACACCTAGGCTGGTTCCATGGTTTGGCAACTGTGAATTGCGTTGCTATAAACAAAGATGCACATGCATTACTATAGTAGTCTGGTTTCCATTTTTTTTTTTTTTTGGTAGATACTCAAGAGTGATATATCTAGGTCATTTTGTAGCTTCGTTGCCAACTAAAGAGGCAATTTCTAGAAATGAAAACTTAAAATATAAATGACTACATTTTTCAAATGCTTTGGTTAACAGCTATGTTAATTATAATAATATGACAGCAATCTTAATTATGATAATATGATGTTACATTTTACCTATAGATTGGCTAGAGTTTGAAAACTAGGCAATATCCAGTTTGGGGAATGTTAGGAGGATTAGGACCTGGAGGGGTTACACTAGAGGACAATCTTCAATCTCCGGTCACAGTAAGTGTGTGTACAAACTCGGCTTTGAGCATGAGCCATTCTCTCCTGGATATTTACCCAACAGAGATGTGGATGTAAATCTAATAAAGAAGTATGTATCCAGGTGCCCATTCTGGGATTATGTGTAGGTAAGAAGTTGAAGGTGTCTACCTGCTGCTGAAAAAATAGACAGGGAAAACGTGAAGATAATGTACTGCAGAGCATTATTCCAACTAGAACCAACAGATCATCTATACACAGATCTACGTAGATGAGTTTTATGAAACAGAGTACTTAGGGCTGGGGCTGTGACTCAGTGGTTGAATGTTTGTTTATCATGCACAAGGCCCCGATTTCAATACCCAATTCAAAAAAGCCAAACAAAAACCACCCATAAAGTATTCCTTATCTACTAACTCTACTGTAAACATCACTTTAGAATATATTTGTATGGTGGGAGTAGACCAGGGCAAATAAAGTGTCAAAAGGAAAATTATAAAAACATAAATTAAAAAGAAAGAAAAGAGAAAAAGAAAGAAGCCACAGTGTGTAGACAGAAGAATAAATAAATTGATAGCTGGAGCAAATAAAGAGCTGAGAAATAAGAATACTTATATATAAATATGGAAGTAGAGAGCAAAGAAGAAAAAAATACGTAAAATTATAATAGGGCTTACTTTGTAGGTCAATAAAGAAAGGATGAGTTTTTAAGCAAAAGAAATTAGATTACTATATCATGAAGACACAAATGTGAAAGATAAATTTAGAAATTTTAGAACATAATGTAAAAATAGCTTTATGCTCTCGGAGTAGGAAAGGATCTTTTTAATAGTGCATGAAAAAAAAATCACAAAGAAGATAAATTAAACCCAAATCATTACACTAAAATAATCTAGGTTATGATACATTTTAAGCGAGGTTTATTAAGGTAACATAAAGAGAGTAAAAAGATAAGCACAAATCAAGACATGATTATTTCGAATACATTCACAAAATATCATCCATGTTACCATTAAAGTGCCTGCAAATGAGAGAAAAAAAATCCAAGTTATCCAGTAGAAAATTGGAAAAAGAGCAATAAAGTTAAATTTCACAGAAGCGAAAATGCAAATAACTAAGTAATTTATGAAAAGGAAAATCTCACCATCAGTAGTAACTATAGACAGGCAAATTTAAAAATAGATGAGATTCAAGTTCTAATCCAGTGGATTAAAAAATGGAAAAAAAATTGAAAATCTAGTCCTGGTGAGGATACTTATTAAATAAAATGTTTCTCAAAAAATGGCAAAGCATACATTTTAATAACTATTTTGGGAAATCAGCATTATCCAGCAAAGATGAAATCGTGTATTTTTTTTTGCTCTAGCTATTCAATTTTGATTAATAAAACCCCGTAAAACTCCACTTTTTACCTGTGTGTCTGGGAAATACATATGTATATGTGTATTTGTATGCATACTTAAGGCCACATTCCTAATAATACTATAGCTGGAAATAACCAAAAATTTAATGCTTAACACCACAAAATGGATAAGGGATATTTTTTCTTTTGGTGTTACTGTGGATTGAACCCAGGGAGTTTCTACTTCTAGCCACAGTCCAAGGTATTTTAGTTCAATTATTTAATAGGATATTAATTATCAGAGCAAAGAAGTGAACTAGAGATACACACACAGCCAGGCATGGTGGCGCACGCTTGTAATCCCTGCGATTGGGAGGCTGAGACAGGAGGATCGTGTTGGTTCGAAGCCAGTCTCGCTGGCTTAAGAGACCCTGTTTCCAAATATAAAATATAAAATAGGTCTGGGAGTGTAGCCCGGAGGTAGAAGGACTTCCAGGAACCCCAGTATCACCCGAGAGAGAGAGAGAGAGAGAGAGAGAGAGAGAGAGAGAGAGAGAGAGAGAGAGAGAGAGAGAGAGATAACAGGGTGGACAAATCTCCTCCAGTGTGATTATATTATTTTTAATTTTTAGCTATGTAGAACTAAGGAATGCAGTTAGAAATATGTGCTCAAACCTAGACAAAAACGAGAATATTATAGTGTCATTCATAATGGTCACACCGTGGTTGAGGCAGGGCTTATGAAGGTATGAAAGATTAATGTTGACATGCATGTGTACATGTGAGTGAATTCTCAGGCCCTTCACTCACATGAATGCTTCAGTATTCTCAGGCTGAAATATATTGGTGTTCCTTGAACCCGTATTATTATCTCCCAACATATATTTTTTAAAGTGTATTTTGAGGGTTACTCATTAGCTTAAAAAATAATACAATTTTTTAAAGCTTATGAACGAGGAAATGGATGTTGCTGAAGAAGTCACATGGAATCTGAGACCAACCAGAAAAGAGTCACTCATGAGGGCCACATATCATATGATTTTATTTATATAAAAACTATCTAGTCAAGCATAGTGGCACATGCCTGCAATCCCAGTACTTGAAAGGCTGAGATAGGAGAATTACAGGTTTGAGCATCGCCTCTGCAGTTTTGTGAGATTCTCAGAATTCTAGTGAGACCCTCTTTCAATACAAAAATAAAAATAAAAAGGACTGAGGATGTAGCTTGGAGGTAGAATGTCCCTAGGTCCAATATGAACAATACCACAAAATAAAATAAAATAATGCAATAAAATATCCAGCAGAGGTAAATCCATACAGACAGAAAGAAGATTGATAGTCACCAGCAGTTTAGGTTGGGGAGAAGAGTAACAATGGAGTGACTCTTTATTTAGAAGTGATGATAATATTTTAGAATTTAATGGATGTGGTAGTTGTACAATATTTTGGATACACTAAATTCACTGACTTGTACACTTGAAAATGGTTCATTTTATGATAGGTGAATTTCATCCCAGATTTTAAATAAACGTTGAAAATAAAAGGTTTAGGTCTTAGTTCTAGTTCACTTAAAAACTATTTCACTTACAACTTAGTTGATTCTCTCTGAGTATGCTTTTTTCTTTACTTGGTAAGCACTTACATGCTTGATGGAAGATGATCACTATAGGAATACAAACATCATGTCTGTACTATCTCTATAGACAAGGGAGGTTTCATAAATAGTAGCTGTCCATATTCCATTGTGAACAAACTGCAATAATCTGTGTACTTAAATCTTGGACCTATAAATATACAATCTTTTCTAAGCTCCCCCAAATTACAGTAGCAGTTACAATCAAAATATATGACACAGCCAGGTGTGCTGGTGCCCATCTATAATCCCAGTAGTTGGGAGGCTGAGACAGGTGGATCATAGGTTCGAAGCCAGCCTCAGCAATTTAGCAATACCCTCAGCAACCTAGTGAGATCCTGTTTTCAAAAATAAAATAAAATAAATCAAATATGGCGGAGATGTAATTCAGAGGTATGATGACCTACCAGATACACATGATGGCTGTCCATTGCAAATGTGACTATCAAGCTTTAAAGTAAATAATTAATTAAACAGAACTATCTAGATTAAATGGTTTGCTTTTATACACATATTTTTCAAGAATTAAGATAAGTGAACTATTTTTTTCTTATATAAAAATGCTCTAAAGAGAAGAAAAACAGCAAATATTTGAGGGCACAATATATCAGAATTTCTGTCTGGTTACAATTTGAAATTTATAATTGTGGAGATCAAGGAAGAAGTTCTTTGCACATTATCGATCCATGATGGCATGGGACCCAAGCAGGTGACAGCTGATGTCATAATAAAACATTCAGGTGTGTTTTCATTATTTATAAGCTAAAGCTGCTCTCAATTTCATGAAACCTGTGAAATAAAAGGAAAAATAAAAGGCATCATTACCTCAGAGCTCTTTGCTCAGCAACTATTCAAAAACTTGAAAATAATGATGTTGCTCCTGGGAAAGCTTTTTAAAATAAAATAGTACAGTTAATAAGATTTTTTATTTTGCTTTGGTCTTTTGTCATACATACTGACATGGATCTTTAGGTCTTGCTTTAGTGAACCAAAATCTAAAAGTTCCTGCTTATAAGGTTGTACTGCAGGTAATTTTAATAGCAAATGCAAATAGAATTAATAAGACCAATACTTCCCTGAATATTAACTATTTGTGATTCATGTTTGACATATTTTAAAATATTTAAGAGTTTTCCCTTTGAAATACATCAGATGAGTTCTGATCTTAGAACTCCCCAATCTGCAAAGAGGGGTGAATATGGAAAATCACAGCTTACTAGAAATAAAAAGCCCTAGAAAATCATCAAACTCATTGGAGCCAGTATTATTTGAACCTATGGTTTGATATCCATTATTAATTTTGGAAAATCCTGTCATTACTACTTCAAATAGACAGGTAAGATTTATCCCAGGTATGCAAGGCTAGCTCAACAGTGAAAATGTAATGCATGCAATTCACATCATTAATGGCAGAAAAGTACTAGAAAAAAACTAATAAAATAAAACAACTGTTTATGATTTAAAAAAAAATTTTGGCAAACCAGCCATAGAGAGGATCTGCCTTAAAACAAGTATCTTCAAATATAATTATGAGACACTAGGTAATTAGAGAAAAATATCTATAATAGAAAATATAAATGTATATATATAATACACATGTACATAAATAATTTATGTATTTATGCATCTAAGTATACTTTTTATTTATTTATATACATATATGTGCATATATATGTACATACAATTTTATACAAATATATACATTTCTGTTAGGTTTGTGAACAGGGAAAAGATGTCTATAATAGTGCAGTCTGTAGCATTTTTGCTGCCCTAGGTTCAATCCCCAACACCACAAAAGTAATAATATTTTAGAAAGTATATTAAAGGCAATCACATCACCATTTGTTTATCCTTAATAATATTTTCTCTAGATATATCCCTTATAGCTCATTACAGGCTTTGAAGAATCTAAGTATTTTAATCACTGTAATTAAATTATTTGAACTTTCTCACATCAACACAAAAATGAATCCAATGTTTTGTAGGAGTATGCTATACAGACTAATATAAAGCAAAGTACTAAACTGCGTAGTTGCGTAGTATGTTCCATTGTGTTTATTTTGCATTCGTGTGCTGAATGCAACAGTTTTAGTCCATCATGGGCCTTGATGTTGGATTTTTCATCTTCTGACCTGCTGTTATTAGTAGAGCTTTTTATGTTTAGAAATTGGTCTTTTTTTCTGCCAAAAGTTAACTCACATAATGTTTATCTCCACTGTTCCACTTCAATCCTAGCCACATCAAAGTATGCATGAGCTCTATGATTGTAAAAGGGAATCACTTTACTCTCAAACATCCTGGCTTCTCATAAGTTCATGACCATCCCAGAAGATAACTTAAAACCATATTTCTGAGTTTCTCCATAGAATGTGCCATCTGCCACATTTCATTAAAGGATGGATATTCTTTTCCTCAGATAATAGCCACATAATACACCCATCTTGATTGTCTCTTTTCTTGAAAATATCTTAGTAGTAGTGATCCAGCACCTGAGAAGCCCTAAAGTCCTCTGACACTGGGTATTCTCAGTTAATTCATCCTCCAGACTCTTGTCAGGAGAATAGAAATGCAAACAAATTGCAAAAAAGTGAAGTCTAAATTGACAGTATGTTTTCAGGAAATGTGCTAGTGCCGTTAAATGAAGTCTCCAAATAATAAAACATTCAGATAACAAAATGGAAATCAGCCTCAATAGAAAATAAGCTTTTTAGAATTCCTCTTTGGCTACAGAAAAATTCTCCTAAAAGGGCTCTTATTCTGCTTACTGCAAGGGCTAGTGGATGGGATTAAGATGCCTCTCTTACAAGACGCTGATGAGAATCCACGCCAAAAATTTCCTACGTAAAAGATGTTTCTGAAAGGCAAAAAGACAGTAGCACTACATCCAGTAACAATGAAAAGATGTTCCTTCACTTTGAAAAGATATTTTAAAGAAGAAAGTGGGATGGCCAGGCAGCCAGACAGTTCTCCCCAGGTGGAAATGCACTGCAGATGTATTTGTAGTCATGAGTCTACCAATGCCTTCACAAGAAAATGAGAGTGAGTGCATTGTGAGCTCCACTTGACCTTGACCCCAAGGAGCTCCAAACCTACCACTCTTCCGCATTCTCCAACTGAAGGAACTCTTGAAACACTCAAAACCAAATAGCAAAAACATAACAATAAAGAGTTCATGATGGGCAATAAGTGTTCTACAAATACAAGCCAAAATGAAAGCTAGAATAGTAAACTGGCAGAATGTTAACTTTAAAATTAATAGTGCAAAACAATAAAGAAGAAGTGTTTGGTGCTCATATGCACCCAAATCTTTAGGCCTAAGTAAATGTAACCATTAGTATCATAACTTTGGTGGAACAGCTTAATCCTACTCTTTGAGAATTATTCCAATTTAACGATAGTAAAAAAGTATTTTATTAGGGAATTTTATGTGATCAAAAATTGACTGATAAAAATAAATATCAATAATACACATGGATTCTTAGACACCTAGAATGAAAAATACTTTCATGACATTTTTATGGAATACTTACACAATCATTTTCTAGGCCACAAACTGAATAATTCTGAGTATTGTTCAGCATAAATACTATGGTTAAAAATATTGTACAGTATACTGATAATTTGCTGTGAGTAGATTTTAGCTATTCATTCCAAATGAACACAAAATTCAACTATGGAAGAGGCTAAATGTAATGATTTTCTTGTATATGGTGATTGCTTTGCTATAAATTTCTATCAAAATGTCATATACTTAAATATGTGTAATAAAAATGAATACCTAAATATGTTTGAATAAAAAATGTATTGAGCTCATTCTGTAAAAGGGAACTAATATAATCATGTCATTACAAAATTCTCATAAAGAGCATTCTTTAAAAATTTAGAAGTACATTCCTGAATAGGTAACTCTTAACTCACATAAAAATCACAAGGAAAATTACAATTATTTAGAAACTAATAAGGTAAAATCGTCTTTATAGCTAAAATTATAGGACAATATAGAAGCAATCTTTAGAAATAGGAAAATAAATTAAAATTTTATCTTTATTTACAAAGAAAATATAAAATAAAGGGAATTTGTAATTATTTTAGGAATATAGAAAAAAATTCAACCAAAACCAATTTGGGGGATGTACATTGATAACAAAAGCTGAAAACTATAAAAATAAAAAGGCAGCAATTATTTAAAAGTTCAAATAATATTATATCAAATTATTTTTACAAATAACATGCATTTCTCATCTTCATTATTGTAAAATATACGATTCAGTGATATTAATTTCATTCTCATCGCTATGCAAGTATCATTATCTCTCTCTGTAAATCTTTCTATCTTATAAATCAAAACTCTGTAACCTGTTAAACAACTGCTCATTCCTCTTGTCCCCAATACCCAGAAACCTCCATTTGCCTTTTATCTATATAAAGTTTTGACAACTGTGGGTAATTTGTATAAGTAGGCTCATACATTTGTCTTTTATGATTGGCTTATTTCACTTAGCATGTCCTCAGAACTAACTCATGTAATAGCACATACCAGAAATTTCCTCTTTTTTAGAATTTTATTGTACGGTATCATTGTATATTGTAGATAACTTCAAAGCGATATATTTATATAAACAGCCAATATCACCTGGTGTGTTACCCTCAACACACACCAATACTCCCCTCTTACCCCCCTATTAGTACTACTGAGATTGGTGGTGGTGATACTTTCATATGTAAACACATTATTTTGTCAATTTACTTCCTCAAGCCTGTTTCTTATCCTCCCCTCTTCTCTTCTCTGGTCCCTTTACACTATTCTACTTGAAATTCTAATCATTTTCTTGAAGGTACTTTTCTCTCCTATTGTCTTTCTGGCCTGCACACAAGAGAGATAACATACGACCTTTTCCTTTCTGAGGATTCCTGATCTTGATTACCATAAAATTTTCTAGTCCCATTAATTTTTGTGCTAAAAATGAGATTTTTTTTTTTGGGGGGGGCTGAGTAAAACTCCATTGGGGGTATATACCTCATTTATTTATTTACTCATCTGTTGATGATCACCCTAAGTTGGTTCCATAATTTGGCAATTATGAATTGTGCCACTATAAACACAGGTATGTACTTATCACTATAATATCCTAATTTTAATTTTTTGGAAAGATACCTAGGAGTGGCATATCTGTATCACATGGTGGTTTTCTTCCTAGTCACTGGAGGAAGCTTCATACTGATTTCCACAGTGGTTGTACAAATGTAAAATTGACCAGTAGTGTATAAGTCTTTCTTTATCTGCACATCCAGAATTCCCCCTTTTTAAAGGCTAAGCGACACTCGGTGCTATGTATATGCCGTATTGTTCTTATTCATTCATTGGTCAATGGATGTTTTTATTTCTTTTGTGCTTTAGCTGTTATGAATAATGCTATCAACATAGGTGTATACATATCTTTCCAAGACCCTGTCTCAATTATTTTGGGAATACACTGAGAAGTGGAATTGTTGGATCTCATGGGAGTTTTATATTTAGTTTTTAGAGGAATTATCATACTGTTTTCCACAGCAGTAATACCATTTTATATTTTCACCAACAGCAGACAAGTGTTCCGATTTCTCCACATACTCATGTACACTTATTTTTCTCTATTTTTATAGTAGTCGTCCTAATGAAAGTCAGTTGAATTATATTAATATCTCATGAGGTTGTTTAAAGGGAAAAAAGAAAAGACAAAAATATACCAAATTAGAAGAGAGAAGACAGGAATAACCAGACATTTTGAAGTGATTAAAGCAGACATAAAAATATATATAAAACTTTCTGACAAGACATTTGAAAGTTTAGAGGAAATGGATGATTTCCCAGCAAAATATGTATTGCCAAAATTCACCCATGAAGAAAGGGGAAACTTAAATACATCAGTTACCATAAGAGAGTTTAGAAAAAGACACTTAAAGATCTACCATTGAAAAAGGCTGAGAGCAGATGGATTCCCAGCTGAGGTTTATGTAACATGAATTTTATATAACCTTTAAGAAAAAGAGCTTTTCAAAGTTAAAATATTTCAAGCCTTAGAAAAGAGATAAAAGACCTCCCTCATTCATTTCTACAAAGGCAATATAATACTTTATTAAATTCTGATAAAGATAGAATAAAAGAAGATTATGGGTAGAGTTAGTTTATGAATAAAGATAAAAATTATTAAGTATACTTTTATTATAGCCATAGTCTGCTTTATTTATTCAGATGTTGTTGATTTCTATTGGCCATTTAATGTGTTTCATACACTTTTCTGAATCCAAAATGCAGGAAGTAAAAATCTAAATAAATAAAACTATACCACACCCTCATGGAGCTTTCTTTCCATTGTGAACAAAAATACAACAAATAAAACAGAGTGGATATAAAACTAAATGTTAGATGGTGGTAAGAGAAATGAAAAAAAAAAACATAATGTAGACAGATATTTTTAAGGGGGGGCATTGGCCACTTGGAGTATTGTATTTATGTTTTTCAGAAAAGGCATCACCCAAATGATTAATACAGGTTAGATTGAGATAAGAGAGCTTCGGTTATGCAGGGTATTGTGAGAGATCATTCAAGAAAGAAGAAATAATCAATGCAAACTCCCAAAAAGCTATATAGGGAACATTGTTCCTGGATCCAGATGACAGTACAAAAGGTATAGTCAAAAAGTTAATGGGGACCAGATTATTGAAGGCAGTGTAGGCAATCAGTCTACTTTTTAAGAAGGAATTGTGGAGCTTAGTGTGGTCGAGCACACCTTTAGTCCCAGTACTTGGGAGTCTGAGACAGGAGGATCACAGGTTCAAAGCCACCCTCAACAACATAGCAAGGCCCTCTGCAACTTAGTGAGACTCACTTTCAAGATTAAAAAAAAAAAAAAATTAAAATAGGCTTGTGGGTATAGCTCAGAGGTAGAATACCCCTGAGTTATATCCCCAGTACCACACACACATACATAGAAAATCAATTATGGATTTCTCAAAAGACAGCCGGCATTATCTTACCTCCCTTTCACCTACATTGCTGTGGCTTTTGTAACAAGACTGAATGAAGGGGAACCAATTCCCATGCTTTGCGATGCCCCAGGCAGGAATGATAATGAAGGTGCTGAGAAATGATGAAGGTAGATATCTTCATCAGAATCAAATGGGCACATCGATAGATGACACTTGTGAGGTAAGAAAAAGGTATGTCATAATGATAACTCTAAAGACTATAGTGTGAGAAACATATATAAAGATACAACCACTAAGACTTGGGTTGGTAAGGTGTATCACTGTCTTAAGGATACACTTTGTATTTAAATCTATAAAATAAGATTTCTAAAGCAGTTTAGAAAACAAACATGCTCAAGAAGGCTTTCCAAATTCAAGGGTGTTCCAATGGAGTGCTGGAGATCAAAACCCTAATTGGAGGTAGTTTAATAGAGGACAGGAAAACATAAAGTGAAGGAAGTAAATACAGACAACTTGGAGACTTTTACCATTAAAAAGGAAGATTTCGTGACAATATTGAGCCATAAATTAGGACAGAGACAACTAACTTTGGAAAGTAGCATGACTGTGCGTTGAGGGAGGGGATTGATTACTTAGAAGGAAGAGAGGAACGTTCCTGGAGTAATGCTGGAGGAGAGGAAGCATGATCAGCATCGGGGAGAGGGAGGTGACCTTTGCTAAGATTTACAGGACTGAAGGTAGAGATGCATGTTAGTCATCCTGGTGGAGGGAAGTCAGGATGGCTACTACAGATTGCTTCTGTTTCCGCAGAGAAATAGAAAGTGACGTCATCAACCAAGACTGAGGCACGAGGACAGAAAGTGTAGGAAGTTTGTGGAAAGAGGAGTGGGGTAGGGAAAGGAAAATGGAAATATGGTGTGATTGGTGCATAGGTTTCAAAGTTTTGTAATTTTCCTCCATCTACATTTGGCAAGATGTGGGCACGCAGTAGGCAGGAAGACTAATCACTACTTGGTCATGCATGGTCCATTCTTCAAGCATTAAAAAAAAATGCTGGTAAAAAGATATTTAATAAAGTACTTGTTATCCATTAAGTTTTTTTTTAATTTTAAGCAAAAAGTAAAGTAGAACTGGATGGTTTTGATGAAATAATAATGATTTATACAGAACAAGTAGAATTATTTTTCTTAATGTTAAAATGCAAACCCTATTTTAATTAAATTCAGAAATTAGATATGCATTCCTCTACCTATTACCATTATAATTTAATATCATCTTTAAGGATGTAGGCCCTACTACTAATTACCATTTAATATTGTCTTCAACGGAATACAATTTTAATTAGATAATGAGTTTAATAAGTGGGGTAAAGTTTACAAAAAAATAAAATATCTTTTTTGTCAAAAATGTAACCTTAAACCTAGAAGTCCAAAAAAAGCTCTAGAGTCGATGAATATAAGATAAAATAGAAAAGACATTAGTTTTTAAATTTAATAATAATAACTAAGATGAAAGTCATAGTAAAGTTTTTATAGTAGTGAATGACGATTGAGATTTTTAGATATAAAATTCATGAGAAGAAAATAGAACAGATATTGAGAACAAAATACTATCTCCTTGACGAGTAAAACATTATATTGAGAAATGGAAAGACATAATATTCTGGAATAAGAAGTCTTTGATACATAAAATGTCAAATTGTTAAACATTTAATATATAATGTAATTACTACATCAAATTCCATTTGAATTATAAGATCATAAAATGTATGCATGCATATAAACGTCAAAGAATAGCCAAGAAAATTCTAAATATTAAGACTTAGAGGGAATGATTTGACTTACCAGATATCAGAAGAAACTATAAAGCCATTAAAATAAAATTAATATGGCATTAGCATAGAGATATTCAAGTAGAAGATATAAGGAGCTAATACATATTAAAGATTGTATTTCTATTAAGTGAGGGAAGGATAGGCTATTTAATAAGTGGGAATGGGAAAATAGCTACACATTTGGAGAAATATATAATTTGAATATAATTTCACCTCCTGTAAAAGTAAATCCCACTTAAATGAAAAAAAAAGCAACATGATTTTGGAAGAAAATCTAAATGAGGAAAGGCAAATAGAGAAGGCCCTGAAATCTTATCTCCTCACTTTAAGCAGTTGACCAATAATCTGCTTAAAAATATCTAAATTCAAGCTCCTTTGGTTTCTGTAGCAGTAGGATTTTCTTGTACTCTCCATCAGATGCATGGTGGTACAATGGTTCATATACAATCAACCCAACCACAACTCTACCAAGTGGCCAAAAAATGGGATTCCACTCACACCATCTGTGAGTTACCCCTGTGAGTTACATTTGCTTTTCTATGCTGTCTTTGTACACTTTGCATAACTTTAGATGAGCACAAATATAATCTTGATTAGAGAATTCCATTTAACAAAGTCTGGCATGTCAGAAACAATAAAGAAAAGATGAGCTTTGCAAATTGTAGGCAACTATGAGTACAACCTAAGAATGAGAAAATCTCATTTAGCAAAGATTAGAATCTAAGGAACAATAAAGAAAGTATATATGCATTCTGTTTTATACAAATAAAATACTTGTATAGTAAATGTATGATAGGGAAATAGAGAATAAATTATTTTGGAGGGAATTACATGTGCATATGAAGATCTGAAAATTTTGCCTAAAATAGACAAATAATCCAACATAAAGATGAACAAGTAGTATGAAGAAGCAATTTCCAGAAATCAAAGGCTAAATCACCAGCAAATGTATAACAATATATTCAAAACTTATAATAGAAACCTGGAGATTTTAGTAACAATGGGCAATCATTTTAAACATGGTAGACAGGAAGAAAATTACTACTGCTAGCAGATAAAGAGAAAGTGGGTGCTCTCATACACTGACAAATAAAACATGAATTGTAATCATTTTAATCAGTACTTGATAAGATCACATTGATAGATTTATGTAAAACTGCAGTGAGATAATTAAAAAATGAACACTGAAGCTTGATAATTGCTCAGTAGTGCCAGGATCATGCTAATAGAAGAGTCCAGGCATTGGGTAGAAAGACCAATTCTAGATTGCACAAGATAGAATTACTCTAACAGGTGTCAATGTTCGGTTGAAATACCTCTAAAAATTAACAAAAGGATAAGAAATGGCAGACTTCTCAGAATCAGAAGTTCTACTTAAAATATTGTTTATCATAAATTCTAAGTCTTCCTATCATGCAGAAAGATGGGGAGAAGGTACTCCTATAAAAAGAAGTAAAAATGGGCAATCATCATGTTTTCTTGAACTCATTTGAGAAGTGAGATTACAGAGCAACTAAGTAGCCTGAAATCAAAAGACAGATGGACAATCAAAGGAAACCGGGACCACAGGACGGAGGCTGAATATGGGACTGAGAAAGGCCAGGCATAATCTAATAAGCTGAAATGTCTACAATTCTCCATGCCTTCTTCAAGGCTTGGGCATGGTGGCACATGCCTGTATTGCCTATGGTCCCAGAACTGGGTGAGTGAGACCGGAGGGTCACAGGTTCAAATGTGAGTTAGCCTGACAGAATAGAAGTCCTTATAAACACAAACACGAGATTTTGCACCCCTTGGGTGGGTGCTTCTTCAGGACCCTCCAGCCAATCATGATAAAGATGGCGGCCAGAGGCAGGAAGACTTGTTGGTGGTAGAGAGTGAAAAAGACAAGAGACATCCTAAAGTTGCAAGGGCTGGATAGCAAGCTTTGTGACCCTAATAGCACAGATGCAGATCCACTGAGGGTAGGGAAAGAGAAACAAAAACAGATTCTTAACACTGGAAAAGGGTCATTAAACCATCCCAGGAAAAGATCATGAAGTTTACCAGTTCATGAAGTTTTCTTACCACCACCAAAGAGAAGAATGAATTCCCCTTCACACAAGACCCATCGTTATGCAAGACTGTTTAGCTGCCATGAGGAAGATGGGCAGAATCTTTAGGACATTCCTACCTTTGTTCCCCGGGTCCCACTAAGACTGAGGCTTCACTGGAGTCATGGAGAGTTCCCTCCTCTGTTCCGCTCACTACCTGACCAGCAAACACTGAGCACCCAGTTGGCCTCAGAAGGAGGCTAGAGAAAGGGAGAGGCTCACCCAGGGCTCAATCACACGGAGATGGCTGAAAACATACAGAAGGCACATGAAGAAAAACACCAAACACCCCATCACCCTCAGTCTCACTCTCAGCCCAAGGTATTTCCAGAGAAAGCTGAAGTGAGTAATAAATGAAAGGTCACCATGGCAACCACAAAGCCCAAACACAGCTCAACTTCTGAGTAGAGTGACTCAACCACCTACACTAACATTCTAGGTAAAGAGACGTGTCCATGAAGGAAACCGGAACATGATACCCAAAGTATTCCCCGTTGACATAAATTAACATAAATTCTAGATTTAGAAGCAGCAAGCGGAAGACAGACTTTCCCTAGGCTTTCCTTTTTTGCATGCAGGATATAAATTTTCCTTTCACAAGGACCACTCCCATTAAACCAGAGTTGGCACCATATGTATCTGCTAAAAAAATAATTTCATTGGATTTTTTCATTATTGTCTTGCCTTTGGAAGTCTAAAGCTATCTTTTTTTGTCATTTATCTACAACTGCATTTTCCTTTTTATCTAATTTTTTTATTTTTTATTTTTATTTATTTATTTATTTTGTGGGTCTGGGAATGGAACTCAGAGGCATTTGACCTCAGAGCTACACCCCCTGCCCTTTTTTTAATTCTTTATTTTTTAATTTTTATTTTATTTATTTATTTTTTTTACTTTTTTGTGGTACTGGGGTTTCTGGAAGCCCTTCTACCTCGGGCTACACTCCCAGACCTATTTTATATTATTTTTATTTGGAAACAGGGTCTCTTAAGCCAGCAAGGCTGGCTTCAAACCTGCGCAGTCCTCCTGATTCTGCCTCCCAAGTGCGGGGATTACAAGCGTGTGCCACCACGCCCGGCTAATTCTTTATTTTGAAACAGGGTCTCATTAAGTTATGGAGGGTCTCACTAAGTAGCTGAGACTGTCCACGAACCATGATCCTCCAGTCTCAGTCTCCCCAATGCTGGGATTACAAGTGTGCGCCACTACGCCCGGCTCATTTTCTCCTTTTTAAATATGATTTGTAAGCCTGAGTTTGAAGTCATTACTTTTAGTTACCATCCACTAAGGTTTCTCTTGTGTGATGTGCATTGCAGGTGTTAATGAACTCTCTTTTATCTCTCTTTTTATTTTTATTTTTCAGTACTGGGGATTGAACCCAGAGGCATTATTCCTCTGAGATACACTCCCAGACTCATTTTTTTTATTCTTTGTTTTTGAAGGATCTCACTAAGTTGTGGAGCAACTCTTAAGTAGCTGAAGCTGGCCGCGAAATACGATCCTCCAATCTCAATCTCCCAAGTACTGGGATTACAAACGTGAACCACCACGCTTGGCTTATGTTTCTCCTGTAAGTATCTGTCTTCTTTTTTTTTAGGAGACTGTCCCCTGTTGAAGGTTGAGGAAAAAAAAATTACACTTCCTATTTAAAACTTATGTCTAGATAGAAAAATATTGATTCATAACTTGCTTTTCTACACATTTTTGTGACATTTAATTAAAAGCAATGAACAAAATCAAAGGAGAAAATTATGTTCAAGAGGCAAAATGATCAAGAGAGGCTCACCATCTGGAGATGTTCCATATATTATAACTAAGACAGAGATTTTCAAATAATAATTGCTAATAAATATGTTAAAGGCTCTCAAACATATGTTATATTGGTCTTAGGCAATTAAACCTCATTTATTGTGAAGTCATAAATAAAACATAATACATATTCCAGTAAGATTGTATGTACAAAGAACCGGTAAAAAATGTCTAGAGTCAAATGGGCATTTAATAAATGAAAGTTCTTTCTGTTCTTATCTTTAACGTTGTTTGTGTTATGCACTTCTGCTCTCTCATGATAAAGGGTGGCTGAACATCACAAACTATATGTAAGTCGTACAATCTCTGCCTTTGGAGAGCTGGCTAAATTTTCATCTGAAGTGGTTCAAAGAACTCTTCCAGCAACAAGACAGAAGAGATCATCAGGTTGGCTCTCAGCCCTTTTACTTTGCACTCTGCTACTAAGCACATCTGATCTTATGAAGAAGCCTGCTGTTCATCCCTTCCATGAGTTTGCAAGAGAGGTTGAGAACATCTGCATATATTGTTCATAAGAACACCATGAAATAATTACAGCTAAAATTTAGTAACATCTATGCCAATCCACTTGAGCCAGAAGAATTAAACTATCCTATTAACCATCTGTGAATACAGAACAAGATATTTTAATACCCTCCATTGGGTATTTATTTTACGTCTTGTTTTTGAATTGCTGGGGATCAAGCCTAGAGCTTTGCACACGGTAGGCAAGTTCTCTATCAGTGAACTATACCCAGCCATACCCTCAGTTATTAATATAACAACAATAGCCAGCTAAATCGCAAGTTAAGGGAGGTAAACCCAAAGCTTTAATCTGACCCTTTCTGTTTGTATTTGTTGAATATTAAATATATATTATGTTAAAAATAAATTTGTGCAAAAGCAGTGTGCTAGTGGCTGGACATATTTTGAGCTAGTCATGTAAATATGGATGTAATAATTAATTTTAACTGCAGAATAGCAGATTAATCACTTGTAAAACTAACACTTGCATGTCATTTTTCAATGTTTATGTCAAGAAAGCTCTAGAGTAGCTTTAATCTACACACCTGCATAAAATTATTTAATGATATTTCACATCACATTAATCAAATGTGATTAATATAGAAGAGAATAGAAGTTTGGCTCATATAGTACTTTCATAGTTGGTATTTCTCAAAGTGCTTAGCAAATTAATGACTTAGGTGTGCAGTGACTGGTAAATACTATAAAGTCATGACCCCATTATAGCTCATAGTCAGCCTTCCACTTTAGAGCTCCTTTTACTATTGCAATAAGGTCTCTTAATGTCAATGTTTATAACAGTCATGGAAGAGATAAAATTAATGTTTATAGTACTTTATTAAGTAATGAAACTATAATAATGTAGAAACAATTCAGACTGGTAAATCCAATGAGCACCTTACCTCTCACTGCAATATTCCAGGGGATTGGACTCTCTGGTCGGAGATGGCATACCTCCAGGGTACACTTGTTCCTTCTTCAAAATAATACCCAACTAAACTTGTTGATCATGGTACTGACATTTTCTTAATTAAAAAGTAACCATAGGGTGGGCATGTAGTTTAGTGGTAGAGTGCATGCCTAGCATGCATGAAGTCATGGGATCAGTCCCCATACTAGCAGGGGGAAAAAAAGAAAAACAAAGGGAGCAACTATAAACTCTCCTATTGAGTATTAATCATTTTACCAAAGTATAACTTCCATTCTGCAAATTTACAAATTATCTTTGTTTTTCTTATGAAGAATGCTACTATAAAATGTTCTTGCACAGGATTTGGTGAAGATTTCTCCTTTTAATTGGGTAGCTTGTTAGGAGTAGAACTGCCACTGTCACTGCATAGATAAGTTTTATTTTAGAAGATACCAGCACACAGTTGTTACATATGTTAAGGTGTCCTCCAGTGATGGCTGAGCTTCATCTGTTTCATGTTTTGCCATTGAAATTTTGCACTATTTTTTGTATCAGCCATTCTACCTCTGAGTTTCAACCCCAAATCTATTCTACTTATTTTTTTGTTTTGAAATAAGGTTTTGCTAAATGGCCGAGCTGGCTTCAAATCTTCCATTTTTCTTGCTCAGCCTTCCAAGGATTGGGCTTACAGGCTTGCATCACCATACCTGGCTGAAATTCAGCTATTCTTATTGCCTTTGCATTTTGAAATGTCATTTGGATTTAAGTTGTTTTCATAATTAATGTGATGAGACTTTTTCATGTTTTTATTGGATATCTGTTTAGCCTCTTTTGTGAAGTATCTATTTAACTCTTTAGGAGTTCTACGGAATTGTCTGCCTTTTATTTTCATTTGTGGAACTTATTATTTATTCTGGATATCACAGTCTTTGGTTCTATATGAATTGCTAATATATTTTTCTAGTCTGAATCATGATTCTTCATTCCATTGATAACATTTTTTTTGGTGCCGGGGATTGAACCCAGAGGCATTCTACCTCTGAGCTACACCTCCAGCCCTATTTTTTATTCTTTATTTTTAAACAGGGTCTCACTGGGTTGCAAAGAGCCTCCCTAAGTAGCTGAGGCTGTCCGCGAATCATGATTCTACTGTCTCAGCCTCCTAAATAGGATTACCTATATTCTTTGTGTCTAATTTTCTGTACACTTGTCAGTTAAGCCTTCTGTCACCACCCCACCTTCACCCCACAGCTCTCTTGTCCAGCAGCAAGACCACCTCGGAAGAACTCTGTGGACTTTAATGGCTACTTCCCAGTCTGAATTTATCGATTGTTTGCCGTCTGCTCCTTTCTGCCTGAAGTACTTGTCTTGCTTATTTTGTAGGACATGACCTACATCTGGAACCCAATCCCCCTGCCTCATTGATCCAGCCTCCTCGGGCTTTGATACTCCATCTTTCCTCTCCAGTCTTTTGTGTGCTGGTGTCTGAGGCTGGGGTCTTCTTCCTCTTCACTTTTATATTTATGTCCCTTGCCCTCAAGATTCTGTCTAGCCTGGTGCTTGAAAGAACATCCACACATGTCTAACCTGAAGGCTGAACTTGCATAACCAACTTTCTAATTATCTTTTCCATCTGGATTTCTAATGGACATTCAACTTCGTACCCATAGTCCTCTACCTGTGCATTCTGTAGGAATCAACATACACTCAACTGATCAAGTGCCTTTCTACTCTTCTTTTCCTTTATCTTCTTTTTCTCTTCCTCTTATAAACAGTTGGAAAAGCCTGTTGTCTTTTTCTTCAAGATGTTTTTCAGAATCAGACCACTGTTCAAATCCTGATCATCTTCACTCTTATCCAAATCATCGCCGCTTTTCCACTGGCTCTTGCTGGCTGATCCTCAGTTCATACCTTTGCCCTATTTCTACACAATTGCCTTCTAAAATGGAAATCAGATCATGTGATTCCCATCTTCTAGCCTTTCCATGGCTCAGCATTACCCATGGTGGGTAAAAGCCTCAGCTTTTGCTGTGAGTTCTCCACATCTGTCTGACTTCTTCTCTCGCTTCCTTCTCCCTCCTTCCCTGTCTTCTCATGCACACTGTTTTTTGGGGTCCCCTATTCTGATCTCAGACATGTTTAAGTATTGGGGTTAATGCTGTTTTCTCTATTCAAAATGTTCCTTCTCCAGACACAAATCTCTCCTCTATCTCTTCCGAGACTTGGCCAAATGTGAATTCCTAAATAGGAAGTCTACTCTGAACAGTTCATTCAAAATCAAAAGCCAACCCCCAACCCTCAACACTGCAAATACCTTCTACCCCTTTTTCTTAGTTCATATCACTTTCTATCATAGGCTAACATTTTCTCATGCATTGATTCATGCTATTTGTGTTTAATTGTATAGAAATCAGGCTCCATGAAAGCAGATGTTTTGTTCCTTTTTTTTTAATAAGCACACATTTCTAAGATAAAACTAGACCAGTAGTTGCACAAAAATGTTTGCTGAATGGTCTCTGGTCCAAGACAGATGACAAAAAAACACAAAATTCAAATTTTACCATAGTAGAGAATGCTCTATTGTCCACAAGATTTAAAACCATATAAGTGGCTTTTATTGACAAAACTTCAGACAAGCATGGCGGTACATGCTTGTAATCCCAGTACTTGAAGCCTGAGACAGGAGGAGTGCCATTTCATAGCCAACCTCAGCTACTTAGTGAGGCTCTCAGCAACTTAGTGAAACCCTATTTCAAAACTAAAGATCAAAACATAGGGCTGGAGCTGGGCGTGGTGGCGCACACTTGTAATCCCAGTATTCAGAAAGCTGAGAATCGCAGTTCTCAGACAGCCTCAGCTACTTAGTGAGGCCCTCCGCAACTCAGTGAGACCCTATTTCAAAATAAAGAATAAAAATAGGACAGGGGGAGTAGCTCAGAGGTCAAATGCCCTGGGTTCTATCCCAGACCCGCAAAAAAAAAAAAAAAAAAAACCAACAACAACAACTAGGGCTGGAGGTATAGCATGCATGTATAGTACTTCTAGGTTTCATCCCCAGTACTGCAAAAATGAAGAACCAGAAGAATTCTACCTACAATCTGTGCCTACAGTCCTTTTTATTTTTATTTTAGTATTGTTATTTTTCATTATCATTTCATTTTATTTTATTATCATTGGTATTATTAGTAATGGGGATTGAACCCAAGGGAATTCTATCTCAAATATATACCTCCAGTGCTTTTTGTTCTTATTTTATTGTTAATATTTATTTGTGTGTGTGTGTGGTACTGAGTTTTGAACCCAGGAGCATTCTACCTCTGACCTACACTCTCAGCCCAATATTATTTTTATTTTTGAAAGAGGGTCTCAAGATGAGAGTTTCACTACATGCTAAGATTGCTCTTGACCTGAAATCTTTCTGTCTCAGCCTCCCAAGTAATGGGATTAAAGGTGTGTACCACCATGCCTGGCTGTTATTATTTTTAATTATTATCACATTATTAACTTTTTGTACTGGGAATTGAACCCAGAGGCATTCTACTTCTGAGGTGCACCCCAGCCCTATTTATTTATTTATTTATTTATTTGTTTGTTTGTTTATTTATTTATTTATTTATTTATTTATTTATTTATTTTTGCGGGTCCAGGAATGGAACCCAGGGGCATTCGACCTCCAAGCTACACCTCCTACCCTAATTTTTTATTCTTTATTTTGAAACAGGATCTCACTAAGTTGTGGAGGTCCTCACTAAGTAGCTGAGGCTGTCCAAGAACTGCTATCCTCCAGTCTCAGCATCCCAAATGCTAGGATTACAAGGATGCCCGGCTCTATATTTTATTTTGAAACAGAATCTCACTAAGGTTTGGAGGGCTTTGGTTAGTCACTGGGGCTGGTCTTGAACCTGTGATCCTTTTGTCTCAGCTTCCTAAGCACTGGAATTACAAGTGGGAACTACCACACCTGGCTATGTATAAGTATGTTGGGGTTTTTTTTGTTTGTTTTGTTTTGATTTTTTGGTGGTACTGGGGTTCCTGGAAACCCTTCTACCTCTGGGTTACACTCACAGATCTATTTTTATATAATTTTATTTGAAAACAGGGTCTCTTAAGCCAGCAAGGCTGGCTTTGAACCTGCGCGATCCTCCTGTCTCTGCCTCCCAAGTGCAGGGATTACAAGCATGCCTTACCATGCCCGGCTTGTATAAGTATTTTTAATATATGTATTTCTGTTTAGTGAATTGTTAAACTCTTTGAAGGAGAAACATGGATTGCTTATCTTTGTATTATTTCATTCTTGAAGCTTTTGATAGTTAACCAATAGAATGTCTTTATTGACCAGTTGAAAACATCATATTCAACTTTATTACCTCTGCTACCCTATTTGGCATATTTATTTAGCTAAGCCTGGTCCACAAACAAAAGTGTGTGTGCTCACACATGGCTGATCCCAAAGCCACTCCCTGGAGATTCTCCCTGGAAGTTTTTGGCCCCAGGACAGCTGGTGTCCTTGGGTGTTGAACGTGGATGTAGGGCTGTTTCTAGCACAGGCCAGGGGTACAGTGCCAAAAGATCAGACAAAGAGGCAAGCTCTGGGCTGTGGAAATATCTGCACATGATTGAATCCTTCTTTAGAAGAGGTAACAAATGAAAAGGGATTAGAATATTTGAAAAATAATGAGAAGAACTGAGAATGGTAGGGCAAGTCTTTCTATGATGACTCGAAGGAAATGATGATACAACTTGAAAACAGGAAACTCCGTGATAATGTTTTTTCATCTTGTGTTTGAACGTGAGTGGGTTACAGTGCTAAAGAAAGTACTAGGTTATTAGTGTCAATACGGCATGTAAATAAAGAAGCTTTATCCTTGCTGGGGATGTGAATGTGTGTGTGGCTGTGTGTGTGTGTGTGTGTGTGTGTGTGTGTGTATCTATGTGTGGGTCTGTTGTGTCTGTGTGTTTGTGTGCATGTTGAGTTTAGTACACAATTCTTTAATTCTTTGAAGAACCAAGTACCTTTACTTCACTTTCTCTTTCAACTGCAAATTTTAAGTTAGATCCAATTTCATTGCTAGAAATGATATTGTTCTAATATCTGTTCCCCAGTGTTAGTATTCATCCTCATTCTTGAAATTATTTAACATTCCATTAAAAGTAAAAATTTCGACTGAGATTTTTTTTCTTTTTTTTTTTTTTGAGGAACTCAAACGCAGAATTGAGATCTGAAATCTGCTGGTTGGTGCAGATTATATGCTAGGATAGGAAGTTAGAGTTTTGATTGCTTTAATGGAAAGGAAATGACTCATATCTTTGCTAGCATGTAATTGAGCTCCTAAATTTAGCTTTTCTTTACTGTAAAACCTAATATTGATATAGTAATGTAAAACTTTATTTTATTAACTGCGGTTTTTCTGTTGCTTTTTCTTATCCATCAATCAATTATCACATCTTTCATTAAGTTCATGTTAAGACATATTTAGTAGGGAAAACAGTCTTGTAAAACCTAAGCTGATTTCACAGACTATGCTTACTGGGGAGACGTTGCCCAACCCAGTAAGTTAGAACAAAGGGTCTCAGATCCATGTAAATTTAGGGACAGCACAGACAACTTTGGACTATCATTTGATTAAATACATTCTCTGAAAGCACCATCTTCTTACTCACTGTTATTTTCTGCTAGGAAATCATAGGGTACACTAATAATGCATACAAACAAGTCAGTGTAAATATTATAAGTACTTTCATTGGAAGCAAGGGAAAGAAAAATGAAATATTCTCTGTGTCTGTTTATAGAGAGACCATTTAAAATTCTTTATTGATTTCCACAATATGACTATTAACTATTCTATGCATTTTTTTAGATCTATAGTGCCCATGAGAGATAGATTAAGGAAATAGAAGACCATTTTCCTACCAATTTTGTTGCTCTGTGAAGTACTAGAGGATACAATAATAATCAAAGGAAAGACTAGCAGACACTACCGTGGAGTGATATTGCACATGCAAAGTGGGCTTTTTGGTTTTAAGGAATCTTTGTGATGTGATGACTGTTGCTTTGCAAAATATAATCGCCTGCAATTTCCACCTGAGAGCAGGAGAATATAAATTTAGTTTAAGAAGCAAAATGTTACTTGGAACATTATCAACAAACCATAGTAATTTATGCTTTTCTGAAATCTTAAATGGCTCATGCGCAAACACCATTTGGTTTTCCTTTAAACAATGTCTATAATTAATCGACTAAGCCTTTAGACTAGTTGATGTCATTAGAGATCAGTGATGCTGCTGGGGGTTATTGAGGATTTCTGTGTGCAAAAATGGGAAAACTGAGACCCTTAAGGCTGTGACTTGCCAGAGACATTCAGATGATTTAGCTGAAGAACTTAGATTGGAATGAAGACCATCCATCTTCCAGAACAGCTTTTATTATTTTTATTATTAAAATTTTTCATAGAGCTACAATATAAACATGTGTGTGAATGTGTGTGATTAATATAGAGGTAGAGATGTTGTTGAAATAATCATATTTACAAAATAAGAGGACATACAATCTTTCTGCATATAGTATCTAATGGAGACAGTGATATGTCATTATCTTTGTATTTCTCTACTGGTTCCAAGTCACAGGTTGTGCTCCATGCAAAGAGCATGGGTAGTGGTCACCTCCCAGTGTATTCTGACTGTGTAGACAATGCTATAACTCACCGGAGTATTAACCCCACTTTCTGGTGTGCAATCAAATATTGCCTTTAGGTCATTTTGTGTTAGAGTCAAGTGCCAAATAAATGTTGTGAATGCTTCATTCATTCCACAATAATTATTTTCTTATTCATAACCTGGTTCTTTCCTTATTGGGTTCGATATTAACAAAGATCAAGCCAATGGAATCAAGTTTCCCTCTTATGTTTCTTTCATTAGTGAAGAAACCTGTTCTACAGATAACAAGAGCAAGCTGGAATTGTTGACTTTCCCACTTTGTGTAAGTAGGGAGGATTTTACCTCTTCAGTGAACACATGTTCAGTCTTCTCAATGAATAAAAGCAAATTTGCCTTTGTATACAATTGTTCCAGTAACTTATGGCTATTGGATTCGCCTTTTGCGTAGAACTATAAAATTATGATACCAAATTGCATATTCCAAATTGGGTTGTTCAAATACCAATGAGTATACCTTATGTCAAAGGGCCAGGAGGTGGAGAATAAAACAAAATGTGGCAGATTCCAAAAGAACTATGTAATGCTGATGCTATTTTTCAAGTTAAGCAGATTTCTTTCTGTTTGAGTTGCCCAAGAATTCCAATACACTGATGTGCTTTATGAAGTCCATAAAAAAGTGGGCATTGCTCTCTCTGAAGATGGAGCTTTTTCCAAGGAGATTATCTTTTGTGACCCACTCTTAACAAACAACAGGAGGGTCTTCTGCGTAGGACCTATAGATGAAACAGTGGCCTAGAAAATTGAAGATTCCTTCAGTAATATCTTTGACCGCTGATTGGAAAGAGTTGTACCCCAAAGTCTGACACATTAATGATTCAGGGTATGTGTTTTGTTTACTGAAAGTACTAGATAGAAAAAGGCTAGTAAATGTTTTCTGTATCTTTGATTCTGCTGATTTTTATGATCTAGTAACTTTAACATGCCCACTGATATTTGTAGACCAAGTGTTTTGGCCATGCATAGTAGTAATTCCAGTACTACCATGGTAAGCTGAGACAGGAGGATTGAAGGTTGATAGCTAGCCTCAGCAATTTAAGGAGACTTTGTTTCAAAATATATAAAAATAAATAAAAGAGGCTAGTAGTGTAACTCAGAGTTAGAATACTTTTGGGTTCAATCCCCAATAAATCACACACACACACACACACACACACACACACACACACACACACTGTTTCAAAGCTGGATTTGCAAGACATAATGTTAGGTGAATGTGCTGTGATATTAATGCTTCCTTTTCCCTGAATCTCAACCAGAAATGAAGTTTTTTATTCTAAAATAGATGGTTCTTATTTGAATGATGACCTTCCCTTGTTTCCTTTGCAGGGACAATTAATTATATTAGACTACCTCTATTATGAGGTTTAACTTTTGAACTAAAATTCTGATAAGAACCATGATTTTTTTCTCTCTGACTTCCTTTTGCTAATGACCAAGGAGTTGTAGAATCACATGTATGAGTGCTTGTATGTATAGAACTTAGAAGATAATATATTACAACTTATCATAACAAATACTGTATAGAGCCAATTCTTTGATTTGGCTTGGAGGAAAATGGATTGCATTAGGTAAAATCCAGCTTGTCAACAAATTCCAATTAATAGTGTATTAGAATGATGTAGAACTTTATCCCTGTCTCACATAAATTAAAGAAAGTAAGGAATGCCCCAAGTCAGTGATTATAGTTCTGTTCTTTGAAATACTAAGTCCTTTCAATGTTCATTTAGTGAGGTCAGGAATGAAGAAAACTTTTTCTGGAGTTACTCAAATTTTTGACTAAACAAGTGTCTAAGAAACATGGTGTTACACTAGTCACTGAATTTTCTTTTTCAGAACCAGGAGGTATTATATCACTATTTGACTAATACAACAATTGTGTAGAAGTTTTTAATTTTATATTTTTTGGTTGAAATGAATCACTCTCTTGATTCTTTCACACTAGAATTGAACTTAAAGTTGTATTCCAAGACTCTATGCCTTATAGTACTTTAATGGAGAAATAGAAAATTTAAATATACATTGAAAAGATAAATGGCTTGATTTTTTCTGAGAAATTTATTATTTATTACAGTAGATTTTTTTTCTTAGAGAATGGAGTTATTCTCAAAGAAGGTGCAGCAATGTCTTCTATCTCGTATATTTTTGCCTTTGCCTTTGTGATTTCAACCCTCTATCTACTGAGAGTGGGGGGGCAACTTGTTTACCCTTGTTTCTGGATGGTCCTTTTTAACTAAGTATTTCTAGGATCTACGGTTAAAAAAAAATAGGCTATATAGCTCCTTTTAAACTCTGGCAGGAGCCTTACCTGTGGAGTACTGAACCACCATTTCAGAAACTTGACTGCAGGGGCCACCATGCCGTGAGGAAATACAAGCTACTCGTGTGGAAAGATTCCACCCAAAGACCCTAATGCTACATGAAGAGAGGGGATGCTCACTTGTCCCTGGCTCCCTGTTATTCCAGCACCAGCTACTTTGTGACTGCAAATATATGCTTACACATTTGAATACATGTGAATGTCTGTATATACTCACATATTTGTTTATGTGGGTGTCTGAACCCTTCCCAAACTGCTCTGCAGCCCAATGTTTCCTGTGAATTTGTTAAGCAGGAAAAGCAAGTTGGAACATTCTTCTGGTTGGAAATGGAAAATTGATTTCTCTGGAGGTAATATAGGAAGGAAGCATGTCTACTCTAAGCAATCTCAAAACAAAATACAGGATATATTTTCTATTTTGGTCATGCCAATATATCATAGCAAAGACATTCTGGGGATATGAATGTGTTTTCCCAATTATAATATTTCCAAAAATGCAGTAATAGCCATCACTTTCACATTTACATTTAATAATATCAACTCTCGAATCACAGGATGAGGTTAAGATTACTGTTACCATAATATGTAAATGCATAAATGCATATTTCTGTATTTAAAAATATTTACATGATTCTAAAATATAGAGTTGTGAAAATAGATAACAAACAAAATTTTCACAAATGTGTGCTTTCAAGAATTTTAATATTTCCTTTGAGATATATGTATGTTCATTTATTATTTCTTTAAGTTTAATATTTCCAGGAGTGATAATAAAAACCTAGTTGTAGATTCAAGTACTTGGTCAACTATCCCTGACATATGACTAATTGAATGATTTTTTAAAGAGGAAGAATTTTTGTTTCTATTAATATCTTCAAAGTACAAATCCAGAGAGTGTGAGTTACGTTGTTTTCTTGCATATCTGCACCTTGTATTAATATGGGTGTTAATGTGAGCAAGGCAAAGCGTCCTTGTCTATGCGGGTCGATTTTTTTTCCAAGAAAGCTTGAGAAACTTAGTATTCCATTCTTAGAGAGCAATGTCAAAGGGTCCCTCTCGCACAAGAAGTAGGTTTTTAATCTAAAATGACTTATTGAAAAGATTAAAGGTATTGTCCTTAAAGTCTATTTTTAATAGTCCTTGTCTGAAATGACCTTAACCATATGACTGATGACAAAGTATAATTTCTTTTCAAATGCTGTATGTGCTCACTTCATGCATTTTAAACACACAAGCACTTCCAGACCAGTCCTCCCTGTCAGCAACTATGATGCCAGCTGAGTTTTGCATAGATTTCCTGTGAAAAGTTTCCAATGAATGCAAATATTTACTTCCTGTTTTGATTTATAGACATTAAGGTTATAGGAATCGAGTGCTGAAGAAATATTAAATGCAAATAAGAAAGAAAAGTATAGTACAGAGCAGTGTAATAAAAAGTATAAGAAAGAAAAGCAAATAAAAAATTGCATCATGATGACCAGAGGAAACCAGGGAAATATGAATACAATTTTTAAAAGCTGGGGGAGAATATGACACCATCTTTAAAGCAAGTTTAATCCTTTTACATCTGTAATTTTGCCACCATAGAGGAAATTATTCTATGGATTTTTTATTCCATTTTTTAAAAATTTACTTCTCAAGAATTTTTATTCCTATTTAACTTTAGGAAAAATGAATTCTCTTAAAACTAAGTGAGTAACCAGGAAAATAATAATTCTAAAATTTAGTATATTTAAAATTTTCTAACATACAAATTTAATGAGGGTTTGTGTTTTTTCAAGAAAATCTCCTATAAAATAATATATGTTTTATATAATCACCATCTCATATAAACAGTAAGATGGTGATTTTAATCTTAAATATAGTAAGTTCACGTGTCTATCTCAAATTTTATAGCTAAGAGTATTCTCACATGTATTATTTTGTATGAAAGCTCTAGCAATTCAATTTGCCTTGATCTTCAGCACTTTTCATGAAATCCAAAACAATTCATATCATGGGCGTACAAAGAAACACAAATGGTCAGCATCTCAGCTGGCCATATATAGAAGTGACATTTGTCTCATCTACCTCCCACTGGCTGCAGGAGCAGCTTTAGAAGAAGCTAGTGGGTTGGGGCAGTGGCCAGATGTGAATTTTTCTAGAGGTCACTCGAGATGAAAGAGAAGGGTTTTGATTTTCCCCAGGTCAGATGAACTCCTGCTCTTCCAGCTGTCAATCTGGAAAAGGGACTTGCGGAACTTTACAAATGAGCGTTTCTCTAGAGAGTTGCCTACGGATCCTCCTGATTTTCCCAAGAGGAAAAAAAAAAAAAACTGTTTAAGCCATTTGTTTGATCTAGTGCAGATAGTTAAATACACAGAATTCAACTGCAAATCTCACAGTACCATTTCATTTTGCAAGCATCGCCTTATTTAATTGTGAGACAATTTACCTGTGTGTGTGTGTGTGTGTATGTGTGTGTGTGTGTGTGTACACAGATATAGAATTCTTTTGTTGTTGTTATTTTTGAACTAGGGGTTGAACCCAGGGACACTCTACCTCTGAGCCCCACCCCACGCCCTTTTTTATTTTTTATTTTGAAACTGGGTCTCACTAATTTGCTGAGGGCCTCTCTAAGTAGCTGAGGCTAGCTACAAACCTGTGATCCTCCTGTCTCAGCCTCCCAAGTACTGGGACTACAAGTATGTACCATCACATCTGGCTTACAGTTCTTCTTAAAATACCTATTACTCCAAAACACAAGAAAGATGGAGACTAGGTTTATTTGGAAATTTTTCTTCATCTTGCTGAAGACCAGGCATTTAAGTGTGAAATGTATACTGTCGTGGATTTTTAATATTCTTTTAAATTATGTGGTTTTCTCACTACTGGCTTCCTAGTTCTCATGGTTGAAAAGAAGCAGGAAGATGCATTTAACAATCACATTTGCACAAAGATCCTCCAGGGATCAACTCACCTTCAGCCAACACCCCATTTTTCATCATGGTGATCATAGAACTGTGTAATGTCCTTATTGTGAGGATTTTAAAAGGAGCTCTTCTCAAATCATGATAACAGATGCATCCTCACATTCTCAGAACGCTTCTTGGCAATCCCACTGGACAACAGGTGTGGCTGTGATAAACGCGATAATTAATGTCGGGCAGTTATTTTAAATTCTGGAAGCACTTATTCCATTTTTAATTACAAAGCCATGGTATTGTGTGACTATAGAATCACAGAATAATAAAGAAATCTAAGGAAGCAGAAGAGAAGCTTTTTAAAACCACAAACCTATCAAAGTAGATCGCATATTTACCTAGAAATCTGCATCTACACATATTTGTTGTAATGTGGATATGTATTGGCATAATACAGAGGTCAATGTCTTCATAAGACCTTGCACCAATGCACTGTGCTTCTCCGTTACCCTTTGTCAACCTAGACATCAAAGTCATTCTTCTACCAACTGCCTACCTCATCACCTTCCTCAAGTAGAAATATATCTACTTTCATATGGTGGATACTAAAAGACCATGCCTCATGTTACTTTGGTATTCAGACTGGCAGTTTTTATTCAAGTTTTTAATGTCTGGAATTTCTAATAATTTCTCTCCTGCTCCTTTCCCTCACTTCACTCCTTAATTCCTTCCTTCCTTCCTTCCTTCCTTCCTTCCTTCCTTCCTTCTTTTTCCTTTCTTCCCTCCTCCCTCCTTCCCTCCCTCCCTCCTTTTCTTCCTTTTTTCTTTTTTTCATTTTCTTCCGTTTTCCTTCCTTTTCCTTCTGTCTTCTTATCTTTAACAAAAGCAATATGTCTTCATTTTATTAGTAATTTCATTCTCTTTATTTTAGAATTTCACTTCAAAATATTTCCATGGAGGCTTTTTTAAAAAATTTTTACTCTATTTTTACTTGTTGGGTATTGTGACTTACTTATTTTCCTTTAATTGTTAGGCTATATCCATGATTACTGGAATCTCATTGACTGTGCATTTCTAATGGTTTAGTCAGTTGGCTCTGAAGTTATTTCTTTCAGGGTGGGCTGTGGATGGTATAAACTAAAGATGACCTGTAGGCAAATCTGGTTGAGTTGATTTGGGTTTCATGGTGTGCTGAGAGCATTGTTAGTCATCTGCTCTGAGGTCACCTTGGTCCAACATGGAAGGGGCACGAACTGCCCACCCAAGTGAAAGTTGTTTGCATTCTGAGGACCAAGGGACCCTGACTGATAAGCAAAAACCCTGAAAGTTTCCTTGTTTACCCTTTCCTTTCCTGGTTCATCTGTGACTGCCTTGGTGTTATTCCCTGACTCACCCCATGATTTCTTTGTTATCTCCTGTGATTAATAATATCTTATAATGTTTTTGTTAAAACCCTCAATAAAAGCAAGATGCTGGTGAAGGATGGTAGGAGTAGAGATTGTCATTCATGTAAGGGACTACTTTTGTCAATCAGTCAACATCAATGCCATCCACTACGATGGTGTTTACTTGATTTCAGCTTCTTTTAAAGTGGTCCATATATTCTTCATTTTACTGTGGGTGCTGTCAATTTTAGGGGGGCATCCTTTTTTAATACTGCTGCTATATTAGGTCTATTTGCAATCCCATGTGAAATACATTATTATTTCTTTCTTTTTCAACTGATTCATATTGAGATTACAGGACCCGAGGTTCAATGATTTGACCTCAAAACATTACTGACAGACAAGCTTCTTCTGATTTCTAACCCTCCTTCAGAAATGTCGCTGATGAGACACCAGAAACTGAACATCAATCTAAATTTTTTTATAAGTAATATAAATTTCAACCTCTATTTATCTGGAAGCTTTTAAGATACATCCTTTATTCTTGGTGTGCTAAAATCAAGAAGTTCTTTATGTCAGGACTTTTTCTTTGTCAAATCAGCTCAGTTTAAAAACTCTTGCTGTTCTTTTACTTCAGAATATCAAACTTATTTTATTAGCTTTTCCTTCCATTTCTTTGATACTTTTGAATTACATATATATTGATTTATTTATTCATGTAGTCTTTTGTAACATATTTTATATTTTTTTTATTCCTTGTAGTCTTTTGTAACATATTTTATATTTTTTATTCCTTGTCTAAAATCTGAGTGATTCCTTTGACTATTTAAAAATGGGGAATAGTAACCTTGATTATAATTAGGGTCATTGAATAAAAACAAGGGGAGGAGGTAGAAGTCTCCAGGGGGTCACTGTATAATTCTTTTTTTTTTTTTTAAGAGGAAGAAGTACAGGAGGTTGAGAACCTATTTATAAATATTTCAAGCCTGTGGTTGGATCTTCTTTCCTTCAAAGTTTTCATGAGTGAAATCTTCTGCCATTAGCTTTTGGGAAGAAAAGAAAATAATTATATATCTTCAAGCAGTGATTTTGAACTTGAAGAAGCACGCAACTTTCCCAGAAGCCTTAAACATTTAAATATCTCTTATTTCTTTTAATGATAGCATAATATTCCATTTAGTAGGTGTTCCATTATTTATTTGAAAATCAGTTATGAATATTTATCATCTTCTCAGGTTTTAGTATTTAAAATATGATATATTGAATGTTTATTGTGTGCTTTAGTAGTATTTGCCTTCATTTAAACTATTTTCTTTGGGTCAATTCCCAGAAATGGAATTACTAAGTCAAAGGAGATATTTATTTTTACTACTCAAATGGTTTTCTCAGTGAGTTATGCCAATTTCCAATGACACCAGTAATAAATGGGAATATTCTTTTTAGTGTACTTTCTCAAGTTTGGTCTTTAAAACCATTTTTAATATTTAGCTTCTTGTGACTTTTAAACTTTCTCTTTCTTAATTGGTTTGTTAAATCCCTAGTTATGACTCTTTTCCCAGCTAATTAATAAAACTAGATTTATAAAGTAAACCTTTGGATTTTTTAAAGTGCAAACTTTAAGTCTTTTGCTTTTAATGTATTAATTTTTATCTAATGAAGGAAAATTAGCTCTTACATTTTAATCAATGATTTCACCTTTCTCTCCTCCTCAACTAAATCCAGTGATCTATTTCAACTCTTAGTAAATGATGTTTTAACTTTAGCTACAAGTTTTCCTTTGCCTATATAACTATAATACAATGCATACAAAAATCAAATATACCATTTGGTTATGAAAGGTACAAACTTTTTTAACAATAATAACTTTACAGTGCTTACCAGCTCTAGCTGGAAATCAAGAAATAATTGTTTAATTAAACCTTTTTTCTTGTATTATATACAAATATAGTCATTTCTCAGCATCAGTTGGAATCGTCTCCAGGACATTAAGGATAACATAATCTGTAAAATAATTAAATCCCTTATATAAAATGTTATTTTAAGTCCATACAATTTGCACACATTCTTCTTTATACTTTATTTCTAGGTTAATTATAGATTCAAATACAAAGCCAGTGCTATGCAGATAGTCGTTTCATTGTGTTCTTTAGGGAATAACAGCAAGAAAAAAGTCTATGTATTCAGTATGCATGCAATTTTTTTCCCAAAGAGTCTTGATCCACAGTTGTTAGAATTCATGGGAAATGTACTGTAATTAATTTTCAAAATAATCTTATGAGGTAGATAGTACTGCCTATTGTTGCTTAGTCTTTTTTTTTTTTTTTACTTGAGAGCAAATAAGGAGCAACACATTAGAAAAACTAGCTTGAAATAAGTAATTTTATTAGAAAGAGGCTGAGAATTGAAGTGATGGTTTCTAGAGAATCAAAAGAGGGGCAAATGAAAAATTATATTCACTACACTATATAAATTATAAAGAAAAACTTGTTTGTAAACAATGATCAATTGGATCATCAAAATGTTTAAAATTCAATACCTCATTTATATTTAACATATGTTTTAAATATTAATTATATTAATTATATTCAATGAATGTTTTAAATATTAAAGGTATAAAGTAGTTGATAGTAAAATACCAATATAAAATATATCGTGTTTTTTAGTGGGTCTGGGGATGGAACCCAGGGGCATTTGACCTCTGAGTGACACCCCCTCCCCTATTTTTTATTCTTTATTTTGAAACAGGGTCTCACTAAGTTGCAGAGGGCCTCACTAAGTAACTGAGGCTGTCCACGAACCACTATCCTAGGGTCTTAGCCTCCGGAATGCTGGGATTACAAGTGTGAACCACCACGCCCAGCTAAAATATATCTTTGTTCAACCTAGCAAGATAAGTGAAACATTCTTCACAATTTGTAAAATGTGTTTAAAAAATTCAGATTATAAAGTTAAAATTCTGAGAGCTCTTATGACTCATCTATATGATAAACACATGGAGCTTTTGCGTGGAGTATAATTCTATAATTGTCTGATGCTCTAAATGGAGAAACTTGATCTGCATATGTAAACACATGATATAATCAGCAAATAAAATAATGTATCGTAAACAGATTTTTGAACACAAGCTAGAAGAGGATAGGGTTCTAATTTTACATTATTGAAAATATGTTCAAAACATATTGACTAAAATAAACTAGAAAATGTATAAATTCATCTTCAGATCCTTAATTTCAGTGGCCATGCTTTCATATTTCACATTCTTAAACAGATTATAAATTTTATGAGCTAAAAACACTAATAACATAATTCCAGCTTAATGGAGAAATGCCATAGGATGATGATTCAGCATGCATCCTGCCCAGTAAATACATTTTTGTTAGCATCCTCAATATATTTTTTGGTTTTCTGTAAATGTGCTAGTCATTACATTACCAAGCAAATCGATACTATACGGGCATATCCATTATCTATGAAGATGATAGAGTGAAAATGAAAATTATTTGCCTTCAGTGGTATGGTTTTAAAAAACTTGTCTTTGTAATGACACGGAAACATCGTCCGTAGGTGATGATCGAGCCAGTATCAAGGATAATGAAATTAGATCTCATTCCAGTGTGTTCACTCCATAACCCAAATCTGATAGAAAGTAAGGTAAGTCCCATGCTATATGCCAGCTGTGCAGACATTCTCAGAAAATCTGCTATGATTTGAATGCATTTCACAAAGTTCATGGTGTTAGAAATGTCATCCCTAACGCATTATGTTAGGAGTTGAAACCCAATGGGAGATGTGTGTGCTCTGGTGGACTACCCTCATGGATGGACTAATGCCATCATCAAAAGAGCAGGTTCTTTACCTTGAGAGACAACTTATTTTTTGTACTGGGGATTGAACGCAGAAGCATTCTCCCTCTGATCTACACCCCCAGTGTGTTTGTTTGTTTGCTTGTTTGTTTGTAACAGAAGGAGTCTCCCTGTGTTGCTTAGTCTGGTTGTGAACTTGCCCTCCTTCTGTTTCAACTCCCCAACCCCCATACTGGAATAACGAGCGTGTACCACCATGCCCAACTCAGATAATTTTTTTTATTTTTTATTTTTTATTTTTTTTTTTAATTTTATTTTATTGGTGCACTGTATTCATACATCATAGTGGGATACAAACTTTTGTAGACATACATGCACACATCGCCCAGTCAGCCCCCACCCGATCCCCACCCCATTCTCTCCCCATCCCTCCTTCCCATGCTTGGCTTAGTGGTTGACATCTAGTATTATAGCAATTTATCCAAAATTAAAAATGATAATCTCACATAACAGTTTCATTTGTCTGATACCAAGCGTTTGATGATTTAAAGATAGCATTTCAATATTTCTTTTTGCTTTCTTTCTTACTAGAGCATATTTTTTTCTGTTTTTTAGGTGAAACTATCATATATTTATATATTTATTTTTCAGAAAAAAATCTATCCTAATATGGAATATGAATTCTAGATACCCAAAACGATCTTGAAAAAGAACAAAGCTAGCAGATATATATTTTCTGATTTCATACCATATAAAGCTACAATAATTGAAACAGTGTAGTACTATTCTAAAGGCAGATATATAGACCATTGGAGTTAAATACAAGCCTAGAGCTAAATTCTTCCCTATATTGTCAAGTTATTTTGACAAGGTTTCCACGAACATTTGGTGGTGGAAATAATAATCTTTTAACTAAATATTGTTGAAAAATAATAATTACATGGAAAAGAATAAAATTGGACCTTTACCTAATCCCATATACAAGTATTAACTCAAAATAGATAAAAGACCTAAATATAAATCTTAAGACTATAAACTTTTAGGAGAAAATCTGGGTCATAAAACCTCACAACACTGAAATTGGCAGTGATTTCTTGGATATGATTTCAATGGCACAGGCAACAGAAGAATATACAAACTCCCTAAAAATTAAAGAAAATATTGTATATCTAAAGACAATGTAAACAGAGTTGAAAGTTACTAATAGAATTGGATAAAATATTTCCAAATGCTATATCTGAAGGTATATTAATATTCCAACTAGAAATCCTAGAAATTAACAACAATAAAGGCAAACAATACAACTTAGAGATAGGTAAAAGACTAACATAAATAATGAATCTCCACAGATAACCAATCTTAGTTGTCTGTTGGATGGAAACTCTTGTTTCTCTGGTTCTGGTGAGTGTTACCTATTTCTTCTTTGTAGTTAATCTCTTTGAGTATTTTCTCTAGCGCTGGTTTTGAAGACATAAATTCCTTCAGTTTCTGTTTGTCATGGAAGCTTCTTATTTCTCCATCTAATTTGATAGAAAGTTTTGCTGGATAGGAAATTTTTGGCTGGAAGTTGTTTTCTTTCAGAGTTTGGAATATGTTACTCCAAGCCCTTCTGGCTCTCATGACTTGGTTTGGGAAGTCTGGAGTGATTCTAATTGGTTTGCCTCTGAATGTCAGTTGGCCCTTTGTTTTTGTTGCCTTTAAGATTCTTTGCTTGGCTTCCACATTGGTCATTTTGACAATTATATGGCGTGGGGATCCTCTTCTCCGATCCTGTCTAAAGGGAGTTCTATAAGTTTCCTGGATCTGTGTATCAACCTCTTGCTCTATATTTGGAAAATTTTCTGCTATTACTTCCTTGAAGAGATTGTTGATCCCTTTGGTATCACTTTCTTTTCCCTCCTCTATTCCAATTATTCTTAGGTTAGCTCTCCTAAGATGGGCCCATATTTCTTCAATGTCAGATTCCTGCTGTTGGATATTTTTTTCTAGATTAGAAACTATGCATTCATTTTTGGATTGCTCATCTTCTAAGAGCGAGATTCTGTTCCCCATGTGGTCTAATCGGTTGTTTGTGCTTTGAATTGAGGCCTTTACTTCATTAATTGCATCCTTTATCTCTTTTTGGCTCTCTCTGAGTTCTTTTCGAAGCACCTCTATTATTTCTACAGTTATTTTCCTGATTTGATCTTCTAGAAATCTCTGATTTTCTGTTTTATCAGGTTCTGATGTTGTGGGGTTGTGCACATTCATTACTCCAGTGTTATTCCTCTTTCCCATGATTTCGGAGGTTTGTGCCTTCTCTGGGTTCTTCCCTTGGGTCACTATGGCTTCACTTAAGGTGCTCTGGATCTCGAGTCTGTATTATCTCAGACTCCACTACTCCTTTACTGGGTTGTATCACAGAGTCTCCGACCCAGGGAGTCGATAGAGGCTGCTTTAAACTATGGGGGGTGCCAGGTTGCACGTTCTCCTATGGTGTGATATCTCTGCCACCACCACTCCCTCACTGGGTCAAGTCCCAGGAGGCACAATACTGCGATTTCTCCTCTGTGGCCCGCACTTTGACTCACTGTTCTTGAGTACACAGATGTAGCTGTACTGGACTCGGTGAATTCACTGCTGCTGCCGCCGCCGGTGGTAATATGGCGCCTCTGCCACGCCCTCGGCCATGAGGCTGGTGTATTTTTTCTTCTCTGGTTTTGATTTCCACTCTGAATCCCTGCAGCGTGTGCTGAGCTCAGCCACTGGGAGCTTTAAATGCTGTCTGCGCCGAAAGATCCCGCCTGGCTGTTCCGCATCGGCTCACCTCGGCTTGCTGTAGCCGTCCGCTGAGTTCGCCGCTGCCGCCGGCAGTATGGCGCTGCTGCCGCGTCCTCGGGCGCGTGTGTCTCCTCTGTGGCCCTGAGCTCTGTTCTCAGTCCGCTTTCTCTCTGGAGCCTGGTGGGTTTTTTTGTTTTTCTGGTGATGGTGTTTTCTGGCTATGAAAGGCGCTCTTTTTGTGGTAATGGAGATTGGTTGTTAGCGGGACTCTTAAGCCCCGCTTTTTCAGATAATTTTTTTTAAAAGGAAGATTTCAGCCCTCTTTTGGTCTCTCTCATCCTCTCTGTCCTTCTACCATGGAATGGCACTGTAAGAGGGCTCTTGGTAGATGCCAGCCCCTTGATCAGACTTGCCAGCTCCTAGAACTGGAAGCCAATGATTTCTATTCGCTATAAAGAATTACTGCAAAATCAAGAGATCAATTAAATTTTGTGGTTTCTCATGAGCTGTTGTTGTATTTCATCACAAGATTTCAAGATGCTTAATTATGTGTAAATGAGGAATTTAAAAGAATCTAGATTCCCATGGCTAAGTCTTTCTCTACCATGCCAGTTGTTTCCTCCTTGAGAGTGGAAAAGAAATCTCTTAATTGTTTGAAAAGAAACACACCCACAGCCTGCTTCAATATTGTTTGAGACCCACAAATAATCAGTTAAACAAAGGTGTTCTCAGCAATATGCAAAAATGTTTGTTACACATGAATTCTAAGATAATTTTTAAGATAGATAATACTGTCATGTTTCTTCCAAATAAAGAAAATAAGGTCCAAAGAGTGTAAGCAGTTTTCTTCAGGCTATACTTTTGACCAATGATAAAATAAAACTAAAGCATATCTATATGTTCCAATGGTGTTCTTCACTATTATGCAATATTACCTCCGAAATGAATTTGAAAGTGTCTGTGTTAGCCAGTCACGTTAAACATTGATTCAAAACTCTACAAACAAAATGAATAAAAATCTGTTAGAAATGAAAATCTCTTAAACTCTTCAAGAACAAAAGAGATGTCATGCCATAAGTGACTGCTATAACCTTAGTATGTTTTTCTAACAGCTAAAATTGCAATTTGTGTACTTTAATATTTCTCGGGGACAAACATGCTGACAGGGTGGTTTCCCCTCTTTTATCAGACACAGAGATGGAACACTGAAGAATTACATGAACATCTTATAATTATTCTTCTGGTGTGACCTTTCCTCTGCTCCCAGATGGAGCCGTTGAAACCGTGCTGGAATATGGAATGCTAAAGGAAAATAAGACATTGTCTTTTAGTGTCAGGATTCTTGGTTGTCCGGCTCACAGTTGTTCTTAGCAAAGCAGTTTTTCAATCGCAAGGACATAAAAATGAGTGAGGACACCACTGTGGATCACATAGCCCCTATTGTGATGGTGATGAGTGAATTTGTCATCACACAGAAGCTTCAAATTGTAACAAGCTCATAAAACAATCAACAAGGATGATGTGTCTGCTTCACTACCTAATCATGGCCCTAATCATATGTTACAAAATCTTGAGAACTTTTTTCTCCAATGGGGGAAAAAAAAAAAACATTTCAAAGTACCATTTGTTGCTGCCTTTTAAAGTTATAAAAATGAATGCACCTGATATTGCTTCTTTTTCTCACCAGTGATGTCTTGAATCACCCACTATCTGTAAGCGATGTAGATGACAAGAACTTAAAAGGAAATTCTCAAAACCCAGTGCACACTTGTAATCCCAGCTCTTGGGAGGCTGAGACAGGAGGATCGCAGTTCTCAGCCAGTTGCAGCTACTTAGTGAGGCCCTTTGCAACTCAGTGAGAACCTGTTTCAAAAATAACGAATAAAATAAAATAGGGCTGGGGGTTTAGCTCCTGAAAGTAGTATGTCCCTGGGTTCCATCCCCAGTATCGCTAAAAACAAAAACAAAAACAAAAACAACAACCTTTAGGGACAGAATATATAACTTCGGTGTTGTTGAAGTCTTTACCACCTTTGGTAACCTATTACTCAGCTATTTAATGAGGCCCTCTACACCTTACTGAGACCCTGTTTCAAAATAAATAATAAAAAATAAGGCTGGAGGTGAGCTCAGAGGTAGCATGTTTCTGGGTTCAACGCCCAGTACCACACACACAAAATAATAAACTATATTGCAGCAGGGCAAGATGCCATACACATGTAATCCCTGTACTTGGGAAGCTGAGACAGAAAGATGGCAGGTTTAAAACCAGCCTTAGCAATTCCTGAGATCCTGTTTCAATAAAAGGGACAGAGGCTAGGGTTGTAACTCAGAGGTAGAATGCCCATGAATTTTATCTCCCATACAAAAAATATTATATTTTTGTTATATCTATTACAGCAAGAAATAAACAAACCGAATGCATATTGACTTTTAAAATGTATCATGTTTTATACACAGTCAAATAGCCAGATAATATAACATTTCCAGTTAGTTCAGTTAGGAAATGTAGATTTGTACTGCCACATGGGTTCATCCTAGGATAGAGGGGTAAAAATATCTGAAATATGGGCATAGTTGCACCCTTTTAAGGACATTTATGAAATTGTGCTGTTTAATCCAGAAAGCCATATTTTCAAATATTCTAACACTATTTTGCTTATGGCATACTCTCTCTCTCTCTCTCTCTCTCTCTCTCTCTCTCTCTCTCTCTCTGTAGACTCTGTTGACAAGGTAAGAGAAAGGAAGTCATCTCCAATATATATCTATACTTTGAAGCCAAGATAGGGTCTGATCTTTTTCCAACAACCTAAAGTTCTTCACCTTTTGACTCCTTCCCCAACCCAAAATCTATGTAAAATTACATAGCAGTCCTAATAGAATTGAGGTTATCTATTATGGAGAGAATAGGTAACGTCAACACTCTATGAATTATGTGTTCCTTTACGGCATTCTTTGTGTTTCTATTCTTAAGCTTCATTTGCCTTTTGTGGGTAAATATTTTAAAAGATATTAAATTGTGTGTTGTTTTCCTAACTAAAAAGTAAGCTGTTTCCTAGCACTCGCTAAGTCAGGTAATTGATTCCAAAGGGAATTCAGGGGTTAGAATTGCAATTTCCTCTAAAGGAAACACTCATGTTTGGAATCTTTAGTAGCTGCCTCTATATTATTAACAACCCTACTTATATTTGACAGACAAGTAATAATGTGGCCATCTATCTACAAGACAGCAGAGCTGAATATATTTCCAACTTTATAAATGAATTTTAAAAGCCCTACAGACAAATTTCATTAAAATAAAGAAAGGAAATTTGGTAAATGGAGTCTGGATTTTATTGACGAATATATCTTTACTTTGTACAACTACTAATAAGAATGTTGGAAGTAAAATAAATATTTCCTGTGTGTTAAAGAGGGTCTCCTCTGAGCAAGTGTATGGAGAATACTTTGGGAATGACTACATTGATACACCCTTAAGCCAAGACAAGAGTGATTCAGAGAGTTTTGTGTGACTGTCAGCATTGGATGACTTCCGTTGTTCCACGAATAAAGCACCAAAATGAGTCCCTATGTTTTATTGTATATTCTTTTTGGTAACTGCCTATATCCAAATATATTTCAATATCTCACATTGATCAAACCAGGTTGAATATTCTACATTTGGTGAGTTAGGGTAACAAACAAACTAATTCCTAAAAATGATTTTTTTTGATCTGGTGCAGAAATTACAATTTCTTAGAAGGAAATATTCTCTTAAGAAACTGTTTTGACTTTTAATTTTAAAAGTCTCCAAGTGTTCTTGGACATTTGCATATGGGACAGGAGGACTATTGTTTTCTGAGCTACAGCTCTCATTCGAACTTGAACTTGGGGGACACTTCTAGGCATCTAAATCCTCAGGTTTACTGATAGCCCATCCTCTGGAATGGTTCTATATTTAAGAAAAAGTCTCATTTGATTAAAAATATCTGGTCTTCTTAAGGATGTTCTTGGCTTAGTGGTATCTTAAAAAGATTTTATTTTAGTGTCTTAAAAGATTTTATTTTGTTGTATATGTGAATTATCTGATGAGATTCATTAAAATTCCTGGTATGGAGATTAGGAAAGCAAAAAAATAAGTAAATTTTTTTTTAGGTTCAAAAGATTTTCTGGTGTCTAAACCAACTTAGAAAAGACTACTTTGTAATATACCCTCATATCTACCCACATAGTGACTAATAGTAAGAGGTCCTTAGACCACGCAATGAATATAAACTCAACAGCCAGGCTTAGACTTCCACATAGATAAAATAATGGAAAACACTGTTTCAAACATTCTGGTTATCTGAAGGCAGAATGATTTTTGAGAAAGTATTTATTGTGACATATTCTTTTTAAATTTTTTATTGGTGCATTATATTCATACATCATATCGGGGTAAAAACCTTGTGTGTACATACATGCACACATCACTGATTTCACCCCTACCCTGTTCCCACCCCATTCCCTCCCCGTCCCACCTTCCCTTGCTCGGCTTAGTGGTTGACTTCGATATGTTTAAGTACATTGTGTGTTTTAGAGAATTTCCTCTTCCCCCCTCCTTTTTCTCCTTTAGGTTGTCTTGTTTGCTCCTCTATAGGATTTCCTTTTCAATCTAGAGTTCCTCCTATGACCCATTTTTCCCAAGCTCTCACATATTAGGGAAAGCATCTGATTTCTTATTTTTTTGTGACTCACTAATCTCACTTAGCATAATATCAAGAAAGTTATTATGCATCAAAAGGGTGAGGTGCTGTCCTCAGTCCCCATAAAAATCATCCATTTATTCATCCGTTCATCATTTATCTATACCATGTACCTAGTTCCTGAGAGTTTAAAACAATGATACACAATGATAAAAAATGCACATTCCCAGCTTTCATGAAATTCAGTCTTCTGAAACACAGAATAAAACCATCAATTCCGCGATTCACTTTCTCTTTTCAACATCTCAGCAAGAATTTTTTTTTCTGAAATACATTTGTACATCATTCTACTTTGCCAATAAACAACATCTCCTATTTACTAAATTCTGCATTGTGGCCAAACTTCAATGTTTAAACAGGAAAGGATACGGGTGCTGACTACCGAGAAGTTATAATCTAATTGGGACAGAAAGTAAATTGCAAAGGAAAAAGAAAAGTGAAGGGCCACATAACTAAATTGAGTAGTAATAAATCGATTCTTCCATGAGGCAATAAGCTCTATGGCAAGAGTTTGGGCAGTCAGTTGAACTACATAAAATGCTAGCTCAAATCCTCTGGAGGCTCTGTGAAGCAGGGGGAGAATCTGAATTAGAGCCAAGAACGGAAGTAAAAATCAAATATTCCAGTGAAACGTCTTAATCAGCAGAACACTGACTGAATGTGAACATATATTAAGTGCAAGATTCTGGTATCATAGGAGAAGAGACAGGTCTTGGGCAGCTAATGTCTGTGCAATAAAGTAAGTAGGAGAGCCACCATTTTAAAAATTAAGGGAATGATCCCAGATAGGTTCTGGAAGTCCTCAGGAAGTAGGTGGACCATCTGAGACCCAACGCCGGAGGGATCTGTCTGAGATTCTGAAACCCTGTCGCTTCTTCTTGTGCCCTGTTGATTACAGGTCGGATTTGTGGATAAATAAATCTTTCCAGTGAAATCCAACACACCTCAACAAGGAGAAGGACGGAGAGGGGAAAAAATTCAGGAAACAGACTGCTCAATAAGCTGGAACATGTTGTTCCAGGTTATGATAGGAAATAATATGTGAGCGTGGGAAATCCACTGATCCATGGGGCTGGCAGTGCTGGGCAGGGATAGTCATAATGACTCAAAGGAACTCTTCAAAACCAGACTGGCAGAGGTCCTGAGGGCTAAGTATTTGTTATAAAGAAAGAGATCTGTGGAGGCGCACATGGTGTCGGGAAAGGTTCCAGGGCAGCAACTTTTTTTTTCCCCCCTTGGCTGTGAAAGATGTGAAGCCTTTGGGTAGGAAATGAGATGAGAGGTAAATTTAACGCAAGGAGAAAGAATGATTTAGAAAAGAGAATGAACAATTACATGAACAATTACAAGGAGGGATGTAATAAGTGTCTCTCATCTTGCTAAGATCTCACATTTCCGAGGCTGTACCTACTAACGCTACATCATCAGATGTCACAAAAATCGTATCATTTCTTAATATGCTAGGAAACGCCTGTTAACCTTCTATGGCTTTGATTATTTCATTCCAAGTAATGTCTTTCAGTGATATTTTAAAATTAGTTCAACTCCAAGTCACATGCTATTTATTTAAAATCCATTTTCAAAATTCTTTTAAAAGTAATTACAGGAAATTATCTGCCTTTGTATCTTGCTGGCTGACACATCATATATATCTCCCAATGTGTCACTTCTGATAAAGCCCATGTAATCATATTACATGACAGGAACTGCCTGTCATAAATAGACATGATAACCTCATTTGGAAGACTCAGACAAATACAATCTCTTTTAAACTTTAGTTCAAAAACACTGGCAAAAATGTACAGAGCACTGGCATTTTGATATGACTTTGAAGAATATGTGTAACATTTTCTTCTTTCAAACCTGAAAGTTATTTCAGCTTCATGCTTCATATATAAGCTCATAAAAATTTATTATATCAAATATTTATAGTGAAGGTTAAACAAAGAGAATGATATAATTAGTTAGCTCAATTTTTACTTGGTTCCCTAATTAGAGACCTTTAAGTGCAGGGTATTTACAGCAGTCTCTTCCTTTGGCAAGAAGTTAAAGTTAGCACATGACTCTGTTGGGCAAACTAGTGGCATGAGCAAACCTGACATAGTCTTGGAATTGTGTCTACATGGGGGTGGTGGTTGAACTTTGAACTTTACCATCAATGTATACACACACACACATACACACACAAAAGCAAAGCTGAGTCTGTTGGACACAGAGAATTTTATTAGGAGAATATGACAGGCTGAAATCGAGATTCAGTTCTTAACGGTGAAGGCCAGCTGATATCTCCAAAGACACATATTGAAGCTCTCCAACTCTTGTTCTGAATTGGTCAGATTACTATAGTAATCCAGTTGTCATCCTGGAGTCTTGAGGGAAACTGTGGAAAGCGGATATGCCTGGATTCTTGCCTTTTATCTCTGAGTCCCCGTTATTGAAACCAACCCAGTAGAACTGTATTGTGAATTTCTTATAGACTAAGGAATTTGCTGCTCAGCACCTGATGGAGATTGATGTAGTAAGGAATTTGTTAAGTATTCAATGCTTTAAAATGTGTGTATGAGTATGTGTATGATTTCACCGGTCATATTTTCTTTTTTGCTTGCTTGTGGTTGGATTTGTCTTTGAAAAGGAAAGTCGTGAAGCTTTAACCAAAATGTAAGGACCTATTCATAGCTGACATCCATCCCTTGGCTCATAAGCCAGGGGAGAGGGGGACACATAAGAATGCATTCATCATGTGAACACAATATTATGATGTGACAGTAAATATTCTAATCCATCTTTCCAGGAGTTTGGCAGCCTTTTCCTGTGAATTTGGGACAAATTACATAGTTCTAGAAGAGACTCCAAGGGAGTGATAGAAGGGGTTTAGTAAAGGGAGGAGGGGGACACAAAAAGTGTGACTGTTGAAATAATGCTACCTACGTAAACAACATTACCAGTTCCAATGTCTAATACATGTACTAGGAGGGTAAAGGAGAGTAGTGGAACCCAAAGGGAAATGTGCCAAGAGTGATGTGCATGTATGTTCTGGTTACTCTACACCACAGTAAGATGTATGATTGCAATGCATCAAATTAAAGTATAAACAATTACTTCCTTCTGTTTTTTTTTCTTTTTTTCTACTCAAGTTAAAAGCAAAACAAAACAAAAAATATATATATATATATCTCAGTAATTCTGAAGACTTCGCAGGTAGGGAACCGAAGTGAGGAAAACTAGGGGCATGTCTGCTACGCTGAAACACACCAGAAACATAGCACATCCATCCCAAGTCACCGTGTGTGTGTGTGTGTGTGTGTGTGTGTGTGTGTGTGTGTTCAAAAACTGGATATTTTGAATGATAAAGTCCTCTTAAAAATTCTGATTTAAGGTTTTCTATTGAGAGTTCATTGAATCCAAATCAATTGGTGTTGGTAACTCATAGTCATTACCATTAGAGTTCCCAGGGTAATTTCAAAGGTTTGAATGAGGCCAATCCAATAAACTGTAACTTGTGAGATTCTGTTTCAATATTTAAAAAAATGTAGATATTTTTATATGGAATGTTTTTCAGAGGTACAGATTTCTGAGTTCAGTACCCAGGAACACACACACACACACACACACACACACACACACACACACACACACAAACACACACACGCAGTTGTGTCTATTTTTAGCTTGATCAAAATAATATTTGTAGTTTTTGTGCTGAGGAATGAGACCAGAGGTGTTCTACTTTTGAATTATACCCCAGTCCTAGTTTGTAAATTTGTTTGTTTGTTTGTTTGTTTGTTTAGCAGCACTGGAGATTTAACCCAGGCACATTATTCCTCCAAACTACATCTCCAGCCCTATTTTTAACTTTTTATTTTGAAACAGGATCTCATTAAGTTGTGGAGGGCCTCATTAGATAGCTGAGGCTGACAAAAACCTACAATCCTCCTGTCTCAGTCTCCCAGGTACTGGGATTACAAGGGTGCGCCATCATGGATGGCTTATTATTATTATTATTAATATTATTATTATTTTGAAACAGGGTGATTCTCACAAAGTTGCGGGGGGCCTTTCCAAGTTGCTAAGGTTAGCTTTGAACCTGCGATCCTATTGTCTCTGCCTCTCAAAAACTGGAATTATAAGCTTTTGCCACCATATAAGCCTGGCTTATAGTTTGACTTTTTTTCCCTTAATGGTATAATAAATAAAGTTAATGAACTTTTTCTTGGAAGACATCAAAACTTTAGAAAGTTATTGAGCAGCTAATGATGGAATCCCATGATGCCCAAATCTGTTACAACACTACCATGAATCTAACAATTGTATCATTTATTGAAGATATTTAAAAGGCAGTGCACCTTCTCTTAGTCGGTAGAAGCATTGTCTGTATGCATGGTGAGTTTTTGTCCTGATATTTTATCACGTGTAATGACTTCATGGACAAATGACAATGTTTGATTCAAATTTAATTTAAATTCCAGCAGCATCCAGCACTACCAGTACAAATAGCTCCTGTGATGGGCAAGTGAGCATGGTTTCTACGCCCAGATAAAAGCAATGTACCGCAGTGACAGCTCTGCCTGGACTCCTCTTTCCAATGACAGCTGTGGAGAGCACATTTTTTTCTGACATTGATTACAAACCATGCCTTAATTTCAGAGACATTAAAATGTGAAGAAGTGGTGCATGTAAAAAATGATAGAAACAGTTATGAGACCATTTAGTAAGGCTGCCTGATGCAAAATAATATAGAAAAAAAAATCAATTTTTTTCTGTAGGTTAGCAAAAAAAATCATTATTTATGTGGCAGTCAAGAAACATACCGAAAAAAGATTATATTATTATAATATTGATGCTATTATAAGAGTAATTTTATGATCACAAAAATACATTGCAATAAACTGACCAAGCAATTCCTGCTGTGATAATAAGAGAAATATGCTCTCAGCCCTCACCTTCTGCCAGGAACCACACTAAAGACTCCATATGCAGTATCTCACTTAATCCTCAGAACCCATATGGTGAATATATCACTTAAAAGAAAAAAAAAGAAAACTGAGGTTTAGAAGGCAGTCAGTAAGATATGGAAGTTCAAGGACACATTGAAAAGGAATGCTTTTTGTGAATAATGACACTAAAATGAGTTTCTCTTTCATTCTGATGTTTAAGCAAGTTTTCTATTATTATCTTGTTTCCCTAAAACGCATTTAATCTTAGAGAATGTGACTAGAAATTTTTTTTTTCAAAATTTAACAAAGTACATGATGACATACCAGAAGATTTTTAAAAAAATGGTTGAACTTCTTACCCATGATAAGAAATGTAGCAATTTATATAAAATGTTATTTCAATGTTTTTGCACATTTTTCTGAAACATAGTGAGACTGTCAGAACTTGGAGACCGTGAACAGACTCAAAGGCTGATAAAGAACTTTGACATTTTTCTGTCCTCAAATTATGGCGTGTTCCAGTTCCAGTTTTTAAAAAATGATCTGAATTGGTTCACTCTTCCCTAATCTCCACAGTGAAGTGTTACCAAGGCAACCGAAACAACACCCTATGGAATGTATCCAGCAAGATGCAGCCTTTGAGTGCAGGTGATGCACACGTATCGAAACACAGAAAATTAATGGGAGGAGAGGGTTTTTTTAAAAAGTTCTCATAAATTAATTTAGAAAAGTCCTAGGGATGGCCTGCACTTTATGTTCTCAGTTTGAATGACAATTTTTATTAGCTTTTTCCTGCCAGCAGGATGGCTGGTTCGAAGCCACTCCGGCTGGCTTAAGAGACACTGTTTCAAAAAAAAAAAAAAAAAGTATAAAAAAAAATATAAAAAAAAAGTATAAAATAGGTCTGGGAGTGTAGCCCGGAGGTAGAAGGGCTTCCAGAAATCCCAGTACCACAAAAAAAGAAGTGAGTTTATTAAATGGAAGAGAAACACATGTTTAATCTTTTTGGAAGGAAATTCTCTAGGAATTTCTGAGGCTGTATCCATAGTGCGGAGAATATTTTTCACATAATCATTTAAGACAACTGATCAGCTTTATTACCTTTTCTATTTTCTTTTTTTTAAGAATTTTACTGGTACAATATAGTTATACACTGAGAATCCAAGCAATACATTCATATGTGCTCACAGCCTCTCTCAGTGTGGTTCTCCCCAACCCCATCCTGTTATCCCACTCCTCCCTCCCAATACATGATAGTAAGTTTCTTCATTTCATTTCTTCTATTTAGGACTTTTTCATGTCTCTAAGAATAAGAGAGAGAATTGTGTTCATTTACCAAATATTTTATTTATTTATTTATTTATTTATTTATTTATTTATTTTTGTGGGTCTGGGGATAGAACCCAGGGGCATTTGACCTCCGAGATACATCCCCTGCCCTATTTTTTATTCTTTATTTTGAAACTGGGTCTCACTGAGTTGCAAAGGGCCTCACTAAGTAGCTGAGGCTGTCCGCGAACCGTGATCCTCCTGTCTCAGCCTCCCGAATGCTGGAATTACAAGCGTGTGCCACCATGCCCGGGTCCTTACCAAATATTTATGATGGACCTACTGTGTGCCAAAAAGTCAGTGCCCTCGGTCCTCTGAACTGTATCAGGGAACAGGATAGCCCCAGATCTTAGCCCTTGTCAAATTTTCGTTCTGCTAAGAAGGAGACAGAAAACAATCAGTAAGCATAAGAAGTCGATGTTAACAAAAATTAAATAAAAATAAAAAGGAGGATTTAGAAATACAAGAGGTTGGTGTGATAGGGAGATTTTAATACATAAATATTGTTGAGCCAAAGTGCGACTGTGCACACCTGTAATCCCAGTACTTGGGAAGATGAAACAGGAGGAGCTCAGGTGTGAAGTTATCCTCAACAACAGAGCGACACCTTCAGCAACCTGTTTCAAAAAGCAACAAAATAAAATAAGGCTGGGGCTGTAGCTTGAACATAGAATATCCCTGGGTTCCATCCTGAGTAATGCAATTAATAAATTAAAAATCTAATAAATACAGTTGAAAGGACAAGTTTCTTTTAATTTTAAAAACTATAATTCCAGGAAAACCATCAAGATTTTAAGTTCTACGCAATACAAAATTAAAACTAGCTCTCTGTATCTCCTATGCTCAGTCTTTGCATCCTATCCTGGGAAATTCTAGTTTTATTAACATTATATAAAGAGGCAAAGAGGACCCAATTCTATTCCACACCTACAGGGATCTGTTCTCATTGTCATCATATCTTTTTTACAAGGTAACTTTAGATTTATGTTATTGGAAGAAATAAAAAAAAATCAGACAATACACCAAAGTAATAGCTACTTAGATAATAACTGTCTTTTGAGGAAAAATTGATAAAAAAAGATTGCCTTTATGTGAAATTCACATGATAGGTTTCTATGTTTCTAATGAGGCTGAATTTTTACATTGAGACTCCAAATAAGGGTTTTTTCTTTGTGGTTTAGAGAAAGTGAATAAAACCAACCTGTTTCTTTCATCTTTTACGCACACCAAAGTTGCATGACTATCCATTCAAATAGAGAACACCCTAAAATTGTACAAGAAAATAATGACACAAAATACGTTTTTTTGTTCTGAATTAAATGAAATTTAGCCATTGGAATAATAAAAAAATAAAACCCAGTAGCAGAGATGGTTGTGAATGTTCTTGACCATGAATTAAAGAAAACAGACAGGGACAGTAGAACAGGAGAGGGAAGCTGTGGGGAGCCATTAAGGTTTTCCCCTTATCTTACTTCTGACTGTCCTTGCCCAGAGTCAACAAGGTTTGGGGCCTTGAAAGCTTTAAGGTTACTAATGCTAATGATGATATTGTTCTGTCTGAGCTAAGACTAGGTTTGTGTTGCATCAGGGTATTGTTTGACCTGCTCAGCCATTGGAATTTTCCCTCCAGGGTAACCTAAAGCAAAAAACTATAAATACCACTAGAGAAGAAGCCCAGGATCGGCCAGTAGAGATATCGACCCGGGAGTTGACTGGCGATCCTTCCATGCTTAGGAATAAATCATATTTGGAATTTAATTCTTAAGAGTTATATTATTTCATCCTCACTCCTCTCTTCGGAACCCGTACTTGTGCCGGCTGGCTCCGGCAGAAGCTGGATACCACGTGCCAGAAATGAAGAGCTACTCCCATACTTTTATAGCTGACAAACAGAAGCCCTTAGAGGTAGCTGAAGGCTGACCTGGATAAGGTCATAGGGTGAGTAAGCTGGTAGCTGCCACTTGGTCAAAGCTTTGTGGGGGCACATCTGGTATTGGCTCTGAGATTTATAAATAACTCAGCTGATACAAAGCTAAGCATGGTGGCACCCACCTGTAATTCCAGTGCTTGGAAGACTGAGATAGGATGACCACAGGTTTGAGGCCAGCCTCAGCAACTTAATGACAGCCTGTTTCCAAATAAATATTATAGCATCAATCTGGAGGTGTAGCTCAGAGGTAGAATATCCCTGGGTTCAATTTCCAGAACCAAACAAAATGAAAAAAAGAAGACTGTGAGTCCCTGTGGACTTAGACAGTCTGCTGCCTTCAGAACACAGCAGCCAGCACAGGCTGCATGCACTCACTGCTTCTCCTTGTCCCAAGCCCTGCAATTGGGCTGCAGGGTTGGTTGCAAGAGGATGCCACATGCACCGAACATTTATTACACCTGAGGTCCTCCTATATTGATAAAAGCTTCCTGGAAAATCTGGCTATTCATTTGGAAAGAAGCATTATCTTTAATATTTTGAGATATAAACAAGTCCTCACTGGAAAAGGAAGAAAAGAGTTTCCTCCCTTAAATTCGGATCAATATAAATAAATTCCTACTAATGTCTAAATGTGACAACACGTAAGAAATTACTTGATAACGGATTTAAAAAAAAAAAACAACACATTTTTTTCCTACTCCAGCTAAGTTTCTGAAAACGCTCTCTGTCTGCCACTCTGATCCACCTGACCAACAACAAGCAGAATAAAGATGTATTTTTGCTTTTTTGGGTCAGCATTCTTGCAGCTATAATTCAAAAATTTGGCCATGTAACTTAGAGGATGGAAGATTGACTTTCCCAAAGTGTCTGGTTCATGTGATGCCGGGGACCGTGTATCCCAGGGCATGGCAATGGGAGACAGAGAGTGAGGGAGCAGACAGGCTATGCTCCTCACGTCATGGAGGCTTGAAGCAAGAGAGAGAGCAAGGAGAGGAGGAACCCTCTATATGATTCTCAAGGCTTCACTCCCAGGGACCCACTTCTAGCCAAAAACTACTGGTCTGGGTCACTATCCAGATAAATCCATTACATGGTTATATCCACTGCTGCCATTACCATCCTCACGACTCAGTTACCATCAGCTCCAAACATGAGCTCTTTAGGGGACATTTTATATCTACTTACCACAGTGTAAAATGTTCTCATGGTTCCTTCCATTGATGGAGATTCAGGTTTTTTCTGTGTCTTGGCCTTTTGTGAATAGTGCTACTGTGAGCATAGTGATGCAGATATCTTGAGATATTGATTTCATGTCCATTGGGTGAATATACCGAAGTGGGATTGCTGGACCATATGGCAGTTCTATTTTTAATTTTTTTTGAAGAACGTCCCTACTGGTTTTATTTATACCTTGAATATAATCAACCTTTTACTTGTCAATTAAATAGTTAAAGCCGAACTGGACAAATCCATTTAACAAAAACACAATCAAGAAGATTGCAATAGGAGTGTAAAATATGGGTGAAATATTAAAAATGCTCAAAATTTTGTTGAACTCAACTGCTATTTTGCTTTGCAAGGAATATATATTTTTAAATGTATTATGCTTATGTAGAAGGGAAACTTTTATGGAACTGAACCTTGCACATTTTTATACAAACTTCCTATGGATTATCTCAACCTACTTATAGAGAGATTACTTATGTTAAATATTTTTAGCCTGGCTGTAAAGAAAGCAGAGAGATCTACAAATCCAATCTATGTATTCATTCCAAACATACTTATTAAGTGCTTTAAATATGTTAAGCTTATTATAAGTCATGTGAAGTCCTCAGACCTTACCTTAGTTACCATTTATAAATAGCCATAAAGGCAAGAAAGAAAGATTAATGATGAATTACAACACTTGTCAATTATACCTCAGAAAACCTCACATGAATTTGCCTTTTCTTCCTCTAGTCTATCTTCATCCTTCCTTACCCAGATGATACTATGTGTATCCGTATCTCTAGTGTCAGCTGTTGTTCCTTAATGCATATCTTATCTTGTGCAGCTTAAAATCATTTTAATGGCTATTCATCTCTTCAAGGATCAAACACAAGCTTATTGACGTGATAGAGCAAGTTACTCTATTTCTCTCCTCCGGTGTCTTTTCCAAGATTATCCCTTACCCCATTCCTCATTCACTTTCACAGTTCTGTAAAAGCAATGTGCTATTTCATGCTTCTGGGTTTTAAAAATGTTTCCTCTACCCAGAATAGTTATTTCCTCCTTAAAGGCTGATGGATTTCGTTTTCTCACTCCTCAGAGAGTTTAAATGTCATTGTTCTTGACTCTTCCCAGGACCTTTTCTCAGTTGATTATGCTCTTTAAAGTTCGTTGTACCTTAAACTTAATTAAAAATTGCACTTAAGTCCATGTATTACAGCTTTTCCCCCAAATTTTATTTTAGTGTGACATAATACACATAACATAAATTTTACATTTTATTCATTTATGTATATTTTTGAGTATCATTAAGGACATTCATAATGCTGTGTAGTCATAACCACATCCATCTTCATATTTTTTTATCTTCTTGTAAAATTGAATCTCTAGCCGGGCATGGTGGTACACGCTTATAATCCCTGCGCTTGGGAAGTAGAGACAGGAGGATCGCACAGGTCTGTAGTCAGCCTTGCTGGTTTAAGAGACCCTGTTTCCAAATAAATAAAACATATATAAAATAGGTCTGGGAGTGTAGTCCGGAGATAGAAGGGCTTCCAGGAACCCCAGTACCACAAAAAAGAAAAAAAAAAAAAAGAAAAAAAAGATAACCAATCTTAGTTGTCTGTTGGATGGAAACTCTTGTTTCTCTGGTTCTGGTGTGTGTTACCTATTTCTTCTTTGTAGTTAATCTCTTTGAGTATTTTCTCTAGCACTGGTTTTGAAGACATAAATTCCTTCAGTTTCTGTTTGTCATGGAAGCTTCTCATTTCTCCATCTAATTTGATAGAAAGTTTTGCTGGGTAGGAAATTTTTGGCTGGTAGTTGTTTTCTTTCAGAGTTTGGAATATGTTACTCCAAGCCCTTCTGGCTCTCATGACTTGGTTTGGGAAGTCTGGAGTGATTCTAATTGGTTTGCTTCTGAATGTCACTTGGCCCTTTGTTTTTGTTGCCTTTAAGATTCTCTGCTTGGCTTCCACGTTGGTCATTTTGACAATTATGTGGCGTGGGGATCCTCTTCTCCGATCCTGTCTAAAGGGAGTTCTATAAGTTTCCTGGATCTGTGTATCAACCTCTTGCTCTATGTTTGGAAAATTTTCTGCTATTACTTCCTTCTGTGGAGATTCATTATTTATGTTAGTCTTTTACCTATCTCTAAATTGTATTGTTTGCCTTTATTGTTGTTAATTTTTAGGATTTCTAGTTGGAATATTAATATACCTTCAGATATAGCATTTGGAAATATTTTATCCCATTCTATTAGTAACTTTTAACTCTGTTTACATTGTCTTTGGATATACAATACTTTTTATTTTTTAGGGAGTTTGTATACTCTTCTGTTGCCTGTACCATTGAAATCATATCCAAGAAATCACTGCCAATTTCAGTGTTGTGAGGTTTTATGACCCAGATTTTCTCCTAAAAGTTTATAGTCTTAAGATTTATATTTAGGTCTTTTATCTATTTTGAGTTAATACTTGTATATGGGATTAAGTAAGGGTCCAACTTTATTCTTTTCCATGTAATTATTATGTTTCTACAATATTTAGTTAAAAGATTATTATTTCCACCACCAAATGTTCGTGGAAACCTTGTCAAAAATAACTTGACAATATAGGGAAGAATTTAGCTCTAGGATTTTATTTAACTCCAATGGTTTATATATCTGCCTTTAGAACAGTACTACACTGTTTCAATTATTGTAGCTTTATATGGTTTGAAATAAGAAAATATATATCTTCTAGCTTTGTTCTTTTTCAAGATCGTTTTGGGTATCTAGAATCCATATTCCATATTAGGATAGATTTTTTTCTGAAAATTAAATATATAAATATATGATAGTTTCACCTAAAAAAATAGAAAAAAAAATATTCTCTGGTAAGAAAGAAAGTAAAAAGAAATATTGAAATGTTATCTTTAAGTCATCAAAAGCTTGGTATCAGACAAATGAAACTGTTATGTGAGATTATCATTGTTAATTTTGGATAAATTGCTATAATACTAGATGTCAACCACTAAGCCAAGCATGGGAAGGAGGGATGGGGAGATAATGGGGTGGGGATCAGGTGGGGGCTGACTGGGTGATGTGTGCATGTATGTCTACAAAAGTTTGTATCCCACTATAATGTATGAATACAGTGCACCAATAAAAAAAAAAGAAAAAAAATCTATTTTTCCATTAAACAATCATCTCCAGATTGTATTTTCTATCACTGTGATTTAGATTACTCCCAGTATCTTGTACAAGTAGAATCATGTGACATTAGTCCTTCTGCGATTGATTTATTTCACAGGGATGACCTTGAGTTTCCTCCATGTTGCTGCAAACTTTTTCTTCCTTTATATTTTGAATAATATTTAATTGTTTAAATATACTATACTTTGCTTGCTCATTCACTGGTTGGCAAACACTTGGTTTTTATGATGCCTTAGCTAATGTAAATAACACTGCTATGGACATGGGAATAAACTACATCTTCAAGACTTTTAATTCTTTTGAATGTGTGCCCAGAAGTGAATTTGCCAAAACATATCATATGACATCTCTATTTTTAGTTTTTCAAAGAAAATCTATATTGCTTTCCACAGTGGCTATACCATTTTAAATTCCTACTAATGGTACAGAGAGGTTTTTTTTTTATTGTTGTTGTTTCTTTGTTGTTTTTGTTTTTGTATTTTTGTGGTTCTGAGAATTGAACCCAGGGGACATCCTACTTCTGAGATATACCCCCTGTCCTATTTTATTTTTGTTTTGAAACAGGCTCCAACTAATTTGCAGAGGGCCTCACTAAGTTTCTGAAGCAGTCTTTGAACCTGGCATTACAGGCACAAGTCACCACATCCGGTTAAAAGATCTGTTTTGTGTGTGTGATATTGGTAGTGGAACCGAAGGATATTTTACCTCTGAGCTATACCTTCAGTCTTATTTTATTTTTTTATTTTGAAACGGGGTCACATTAAATTGCAGATGGCCTCACTAAATTGTTGAACTGACTGCAAACCAGCAATCCTCCTGTCTCAGCTTCCCAAACACTAGAATTACAAGCATGTGTCACCACACCCAGCTTAGGAGTTTTTGGTAATAATCATCTCAATGCGTATGAGATGATATCTCACTGAAGTTTGATTTGATTTCCCTGATTATTAAGTTATATTGAGTATTTTTTCATGTGTTGTATCTTCTTTGGAAAAATGTCTTTTGAAGACTTTTGCCCATATTTGAACGGTATTATCTGACATTTCATTTTTCAATTATAATTATTTTAAAGTTTTGTTTCCTTTCTTATAATGTGAATGTATTGAAAGCAATATTATATTTTATCTGTACATATAGCTCAGTGACTAATTGATACCTATAGCTCAGGGACTAACTTAGTGCCTCAGACATAGCAGATAACCCATAAATACTTATCAATATAATTGAAAATGTGCAAGATTTCCACAGTTTTGAGTAAGCAACCTTCTTGCCTTTTATTGTAGAAATCCACTTCTCAGACTTTTTCCTCTCAATTCCAGTCTTCCTTTCTGCCATGGTCATAGGATTTTAGTGTGACAAATGATTTTCAGACAAAGACTAAATGTCAATCTTCACTCAATGGAAGTGTGTCTGTGGAAAAGGTTAGGCCAGAGGAACAGAAGGAGTAAGATCTGTGGAATGTTGACATCCTCCTCAGCTTAAAGACAAGGGCTTGTCTGAAACTTCACCCTGCGTGAAAACATGCAGAAAAACAAGGTCAAAAGGGCAGGAGTCTTGGAGCAGAGTCACACACTCGGAGCCCCACCCAATATGCCTTTGGAATGTGATGGAAACTTCTACCTTTTGTACGACACTGTATTTGATGTTTTTTATTATAGTGGATCTATTTCTCAGCCGATACAGGAGTGGTCTCCACAGTATGCATGCCATTTTTTAAAATCTAACATAAGTTTTAATGATCCCAATCATTTTTATTTATAGTTCAATTATGTGTCCTCATAATTTTCACCAATTATTTCTTTTTTTTTTTTTTTTGTACTGGGGTTCCTGAAAGCCTTTCTACCTTCGGGCTACACTCCCAGACCTATATTATTATTAGAAACAGGGTCTCTTAAGCCAGCGAGGCTGGCTTCAAACCTGTGCGATCCTCCTGTCTCGGCCTCCCAAGCGCGGGTATTACAAGTGTGCGCCACCACGCCAGTAATTATTTCACTTCTACAGGCTAGAGCTACTTGGGTTATATGGTAAAGACACACTCTAATTATGAATAAAGCTATCATCTTCCTAATAGTCTATACTTTTCTAGACCATAATTGTGGTTCTCTGAACCATTTTTTCTGTAACACATTTCTTAGATAGTTTTTTATTTTTTTGAAACAGTGTCTCACTAATTTGAAGAAGGCATCATCTAAATTCTGTGTCTGGCCACAAAAGTGTGATATTCCTGTCAAAACCTCCCATATTTTAATCTAGGCATATGTGTTTTAAAATTTTGTCAATTTTTCTAGAAATCATGATATAACATTTGAATGAGTAATATAATGCAATTTCTGTTTTTTAATCAGGCCAATGCGTATATGTTTTAAGTGCAATCTATTATTGTCCTTTTTCATTTAGTTTTACAAGAAACATAACCCCCTTTGCTTCTTGTCATCTATGCCTAAGAATGATCATGCATCACAAACTCAGGAGTTCCTAAGGGGAAATTAGGTCATGCAGGTACCAGATTTCTTGTGTTCTTGATTTTATTTGGGTGTGTGGTGATGTCAATCAACTCGGTGTTTTGTGAGAGAAGGGCTTGAAGTTCTTATTACTGGAAGGAAATTAAAATAATTAAATTATTTCCATAAAGAGATTAGAGGCCTTCTGAGGGGAAAAGGTTGAGATCCTAAATACCTGAAACATTAAAAGTTATGAAAACTGGCTCAGGTAGGCAGAACTGGCCATTATAAAGGCCAATATTAAGAGATAATTATGGGGGGAAAACCCAGGAACCAGTGAGGAGGGCCTTCCCCCAAGTCTGATGGTGAAGAAGGATAGTCTTGGGTGTGTTGAAATCTCTCCTAACCTGGAGTTCCCACCCTGTGTCCTGAGGTTGTATGAGAACATTTGAAGAGTCGGTAGAAAGAGGACGAGCTCTTTTCTGAGACGAAAATAACCTTGATGAAATACAGCAGTGTCACTGCCCAGGACTCATTCTGTCCAAACCAGAGTAGGAGACTCATCAGAAATTGGGGATTTGGGATGCTCTGAATGTGATGACCATCTTTAGCCAATGGACCAACTGCAAGCAAAGAAGCTCCTTTGACCTGGCCAGAGTCAGCTCTGAAACCAGCCCTCTGCTTTGTACAACTTATTGAGAAGTCTCACATGTTTAGTGGGGTCTGACATTTTTAACTTCCAGGGTTATGTGTAATTTCCAGCTTCCTTTTAACATGCACAAGAAGAAGCCTTGATATATTATAAGCCTTTCATAGGGCTGGATGCCAGAGAAACAGAAAGAGCATCCTTCAGAGCAACAGTGAGATGAAAAAACAAGGAGAGGCATCCCTATTAGAACTTCTGAGCTAGTAGATGAGACTCATTAGCTGTAAGGCCTAAGTTTATTTCCAATTAACACCAAATAGGAATCATTGAATTTCTTTTCATATGTTAATACTATGCTTAACTAATCAATAAACTATTAGTGGAAAAGGATATGAAAATTAAAATATCATTAAATCTAAATAAAGAAATAGATGCTACATGTATTGAATGTAGGAGACAAATGCAGATCTTTAAAAGTATGTTGTTTGGCTTAAGAGAAATATTACTTTGCCGGGCGTGGTGGCGCACACTTCTAATCTCAGCGCTTGGGAGGCTGAGACTGGAGGATCACACAGGTTCGAAGCCAGCCTCAGCTACTTTGTGAGACTCTCAGCAACTTAGTGAGACCCTGTTTCCAAATGAGTTATAAAATAGGGCTGGAGATATAGCTTGGAGGTAGAAAGCCGCTGGATTCTAACCCCCCCAGCACCACAAAAAAGAGAAATATTATATATATATATATATATTCTTATATATAATTATAAATTTATATAAATATAATTATATAATATTGTATAATGTATAATATATACTATTATTATATAATTATATATTATATATAATATTATATAATATATATTTATATATTATATATATTGGATTTTTAAAAATTAAGATTATATTTACCCTTGTATTTTGTTGTAGTTTCAGAGTGATTTATCTGTGTTTTTCTCTGAGCCTTACTCAGTTAGCGGTATTTTTTAACTCTTCAAATTCTTTCAGCCTTGAGCATCCAAATACCAAAGACTGGTAAAACACCCAAATTACCAAGGAATATTATTTTTTAATCTATAAATGAGAGAATATATTTCAATCTGAAAAAATACTTCTATTATTGTGTTTCACAAGACTTTCATGTCATACTTTCCTTTAAAATTATTTATTTTATTAGTATATAAGAGAGTGAGGGCAAGAAAATTATTTATTTTATTAGTATATAAGAGAGTGAGGAAAAGATTGAAGAAGAGCTCTCCCTGTCTCACTATCCTAATACAACTGACACTATAATTTCTGAGAAACCTTCTAGTTGTCCTTTTTTTCATGAGATTCTCTTTTACAAAGTTATCCTAATTATATAGAGCAAATATAAATTTTGATATTTGATTTTACATGATGTGTGTTCCAGCCATGCCTCTTTTCTATATAAGCAGTAAAGACAGGCGTTTGGCTTATTGAGATGAAGTAGGCATGACGAAATCCAATGTTTCTGGACTGAGGTAATGTTAACATCAAGGGCACTTCCTTCAGCATGCTGCTAAGGGCCTGGGATGCTCGTATCCCTACTTCTAGCGGCTCAGTAGCTCCATCCTCCTCTCTCATTACTATTACTTATATTCTTCTAACTATGACTCATAAGAGGTAGATAACACACTTATGGATACTGGTTTATTTTATTTCCCCCTCCCATTTCCCACTGAACTTTTAAAACTTTTTTGGATATTCTTAAAGCAAGGTTGGATTTATTGAGCTCAATATAATAGTAATATAAAACAATAAGATACAACTGTCAGTGTATTTAATCACTGGGCTCCTAAGAAATGCACATATGCACTATATATACATATATACTATTCTGGTGAACACTTGAACATGAACAGTGATTGTCGTCACAAATGAAGAAGAATGTTCCTTGATCTTCAGGGAGAATCATGTAAAAGCAAATTTTATATCCACACCAAGCCAAAGGGGAGCAGGTCTTCCACATGGGTGGAAATGGAAAAGTGGTTGTTCAGAGGCAGTAAGGGTAATTTAATATGTGACCTAACTGAACTGAGGCGGACTGGAGGTGGAAAGAGGAAAATTCCCTAATGTACATGATGAACATTCATAAACATATCAACGTTAATCACCAAGCCAAACATAAGAAGGAGGGCAGGGGAGAGAATGGGAAAGGGCTAAATGAGTGATGTGTGCATGTATGCCTCTACCATCTTGTACCCCATTAAAGTATATGATTACAATGCACCAATATAATAGATTTAAAAGATTCTTTGTTGGCACTTGATATAACCTATGTTGGGCAATTAAGACAATGAAATACAATATTAAAAAAACTAGTTTTTTTGACAACTTTCTCATCATTTGTCCAAATTGTTCCAGAGTGAGCTAGCACTCTATTTTCTTCTTTTTTTTTCTTCTTCTTCTTCTTCTTCTTCTTCTTCTTCTTCTTCTTCTTCTTCTTCTTCTTCTTCTTATTTTTTTTTTTTTGATGGGGAAAAACTGCAAGAATGTCCTTTAAAATCAGGAACAAGACAGGGATGCCCACTATCACCACTCCTTTTCAATATAGTCCTGGAGGCTCTTGCCACAACAATAAGACAAGAAAAGGAGATCAAAGGAATTCACCTAGGAAGAGAGGAATTAAAATTATCCTTATTTGCAGATGACATGATCCTTTATCTGGAAGACCCAAAGAACTCAACCAAAAGACTTCTGAGCTGATTGACAAATTCAGCAAAGTTGCAGGATACAAAATCAGCCTAAAGAAATTAGTGGCTTTTCTTTATGCCAGCAATGAATACACAATGAAAGAAACAAAACAATTCCATTCACTATAACCTCAAAACCAATAAAATACCTAGGAATAAACCTAACCAAAGATGTAAAAGACCTCTACAGCAAAAACTATAAAACATTAAAGAAAGAAATTGAAGAAGACCTTGGAAGATGGAAAGATCACTCTATTTTTTTTCTGAGCTCCTATCCCTTCCCTTGAATTACATATCCTTCTCCAGATGCTTTTAACCTCTCCATATGCCTTGGTTCCTAGTACTGAAACACATGCTTGCTCTGTATTGACTCTGAAATGATGCGTCTCCATTCTGTCATGCTAATTAGTTGCAAAGAGTACTGAAGCCATTGCTATCTTCATTTTGTACGCAGTTCAATATTTAGCTGTATAAAATATAAAAAATCAAATAATCTGGCTTGTCCGTTTCCTGATCTTGTTTGATTAACAAATATTAAGCGAAAGAATGACTGACCCATTTAAAAACTTTTTAAAACTTTTATAGAGATCATAATTAAATCTAATGATGTAGGTGGGCTTGTTACAGTCTCTGAACCGTATATAGGAGAAAAGGGGGGGGGGGCTAGAGCCCTCTAACCAATAATTCAAAACCAGTTATCTTTATCAGGCTCATGTTTTCTGCTGTATAAAATTCAGAATCATTAGACTTCTCCCGTATCACTCTCTCAAGCTGAGTCTGGGCTTGCTGCCCTGGAGCTGTGGCAGGAAGCCTGCTTTCCATCATGCCTGCCTTGGATTCACAGGAGAGGAGGTAGAGCATATGAAAAATTGTTGTATGGGCCTGGATGGGTACAAAGCACAAGTCACATACTCGCTGCAGGATAGAGGATAGAGGAATTACTGAGTTTCTCTAGAACTCAGTCTCAGTGTTGATGAAACTGAAAAACAGCAGCAAATAAACCAACCTCGTGAGTACATGCATCAATTAAATGAGAGTGCAAATGTGTACAACAATACGTGACATACAGAAAGTGCTTCATAAATTCTGGTTTGGGGTCATTTCTTAATATAATTGTCATCGAAGATCAGTGTAAACAGCGTGTGACAGCTTTAACAATTATGATACTGTGATGGCTTCTTTGGAACTTAAATCCATCCATCTGGCTAAGATGTCATCTCTGGGATAGTTGTGTAGGTTACATCATTCTGTATTTTCATGACCTTTAACCTGAAGTTTGCAGCCCATAAGCTATTACTAAATTCTTATTCAGCTGAGGATCTATACCATATATTAGTCTGATTGATGCAACTTTGAAAACAGTATTACCTATTTATGGCTAATTATCCTTTGAAACTTAATTTCATATGTGAGAAGTTTATTCAAAATATACTTTGTGTCCTCAACAGATGACTCTCTAAAGTTGTCTTCTTCTTTTTTTTTTTTTTTTTTTTTTTTTTTTTTTTTGGTGGTACTGGAGTTCCTGGAAGCCCTTCTACCTCCGGGTTACACTCCCAGACCTATTTTTACATTTTTATTTGGAAACAGGGTCTCCTAAGCCAGCGCGCGCGGCTGGCTTCGAACCTGCGTGATCCTTCTGTTTCCGCCTCCCGAGCGCGGGGATTACAAGCGTGCGCCACCACGCCTGGCATTAAAGCTGTCTTCTTTAAGTAGTGAAAGAAACTAGATTACTTCTGATTACACACCTCAAACATATATTTCCTTATAGTCCATCTGACTAATAAGTTACATTTTAATCAACATAATAGGCTTTTTAACCAAATAAATTTCTCTGTCACATCCTTTCTTCATGGCATGGTTTTAATAGAACAAAAAACATAACTAAATATTGGTTTGATAAACAAGCTCCAAATTTACCAACTTAACCAAATTGCTAATTCTTTTCTTTTTTCTTTCATTCTTTTTTTTTTTTTTTTTTGGTGGTACTGGGGGTGGAACCAGTGGCTTTCTACCGCCAGGCCATACTCCCAGACCTATTTTATATTTTATTTGGAAACAGGGTCTCACTAAGTTGCTGAGAGCCTCACTGACTAGCTGAGGCTGGCTTCGAACCTGTGCGATCCTCCTGTCTCAGCCTCCCAAGTGCAGGGATTACAAGCATGCACCACCACGCCCGGCCCAAATTGCTAATTCTTATTTCATTATATACTAAACAAGTGAGCTGAACGGCTGCAAAACTAATTAGAGAATGTAAACCAAGACGTATTAAAGCTAAATACAGTTTTGAATTATATTATTGCTGTTTCCTTGTTTAAAAGAAATAAAGTTTCGAGCAAGTAGACATTAGACATTTGGTGACAACAAAGCACAAAACTGCCCTATTGCACGTAATTGGTTGAACTTAACTGCCTTATGGGAATTTTGGTTTGTGACCATAAAAATCTCATAATTGCCAATAACATTGCAAAATGTCAGGCTGGCCTGCAGCTGTGAAAGCTCTCGAGATGATCAATGCAGTGTGAAGGGAGAAACCAAACCGAGAGGGTGAAGATGGTCATTTTGCATCTTCTTCCTGGCAATCAACCCATTAAAGTAAATTCTGTTTGTCTAAGCCAGGTGCTCTGGCTCTGCCTGCAATGCCCAGATACATTAAAACAAAACAAAACAAAACAAAAAAACACAGAAAACTGACAAGGCAGGATATAAGTCAGTTACTCTGAAATCCTTAAGCCAGACTAAGACTTCTTCAACTGCATCTTAAAAGCACCCAGGACACATCTTTTCAAACAGTCCCTCCTCTTTGAATTCTCTTTGGCAGAATAAGAAGAGCCCTTCAGTCTGCCAGGAAAATGCAGCTCAAAAACCCAGCCTACACCATCTCCCTATCTGACTTCAAAGCTCCATGCTTATCTCTTGGCCCCCTGCCTAGAGAACATTGTGAATTCCCATAAAGATATATTCACCCAAGATATCAGACTTTACCACTTGGAAGACATCTGTTATTTGTCAGCTTGTCATTCTGGGCAAGTTTCTCTTCTGAATGTCACTGGCAAATGACATTAGCAGCTTCTAAAGGCAAGATCAAAACCCAGATCCCAGGTTAGTGCCGAACCTGGACTGTGGCCCGTTCCTGGCAGCTGAGGTTGTCAGAATCTCCAGTTTGTGAAAACTTATCTTCAAAGCTGTTTCCACCATCAAGCATACACCTGGGCGGGCACATACGTTGCCTTTCAAGTGCTCATCATTACTGGCGAAATTCTGCATAGTAGTTTCCCAAATAACAATAATATCATGTGTTGGTACTGTCAGTTAACATCCTCTGCTCTCTGTGGTTGATTTAAATCATAGCTCACAAAGCTCATCCATTGTGCTAAAATACTAAATGAGCCAAAGGGGGAATTTTGTTTTTGAGAGACATCATTGTCTAGATTCTAGAATGCTTTCCTGGGCTTTATCTTCTCATGCTGGCTTAGATTCAGTGATGAGAAAGTTGATTTTCAAAGTTTCATTTTCATTATCTTCCAAGTAAGTCAATAGTGATAATCAAGTTTGCTTAAAAAGTAGGAAAGAGTTGTTTACACATAATTATTATCTTTTAGCTGTTGCCCTTGGGACCCAGGTTCTATATAGGAAAACTATTAAAATGAAAGATTTACAGAAGAAAATATAAAGGTAAATAACAAAGCAAAATGTCAAGATTCTATCATTATCTATCTATCTACTTATCATCTATTTATCTAAACTGCCACCTATTAAAATGTATCTTCTGCCTTTTGTGGAGCCCACCTATTATAATCTTCGTACTTGGGAAGCTGAGACATGTGGGTCAAGATTCGAGGACAGCCCCAGTCATATAGAAAGACTCTTAGTAACCTAGTGAGTCATTATTTCAAACAATAAAAAGGGCTCTTGCTGTAGTTGGGAGGTAGAATGCACCTGGGTTAAGCTCTCAGTACCAAACAAAAAGAAAAGAAAAAATTTAAAACTATAGTTTGTCTTGTATTAATCTATGCAGTGAAATTGGATTTTTTCTGCTTTTTTGGGGTACTTCCTCAATTTTCTATAATAAATGAGCAATACCTTGGAAATTTTTGTTTTGAAATTTTTTAAAAAACAAAACATATGTTAGGAAACTTCCATCCAAATTAACACTTTGGTGGAAATAAAACATCTTGAAGTAAAAATAAGTATCATTGATTCACAGCAATTTTTTAGCCTGTATCTAATGAAAAAATAAAACTTATGATTCATATTAAGTGTTGAAAATTAAGCAAATATTAGTCTGAAATGTCAATGTTCTATTTTTAATTTTTATGTGTTTTATTTTTAAAGCAAAGATTCTGGTTTTTTTTTTTACTATTTAAGTGAAATTTTAAAAAGTTATTGTGATGAAAATTAGGCATTGGCGATATTAAAACATGAGGTTCTATCCTATAGTTTCCAGCAAAGGACCAAAGAACTTATTTTATTCACTTTCTGTTTCTATTGCTGTAAAGGGTGTCACGATTTTAAGTTTCCTGTTTTTGCAGAAATTTTATTATTATTATCTACAAAGGTATTTTTCTTCAATATCACATTTCTTGTTTAAGGAGGAAGGAAATAAAATTGAATGAGGAAGATAAATATTACTCAGAAATTATATAGAAATCTGAGCCAACAGATATATCAAGTATATCATAAAAGCATAAATGAGCTATTGAGATACAACTCAGCTCTACCACAAATTAGTTTTAATACCTTAGTAAATGATTTCACAATAAGGGACTTTAGCTGCTTCATATCCAAATTACAGAGTTAGGTTTAATCGTTAAAAATCTCTTCAACCTCTGATTCCAGGATTTAAGACCTCAATGAAAGTAGCAGAATGAAAACAGAAAACTATATTTCTGATACTTGAGCAGTGATAATGCTAATGATTCTTGGCTGTAGTCATTGTCTAGAGAGGAAATTCAAAGATTGTGTAGAGAATAAAACATGGAAGAATAGATATAGATCAAGTTAGAAATGTCTTCCTATCTTATCTTATGGTGTTCAGGTTCTATGAGGAAGAAAAATGTGTTAATTAATAGCCAAACAAGTTTTTAAATGGAAAGATCACATATACATAAGTAATGTCCCCTCTTACATGACTTTCCTTACCACTGCTAGTTTGTTCAGAAAGATTTTATGTTATTTAGAAGACCTGATTTCTAACCAACAAATTTTTCTAGCTAACTATCTGGACTATACCAGTAAACATATATATGTATAAATGTATGCCTAAATACATACGCATCCCCATGCACACATGTAACATATATAATATATTAAGATTGATAAAACAACATAGGTATATTGGCTGTAAAATATATTTTATATGTAGGTATATTGGCTGTAAAATATATTTTATATGTATATAAAATAATTATATACATGCATTTATAAGATGTAACTTCAGAATTAAATAAACCTGGTATAAATCTAGGCTCCCATGTTTATATGCACATACCTTTAGACAATTTGCTTATATTTGTTCACATCTATAAACTGATAATACTGCTTAATTTAGCACATCTGTGGAAAATAAATGCCATGCATATGTAAAGAGTTTAATGTCTTTTGTATAATATATCCTCAGTCATAATTTAATATTTATTATTTTTGCCAGTAATGCCTTTGACATCTTTTGAATAATCTCAATATCTATTTGTTGGGAATAAGCATGACTTTAGGATTGTCATGAAGAATAAATAATATATATTTAGTGTGCCTAGCTACTGCCCTGCACATAGTTCAGGCCAGTCTCAGTACTGCTTGCTCTCTTTCTCTCCTTTTTAAGAAATTCAAATGGTCTTAGCCAGGTAAAGCAAAGGGAGGCCCATCTGCCCTCTCCTACAGAAACCTTCTTAGCTTTATCCATCATTGCCATTTTGTGATGTTTTGCTTTAGTACAGACTATCAAGCATCCCCAGGTCTCCATCAAATGACTTTCCTCTTCCCTGTGTGAGCACAGATGGGCTAATCATAAGAAAGTCTACTTTCAGGCTTACATGAGAGCTATAATAATTTACCAATTCTATTTGTGTAGTTTTAGTGATGTTTTTACTAATTTGACCACCAGATAGATCAATTTAATACTAGAAAGTAAGAGATTATTCTTCCCCAATGTTTGTTTTTAAAACATATCTCAGAAATACTCTTTGTCTCCTTCTTTTCCTTCTTTCCTCTATTTTCCTTTCTCTCTCCTCCACTCTCTTCTATTTCTCTCTTCCTCATCACCCTCACATCTACTGTTTAATCTATCAGCACAGTCCAATATAGTAGCCATTTGTTGGATATGGCTATTTTTGTTTAAATTAGTTATAATGAAATACAATATAAAAGGTGAATTTCTCCATGCTATGAATCTTATTTCTACTATTCCGTAGATATATCTTTTTTTGTAGCTACTATATTGGAAAGCATACATGTGTACATTTTTCCTTCATGCAAACATTTCTATCAGACAACCCTATCCTAGCTTGTTTCGGCATTTTGCTAGGAATAGAACTTTTCAGCTAAGTATTAAATGAGGAAGCTGCTTCTATATCACAAGGCAGCTGATATTACCCTTTGTGCTGGGAGGCTTGCCTCTTAGACTCTGGCTAGAGTATTACTGTTCAATAGATTTAATTAGAAGTATCTGTCTGGGCTACATTACAATCATTTCAAATTCAGTTTAAGTCAACTTTGAGATATGTCTACCAAAACACTCAATATAAACAGAGCTACAGTAATGGAAATAGAAGAGCCAGAGTAGAGCAGGTGATAAACCTGCACCATTGAGTGAAACAACAAGAATTATCTTCATTTCTGAGCAGAAGATATAATTGGGTCCCTGACTCCAAAGACAATTCAGAGAAAGAAAGAAAAAGAGTGGGCAAGGAGCTGTAATCCAAAAGATAGATAACTGAAGAAAATCTAAAGGCATTTGTTTTGTTTTTTTGTTTGTTGCTTGTTTGCTTTTATGTCAGAAAGAAGCCTGGGAGGGACAAGACATCTGTCTTCAAGTATCTGGTGTAGCCATGACAGCAACATATCTGGCTTGTTCTTGGTGGCCACAGAACTGTAATGGCTCTCAGAATAGAAAGTTAGCTTTTCTGGCTAATATGAGGAAAGCCTTTTTATAATGGCAGAATTCTCTACAAGTAAAACTGGACTATGCACAAAGACTACAACTGCTTTGTCATTCTCCAGTTGGAAATGAATGGTCATTGACTAAGGATATTGTAAAACACATTCAAGTCTCAGAATTCCCTATATTATAACTGAGAACCATTGAGACCACTTCTAAGTCTGTGATCTTATATGGTCAGTTCTTCAAGAAGAGTGCTCACTTTGTCTAAGCACGAAACATATTCAAGACTCTTGAAACATTCCATGTGTTCGCCAATGCAGCTCAAAACCTAAAGGTATAGCCCAGCATGGTGATGTATGCCTGCAATCCCAAGATGCTGGAGGCTTAGACAGGAGGATCCCAGATTGATAGACATTCTCTGCAACTTCTTGAGGCCCTCTACAAGTTAGCAATACCCTGTTCCAAAATTAAATAAATAAATAAAATAAGGATAGGCATGTAGTTCAGAGGTAGAGTAACCCCTAGTTTTAGTCCCAATACCACACACACACACACACACACACACACACACACACATAAAAAACCCTAAAAGCATAAACAACTATGTCTCCAAAGGGCTATTATTATACCAATAACTTAGAGGGATGTCAAATTGTTGGTGTGGATCATAATTTTATAAAATTAGAATTAGGACACATCATAATTTAAAAAAAATGGAGGAGAAGGAGGGGAGAAGCTACCACTAACTACACATCGACTGCTGTAAAAGTACCACAAACTGCATAACTGACAAAAATATCAATTTACTATCTCAGAGTTTTGAAGGACAGACATCTTAGCTAAAGGTGTCAGCAGGACTGGGTCTTCCTGAAGGCTCGAGGAGAAATTTATTTGGTGCCTCTGAGTGTCTGGTAGTTCACTGACAATCTGTTTCATTCCTTGGCTCGTAGGAGCCTCACCCTGATGGTTGTCTTTTTCAACCTATGCCATGCTCCCTGTATGAGTGTTCAAGATTTTCTTTTAAAAAGCCACCACACCTAGAAGTTTAGGCTCATCCTAAGGATTTCTTTCCCCTTAATTACCTCTGTGAAGACCCTGTCTCCAATTAAATTCCCATTCTGAGTTATTGAAGATTAGGACTTTAACATATTTTTTTTTTAAATGGGGACAGAATTACAGCCCTACTTTGTAGTAAGAAACTTGCACAAAAATGAAGTATATCAAGGTCTCAAGTATAGATCAACTTTTCTCTAGAATAGTATATTTATAGTACTATAATAGCTCATATTTCTTCAGTATTTGATACATGTCGCTTAAAGTTCTAAACATTTTACATATTAATGATGTAAGCGTCACAATGATCCTATAATGTAGAGGTTCTTAACATTTCCCTTGTTCTCCTGGAAAAATTTGAAAGCCAGAGAGGTAAAGCAATTTGCCCAAGGTCTCACAGCTGGAAGGAAGAGAAATGGAGTTTAAACTCAGGCTTTTAGATGGCCAGTCCTAAACGCCTCAATATTCTGCAGAGCTGCCTGAAGACTGACTACTTAATTCATTCCAAATTTTGTTTATCGTTTCCCAAAACTGTGATTCTATCTTTTCCCGAAAACTGTGATTCTATCAAAACTGATTTCGGCACCCTATAAATTACAGAATTCATCTCCCTGCAAAGGATTTGTATTCCCATTTGTCAGTGATAAAATTCTACTAATTACGTAGACTATCCACTGTTCCTGTGAAGAAGTCCAACCTGACCTTCGGCAGGACAAAAAGAATCTCTTGAGCCTACATATTTTGACATGTTCTTTGTGGCAGGAACAAAGCATGTCTGAGGATGACAAAGATATAATTATTCCTGAAGAGGTTATCTAGAAAGACTTAGAGGTAAAACAAAAGAGTTTGGGCAAAGCAAATTAAATTGCCTGTCAGTGATGGAATGGGACCGAATTGCCCACTGTCCTCTGCCCAGGCGAGCTGACACTTCCAGAATAAAAGTTGGAGCAGTGATTTCGCTGCAGGATGCGAATCATTGAGAGTCTACTGTATAAGACAGAAGAGAGGGCTGAGACCCAGAATATGCCAGGGGACATGGCAGAGAGACACCAAAAGTCAGTCAGTTCACACCCCAAAAGGAGAGCTCTGTGAATAAAGGTAAGCTGCATTGTGAATTATTATTAATATGTTTTCTGTAAAGAGAAAAATGATCTTCTTCAACTACATTTCAACCCTATCTGTCATTGCCATGAGCATCAGATGAATTATTACATTGTGCTGTTGAGAGCAGAGCGGCAGGCCACAGGGGGGATGGGAAGAGACTTTGTTCAGTAATAGCTATCCTGCAGGGCACAGGTTTAAGGAGCAGTTAAGAAAATCCATAGCAGGTTAGATCATTTCCACTTCATCTCTTTTGGGGAAAAATCATGATATACAATAGTATAAAAATGTATATGATAATGCGTTTACAAAATACATATATAAGAATACACATACACCTGCATATATCTGTATGTGCTGACACACATATATATGCATATATGTATGTATGTATATATTTATACTGTCTATACACATAGATATATGTGTATAGGGATAGATGTACAGATATATGTGTATATGGATATAGATTGATAGATAGATGTAATGGTGAATTATGGAGATGCCCATTCGTGTGTGTGTGTGTGTGTGTGTGTGTGTGTGTGTGTGTGTGTGTACTGCTGGAGATTGGACTCAGAAGCATTCTACCTCTAAGCTATATCCCTGGCTTTTTTTTTTTTTTTTTTTTTTTTTTGGTGGTACTGGGGTTTCTCAAACCCTTCTACCTCCGGGCTATACTCCAGGACCTATTTTATACTTTTTTAAAATTTGGAAACAGGGTCTCCTAAGCCAGCAAGGCTGGGTTTGGAACTATCTCTGCCTCCCAAGCACGGGGATTACAAGCGTGCGCCACCACACCCAGCGGCATTTTTGTTTTTAATTTGAAACACGCTTTTGATAGGTTGTTTAGTGTCTCACTAAGATTCTGAGGCAGATCTTGAACCTTCGATCCTCCTGTCTCAGCCTCCCAAGTACCCCGAAGGTGTGGGTCAACGTGCCTAGCTGAGATGCCCATTCCTTACAAAAATGTTCACACCAGAAACTTGTTATGGGACACTAGTCAATTTGGTCTCTTTATCCTTAGCTACAGAGTCACTTCGCCCTAAGATATCCCCTACTGGGGGCAATTTATACCCAATAATCAGTCAATGCTTTAGAAGAAAGGCCTCAAGTCAAACAACTCTGAGGAGCTATTCCTACTCACTGAGTCCCTGAAAGACCAACTGTGTTTTTGTTGGACCAACCTACAGTTCAGATTCTCCCTCAGCTGAATCACATTTCCTTCCAACTTTGTACTTTCTTGAAACAGCACAGCTTTTATCTTGAAGCCACTGTGAAGAAATGTCGAGTGCAAACCTCCATCTCTCAAGGTCTGTGTCCCAGGGAACAGTAGGTAAAACCAAAATAAGTGTGTCTCTATAATAATCCCTGCGACAGGAATGGTAGGGGAAGACAGAGATATAGGAAAACATATTTCCCTCTGGGATGAGCAAATCAACATGTTTACCCAGATTTTCCTACCTTTGATACTAAGAAGGCCACTCTGAGACTACAGTTCCTGAGCTCAGAATTCTGAACTCAGATGTGTCCCTGACCTACAGAAATCAATATGGAATAAAAAAAAAGGCCAGTTGGAACTTCAATTGCCCTTGCCAATAGTTGGAAAATTAATGAGGAAACCATGATTTGATGAATATAATAACAAAAATAATAATCAATCTTAATTTTTGAGTGAAAATTTTAATTTTACTTTGGTATAAGATATATTCACAAAGACATGCTTTCTTCTTGTATATGCAGTCTTTTTTAGATTGAAATGTATCAATATTACTCTATGGCTTTTCTAAATCAGAAAAGTCCTCTAAATTTAGAATGAATGTAAATGAGCTGGCTATAGTGGCTCATGCCTGTAATCCCAGTTCTTGGGAGGCTAAGACAGGAGCATCACGGTTCAAAGATAGCCTCTGCACCATAGCAAGACCATGTTTCCAAATAAAAAAATAAAGTAGGGCTGGAGTTATAGCTGAGATTTATAATAACCCTGGGTTCAATCGCTAGCACCACAGAAAGAATGAAGGTAAAAATTTTAAGTACATTAAGTGAACAAGAATTCAATAAGAACCAGAGTCAGATCAGATGCCCCTTTGAAGGCAAGGATAGAATAAGTTAGAGGAATGGAGGACAATTTTAAAAACTTTAATGATTCTATTTTGATATAAAGAGGTAAAGTCATTGAGGACATGGATGTGTTTTTATGGTTTTTAGAACGTGTGGTCGCTTGCTTTGTTAGCTTTAGGTGTACACGTTTTTCATCTCTTCTAGCTCGTTGGGGTACCAGATTGTCAAATGCTGATGATTTGAGGGGGTTAGATAATGGTGAGAATTAGTATTGTTAAGGAAGAAAAGCATTTAAAGTATACTAAAAAGTTGAAAATCTCCATGGAAATGTCTCAAAATATAAAAATTAAGATCTACAAAAGTGGCATCTTTGCAGCCAAGTTTCTATAAAAAGCTAAGGATTTGTATTGTAAATTCTAAATATCACGAGCACAATGTCATATACTGAGTGACAAGTTCCATAGGAGACAGAATGAAAAACAAAAAAGGCCTTTTTAGAAATTCAGATGTTGTGGCAATAAAACCTTCTCATGAATGGAGCATTTTCCCATTTTATTTCTCTACTGCACTTTGAAAAGCAGAGGGACACATTGTGAATGGATGGCTGCTGTTCCATTTAAGTGCTCTGCCAGGGCATGAAAAGTAAAGTAATTTAAAGACGCTTAAGTCTCTACAGTCATTTAATCATACTCGTGCCACACACACACACACACACACACACACACACACGCACTAAACATGGAAAGAATCTCTAAAGAGAAACATGGGGACATGGGAAAGGAAATGCGTGTCTTTGAAATTTGTTCACAGTTTGTTTTTCTATTGTTGGTTATCTATTAAGGCTTTTCGCATGCCCAATGCAAGCCAGGCATAGTGGCACACACCAGCAATCCTATACTTGGGAGGCTGAGACAGGAGACTGCAGGTTTAAGGCCAACCCCAGCCACTTAGCAACACTCTCAGCAACATAATAAAACCTTGACTCTTTGAAAAATAAAAAAGGTTGGGGGTTTAGTTCAGAGGTCATAGGCTAGGGGGAAACTACCAATCTCCAATACCAAAAAATAGCTAACTGATGAAACTAACTTAGGTATCCATCAAAAAATGAATGAATTATAAAATTATGGAATATAAAAACAATTAATTCTACTCAGCAGTAAAGAAGAAAAAAAATTAAGTTAATTGCCGGGAAATGGATGGGTGTAGAGAACATTATATTAAGTGATATTAGCAAGCCACACAAAGTGAAGGATCATATGTTTTCTCTCATATGGGAAAGCTTGGGAGTAATCTGGATACCAGAACGAATTCAGATAACGGAGGAGAAACTCCAGAGGATGCAGTGGGGTAGTGCAGGGGAAGGCGAGAGGAGGAAGAATTGATGGAGAAAACACTTCCACTGACAGCATGTAACAATGTGAGAATACCAATACCGACATTAATATCCTGTATAGAGAAAGGGGAAGATGGGAGGGAGCTGAGGGAAAGCCCAGCAAGTGTTGTGTGTATGTATGTCGCTATCCCTCTGAACTACATTCTGATGTGAGACTATAATGAACAAGTAAAAATATAAAAAGAAGACCCAATGCAGACCACCAGAATACTTATCTGCTTTGTGTACAGAAAAAAATTACCCTTGCAGATGTTGTCTATTTTCTTTCTGAAGTTAGATACAGAAGACCCTTACGTTCCCGTGGAATAACTCGGGCCCCTGACACATGGGAGGAAGCCCAGCTGTAATCATCAATATCCTAAATCTCAGGGCTTGAGATGGGAAGGAGGCAGGCATGTGGCCAGGACATACCTTCTGGAGCTGCTTTGATAGATCCTTTCTCAGTGTGTAAACTTAGAGTTGTGTTAACAGTTTGCTGCAGGTGTATCTTGTTTAGTTATGAACCACTTGACCCTTAAAGTTTCACTCACGTGTGTTTGAAAATTTGTGAAAAGTGATTCTATGTATCTCAAGTGAGGCCAATGAGCTGTCTACTGAAATGTGCGTTAGCCTGTGGTGTCTGTAGAGAGGACACGGGAGGTTTAACACGAGGCAAAGGCAGTTGTAAATCCACCATTTTAACTGCCTGGGTCCAGATCTATTTTGCATCAAGAGTGGACAACGTGACAGGGATGTTTTAAAATCAGCTCAAGTAACTGGAAAGTAGAATGCATTTTTCAAGGAATTTTTTTTTCCCTACGCAATTTTTCTACTGAGAAGTGCCAACACTCATGCACAGCCCTTTACGGTTATCACTTAGTACTATTTGATTTGTTAGCATTTTATGTTTTCATAGTGCCTCGCTCTTCGAATGCATGTGACATCAAACATTTTTATCCATAAATTCTCTCCTTCAATAAAAGTGTCAGGATTGTTCTACAAGAATTAAAAGGGCATGTTTGGTACTAAAGAGGAAAAGCCAACATCTATTTTCTTACCTTCATTATTTGGGACATTGAATGGGGTCCAGGGTTTGAAAAACTTACAAGTTAAAAGAAGGAATTCTTAACTGGCCATAGTGGTACACGCCTGTAATCTCAGTACTTGGGAGGCTGAGACAGGAGGATGGCAGGTTTGTGACCAGCCTCAGTTATGTAGTAAGGCTGTCAGCAACTTAGATCAATTTCAAAATAGAAAAAGTTAAATGGGAATTGAAGCTCACAAGTGAAATTTTCCTTGGTTTAATTCCTAGTATCAAAAAAGGAGAGGGGATTCTTCATGAAATTTTAACTATGGATATATATATATATATATATATATATATATATATATATATATATTCAAATGTTATATCCTGTCCATATGCTTAACTTTGTCAAATGATGAACACATTTCAGAATCTTTATTCTAATTTTTTTCATGCATGATTATCACACTTACTTTTAGAAAAAATGGTTTGAGGAAGTTATCAATGCCACTTAAAGATGATCAAGGATTAAAACAAGAACCAACAAAGGAAGGGATGAGATCATCATGACACCGGAACATAGGAAGACATGTGACGGCCAAGAGTCATTGAGCTTCTGTGATGCATTAGACTCCTTGATAGGTACTGCATGCATATTCGATGTAATTGTTACACCTATGGCAAAATAATCATAGTCATCCCCACTACAAGAGTATAGGCTGGAGATGTAGCAAGTCTATCCATTCAGCAATACTCATGGGTTGCCTTCACACGCCAGATGCTATACTGTGAAAGGAACGTCCAATTCTGAGCACAAGTTCTCCCAAACTGACTGTAGAATCCGAGAGCACATCCTAGGTCATCAACTAAGGTCCTCCCAGAAATAACCAATAGAAATGCAAAGGTACAATGCCACGCTGTCCCACTGCAGCACAATGGGGCTACTCCAGTTAATGCGTCCTGTGTAATGATTGTCATGCATATCTTCTGAGAGCTCCCTGCTGGCTGCACTCTCCTGTGTACTTGTGTGTGTTTATGTATCATTCCCAACACATCTTTAAAGAAAAGACTGCTACTATTTTTATCTTACAAAGGAAGAAATAAAACATTTGGACAAGGACTAAGACTAAACAATTGGCGCTACAGTATCTTCAGCTTGGTGCTGACTGTAAGTCTCAAAACTTCTCAGCCCCCATAATTGCATGATTTCCATGTACTTATAAGAAATCTATCTATCTACTCAACCATCCCATTGGTTCTGTTTCTCTGGAGAATCCTGACTATACCTCAAATATACATTGTAAAATATTTGGAGGTACGATATAGTTATTTTCATAGACTCAAAATCTGACACGATGTGTAAGAACTCTTTATCACATTCTTAGAAAATTATAAGCAGTGGATAAACTACCAGGCTTGCAGTGTTTAGTATCTAGTTATATTGATTCAAATAATAACCAGGCTACTTTTGAACTATGCATTCTTTAGACAACCCAGTCTACGTGTGTGTGTGTGTGTGTGTGTGTGTGTGTGTGTGTGTGTGTGTGTGAACTGGACTCAGAGGCATCCTACCTCTAAGCTACGCTCCCAGCCATTTTTATAGTTTTTTTTCGAAAGAGACTCTCACTAGGTTGCTGAAAGTCTCACTATGTTTCCGAGGTTATCTTTGAACCTGCAATTTCCTGTCTCACTCTCTCATACACTGGGATTGCAGGCATGTGCCACCATGCCTGGGTCAACGCAGCCTTCTTAAACTCCAAATGAGGTTAGAGAGAGATCCTGAACAAATATATGGTATGTCTGATGGCACTATTTGTGACAGAAAATAACACAAGGAAAGGAAAGCATTTGCTATTTTATACCAAATAGGGAAAATGAGACTATGATGTTTAAAGATAAAAAATAGATGTGGAAGAATGAATGAACAGAACGAGCCCCAGAAATCTGCAAGAAGAGAATTCTTGGCAGAGAGAACATTGGCAAAGGCTGGGAGGTGGCAAATTCTGGGCATCTTTGAGAGTGCTGGGAAATCAGTGTGGCAGAGTGGTGGGAGGAGAGGAGATTGTAAGAGACCCAGCCTGGGGAGTCTGAGCAGACCCTGAAATTTCTGTTGGTCAGATAAGAAGCAATCATGGATGTTGAAACCTAGTAGCATGATATACCTCCAGTTAGATAAAAAGGGCTTAGTCTTGATGTTGCCATGTTGTTACACTAGAGTGAGCAGACAGTGGAGCAGTGTAGGGTAGACACAGGAAGGGCAGCTTAGGTGGTAGGTGATATCTACAGCAAGCCCAGTATGGTGGCTGTGTAAGCAGAGAAATGAGAATGGATCCTGGAAATACCATATTATATGGTTAGAGCAATTAAGAAGGATAGAATGAATTAAAAATGTGTGATAAAGAATCCCGGATGGCCTCCTGCCTTTTAGCTTGAGGGATAAGAGGGAGAGAGACTTGTCCCTGCCCGAGATGGAGAAGACAGGGGCATCAGGAATTTATTTCTGGATATCAAATGCATGAGATGCTAATTAGGCAAGCCATGGCAATATTTAGCAGGCGAGGAGATGGTAAGTCTGAGTTTGGAGGAGACAGGCCAGGTTGGAGATAGGAATGTGGCGTGTTTACATAAGATGCCACACTCTGTAACACAGTGGGGCTGGGATTGACCAGAGACAAGTCCCCAAGCCTGAGCCCAGGCCAGTCAGGACATAAGGGGAAGCAGCCAGGGTAACGGAAGGAGCCCAGGGTGGCATGCTCTCTGTGTGGCACAGAAAGGGTATGTCTTCAGAAGGAAGAAATAATCTCCAGGGATGAATGTCACGGTAGGTCAGAGAAGATGACAATGAAGACCAAATTACTGGATCTAGCTGCATAGGGATTAAAGAATGTCCTGTATGACAGCCATGAAGGAAAGTGCTGAGGACAGAAGCCTGGTCTGGAAAGCTTCAAAGAAAAGAGGAATTTCAGACAGCAAGTATAGCAAATGGCACCAGGAGGAATGAACTCAGGTGAGTGCCTGGGGAAGGAGAATCAAATCGTCTGATAACAAAGACACATTAACAACAGTGTGAATGTAAAGAACTCGAAAGTTGTGAGGTCTCAGAACGACAGACAGGGAGAAGGAAAGATGGCCAATAGCACGGCCCTGTGCTGTGACCTTGGAGGTACTGCCTAATACATGACCCCAGCTGGACATGTATTAAATGACTGGTGATATTTAATCTTCTTGCAGGAAGAAGTGAAACTGTAGAGGGATAAAAAATATTTGGGAAGTAGGAAGACCAAACTTGACAGCTCAGTCTATTTCAAGAAATTTAATATCTAAGGGAAAGAAAGATTAGGAAGTATCTTTGCATCGATCTAAAAAATCCCATTACTTTGTGTATTATAAAATGCATACATTTTCATATTTTAACAGCTCCAAAAGGAGAGTGCATCTTGCAACTGATGGCATTTTGCTATTTTAATTGGCAGCATTTTTCCATTCTGTGCGATGCATAATGTAATAATGGTGCATTTTATTATAGCTATTGCCTTAGATTTCATAAAATATGGGTACTTAATGAGTGACTAAGCTAAGAAGAGGAAACACTATAAGTGGATATGAGAGTTCAAGAAAAGGGAGTGGAGAGAGATCACTTGGAACCGCATTATCATACAGGAAATATTTGTTGAGTGAATAAGAATATTGAGAGTAGTATGGGGAGTGAATGTTTGGTTGCAGTTGCATACTCAGAGCGAGGAGGGCAGAAGCTAGACCAGTGGGGCTTGATGGGCTAGAGGAATGGGGGTGACCAAGGGCCAGCAAGTGTGCTAAAGGGGAATGAATTATGTGTTCAGCAAGGCCGAGGACTTTGGCAAAGGAAAAGGACTCAGGAATGTGTCATCAGAAAGGGGAATTCCTGAGAGGGAGAAAAACAGGTAGTCGTTCCTGGTAATGAGTAGCTCTGGGGTGTGTCAACTAGTGGTAGATTGAGGAAATGAAACAAAGGTTAAGGTTTGGGGAGTGGAGAAAACCCAGTAGCTTGAATGGCAGGGTATTAGGAGGGCAATCAACACACACTTGGGTGGATAAAAACAGGAAATATTGGAGAAAACCTCTATTTCTCCTAGGCTCTCAAGGGCCACAGAGGAACGACCCTGAACATATTGAGTAACAGCAGCACAGATAGGAAAAGAGAATGCGTTTGAACAGAGATGAAAGAAAAGAATGTGTAGGAAGAAGCTAGGCAAGGCAGAAAAAAAAATAAGATAGTAATACTTATTACAGTCCCCTTCTCACCGGACTTCTTAGCTCCTCATGGAAATCTTCTGGGAGACATTACTATCTTCAGCTTGCAAACAAGAAAACAGAGGAGTTCAGACTCGCATGACTAATTTAATATTTTAGTAATCACTTGGCATTGAGGCTTCGCACCCCTAGGAGACCCTGTTCAGACACAGGACCTCGCTCCTAAGTGAATGTCGTAATGACTTAGGTCCAGAGGAGCCCAGGGCCCAGCTGAGAACTAAGAGAGACTCGAGAACTAAGAGAGACTCTTCAGATGAAGTAACTTTTGTCTCTAGGGACTGTGCTCAACCTGCAAACTGTCTAGAGCTGATGCCACAAAACTAGAGACCATGCAGGGCCGGAGTGAACAGAACAGATGGCCTGCAATTTAAGCTCTGAGTTGGTTTTCTATGAGCTGCATGGGGTGAGGCCAGAAAGAAATGTATATATATATATATATTGCTTGCCCCGTATACATCCCTGCTACAGCTTCACTAAGCAGTCTGTCAGATACCGGGCAGGTAGCACTGTCTGCATCTCCCAAAGCCCCAGTGCTGCCAAGCAGGGGAAGTGGACATATTCTGGGGGCAATTGCCCAGAAGCAGAGAGATGACCCTGATAGCCAGGAAGGTGAATATTCAGAATTCTTTGGATGACTAAACACTAAATAGCCTTAATGCAAAATAGGAGAAGATGCTAAAGATGTCCCTATACAGAAGATGCTTTTGCTTTGTGGTAATTTTAAAATGCTAACACGATGTTACAAATCATTATAGATATATTATCTTCAAATCAGTATGTAATCCTTGCTCATAATCCCCAAAAGTTCTTTTCTCCAAAGCATTTAATACCTTGAATTAGTCAACATTTGATTGTAAAGTTTTTCTCATTATCCAGCATTTTTCCTGAAGTTATCTAAAGCAAACTTGCAGTCACCCACAAAGTGGTTCTTTTTATTAGCTTTCTTTTCAGGGAACATACACACACACACACACACACACACACACACACACACACGCACACACGAACACGATGGTCTAATGAAGTTCATATAGTAGGAAATGGTAGAATATTAATTTGAATGTAGGCCTTTCTCATTCCAAAGTTCATGGACTTCTGGCCAGACAATATTGCCTCTCATTAATTATAGACCAGTATTTTTTAGCCATGGTCTATTACCCAATCCAACAACATGAATAAAGATTCCAGTCACCAGAGGAATTAGGAAAAAATAGTTGTACCATCTTAATGCAAAATAAAAATACTGGATGTAACCATAAAGCTTCCAGTGTTCAAATTAGTGGTGATAGTAAATAATAAAACGTATGATTCATAAAAAATAACCATCCTCTGCTATGTTAACTGAAAACTATTCTTATTTGTAAACCGAAACCAGCCTCCATCACATGCTCATCTAATGTTTATGTATAACATTTAAATGTGAAAGTTTCATTTTGGGATCCAGAAACACAGGCTTTACATGTTTATGTCTTCCTCCTTAAAACATTTCCAATTGCGAAATAACCTGAGTGTTCCTATGTGAATGAAGCTGAGACTGCCTTTGTAGCAATTCTGCTCTAGGAACACCCTATCAGTCACTGTCCCAGTATATAAGGAGGTGACTCTTTGCTGATGTGAAAGGAAAGGAGGGTCGTTCAGGGTCCAGGAGCAAGACCATGAGTTGAGGACCGTCTTGGCTTAGTTGAGCTGCTGTAACAAGGCATCGCCAACTGGGTGGTTTAGAAACAAAGAACGTTTGCTTCTCATACTTCTGGAAGATGAGAAGCCAATGATCAAGGCACTTGGGGGTTCCATATCAAAGAAGATCTACTTCCTAGCTTCCAGATGGTATTTTTTTTTTTTTGCTGTGTTTTTACATAATGTAAGGGGTGACCAGATCACTCTGGGGTAACTTTGTTTTATTTTTTCTTATTCATCTATTATTTACTTATTTTTATCGGTGCATTTTAGTCACATATCTTAATAGGGTGTAAGATGGTAGAGGCATACATGCGTACATCACTCATTTAGCCCTTCACTACTTCCCACCCCACTTCCTCCCCACTCCCTCCTTCCCTTGTTTGACTTAGTGATTGATATGTTTATTAATGCTAATTTAATTTTATTTAAGGTACTGGGGAATGGAACCCAGGGAAATTTTCTCCCTGAGGTATATCCCAGTCCTACTTTATTCTTTTATTTTGAAACAGATTCTCACTAAGTAATGAAGATTTTTACTAAGTTCTTGAGGCTGGCTACAAACCCACAATCCTCCTGTCTCAGCCTTCCAGGTACTGGAATTAGAAAAGCATGTGATCATGCCATGTTGGAGTCTCTTTTAAAGGTCACTAATTCTATCCACAAGGACCCCACTTTCACAACCCACTCACCTCTCAAAGTCTCTGCCTCCAAGTGCCATCACCTTGAGGATAAAGTTGCAACCTATTAGCTTTAGAGGAACACAAACATTCAGTCTATTGCACTAAAGGTATAACTTGATGTCTACATGGGACACATCTGTCACCATTTTATAGATGGCTTGAGAAAGTGAGCTATCCAAATCACTAAGCGTCATTGCCAAGAAGAAAAGCCCATGGCATCAATCCTCAGACTTTTATAACCACGGGGCCATAACCCTTCTCAAGCAAAAGTACAGCTATTTCCCAAAAGAAAATGGGCCATTACTGATGGCACTGGCTCACGTCTACCCCTCTCCGAAGTGCCTTCCCACAAGAGATCATTTCTAGGGACAAGTGGATTCTCTTTTAAGTCTTTTCTTCTCCACTCTAATAACTACACGCAAAAAATAATCACAGTATGACAGGACCTGCCTCGAGTCTATTTGGCCAATGAAGACAAGTTTTAAATACCTAAGGGGGAAAAATGCCTTATTTTCTCTTATTATCATCTTTCTAATTAAAAGGGGAAAAGTCAGTTTTAAGAAAAAAAAATGTTAAGGAACAGAACACGTTATTTCTTAACGTAAAAGTGAAGTTGGCTCAAAGAGACAATAATATGAGAAAAGAATTCACAAACTAGAGTCTGCCTTCCAATTTCAGCCAAATCCTCAGAGGACAAAGAAAACAGATAAAAACAGCTGACAGGCAGCTGGAGGCAGGAGACCCCAGGGCGGCCGATGTGCTCTGTCATGTGATGGTGGCCAGCACATGCCCCAGAACAGAAGCAAACATTCTTCCCAGTTCTTAGCCACCGTTGTTCTGAGATCAGATCATATGCCTAGCAGGCAAAATGTCTCTTTTTAAAAATTCTCTACTGTTGTTAAATATTTTAAGTCCAATGTGCATAAATACTTAAAAATGGTGCATATGTGTTATTGTGAGTGATATATATATGATCATTGAGAATATATATATATATAACTATATATAATACTATATATAATATTAATATGTACATATAAAACATTACATATACCAATATATAATTGTGAGTGATATATATATATATATATATATATTAAAGGGGAATTTAATCCATTTACTTTGGTACTTGGGACTAAACCCAAGGGCATTCTACCTCTGAGCTTAACTCCCAGACCTATTTTATTTTACTTTTTATTTGAAACAGGGTCTCACTAAGTCGCAGAGGGCCTCACTAAGTTACTGAGACTGGCTGCAAACCTGTGATTCTCATGTCTCAGACTCTCAAGTGCTAGGATTACAAGTATGCACTCCCATTCCTGGACAAAGGTGCGTTTAAATTATTCAAGATGAGAAATATGTATCATAAGCCTCCATAGTTTTTTCTATCCTCTGATTATTTATCCCTCCTAATTCTCCAATAAAAAAAACCTTCAAGCCCTCCACCTCCATGAGCCAGGCAGAAAGGGCTGATAGAAAGCCCAAGCACTGGCAGGTAAACTTGGCTTGGAGGAAGAGCAACCCCTCTCAGGTTCTAATGCCTTATGTTGCCTTCTGGCATGGCAGAGAGATACCTGATTCTGAGCTCTTCTTTCTGGAATGGTCTACCTGCTGAAACAGCTACCCAGGTTCTCTGGGTACTTGTTCTTAAATTCCATTTGTCTCCAACATATCTGCAGAATAAGGGATACTTATTTTGGTGTCCCCAACATGCCTGGAAAATAACACACACTCCCAATGAGAATGGGTATTTCCTGCGGGAGTATAAGAAGAATTTCCTCAGGGGGTATAAGAAGGACCATGCCTCCTCTCTTAGTCAACGAACTGCACCATTTATATTCCAATAATAGACCATAGCATCATTTCAGGAATGACAGGAGCTGTATCTGTGGGAAAATATCAGAGCTCAAAATCCTTAGAAGAATTGTGTGTGTGTGTGTGTGTGTGTGTGTGTGTGTGTGTGTGTGTGTATTTCAAGCATATGAGAAAAAAATCACAGAAAAATTAGAAGAGAGACCTGAAAGGCTATTTTCAGGAAAAATGCCAACATATTTTCTCTAAATCATTGGTAGCCTATCTCTTCCCTAAGCAGCTCTTTAAAATTGCAGTATAAATAATTTGTTCATTTCCCCCAATAAAAATGAAACCTTCAGCCCCTTCAACTGCAGAAACCCGCTTTTGGGGAGGTCTGGGCTAAGCCTGCCCCCTCCTGTTCCTCCACTCTGCTTTTTTGAAGTCTAATGGAATGTCTAAACACAGTACCTGTTACAGGCAAGATTTTGCAATCATGGAGAGCCGTCCTTTAGAAACGCCCTGAAATAAATTCAGGAATCTCCAAGATCAATGTCTAGGTGTGTTTTCCGAGACTTAGCTTTTGACAGTTGTGGTCCTTGACATTCAATTTCTTCATCTTATCGTCATAGATTCTGGGGTTAGCAAGACACCAATAGGGCTATCTAGCTATTCGACTAGATTCTGTGTGTGTGTGTGTGTGTGTGTGTGTGTGTGTGTGTGTGTGTGTGTGTTAGATATGCATGTACATGTCCCTGGTGTGTGTGAAAACACCTTCTTTAGGACATATGCTTATCTAATTGTACACAACAGGTTCTTTCTCCTATGTAAAAGGAACTCCTTTTATTTCCTAACCAAAATTGTCCCTATGCTTGATTCAAAACTCAGTTCAAATGTTGTTTCCATAGAATTATAGCCAGAACACTTGAATCAAAGTAGGACTTTGTGTAAGCTGTGTCGTTGCTTCTGTTCTTCACAAATTTTAATGTACTTTGCAGGAATGAATCTATTACGGTCTTTATTCGATGCCTGTCCCCCACTAGCCAATAAATCCCCTGAGGACAGAGATATGACTGGTTCCTTTATTGTACTCTACCTCACACATGACACGGTGCCTGCCACCTGGAAGCTAGGTCATAAATACTTGCTGGATGAATTAATGAGTGAGTGAATTAGAAAACAAAGATGATTTCCTAGCTTAGAAGAGACTATTGTAGTTATCATTGCTACTACCTTTATCATTAGTATTTGGGGTTCAATTTTTGTTGACTATTTACAGATTGTTATTAAACTTAGAAATTATTATACTTACTATAAAACTTAATTATTCCTATGTGACAAAAATGTCATTTATCAGTAAATTATTACCCATTACTTATTGCTATTGTAGTAACAATATTATTATAACTGAGTTATTAAAATTATGATTATATTCTATAACTCAGACATAAAATAGCATCTTTGATATTAGTAAAGTTTCTAAACTGAACGAATCAGTTCTTCCTATTTCCAGTTAATACCTAATCCTTACATGACATTTTCCTAGATAAGTACAGGAACACACTTAGTATTCCATCAAGTTTTAGATTATAATATTTTCAATTTATAGTAAATTTGATGTTCCTAACGGTGCTGGATGTTAAGAACGGTGTTTAATATTGGGCGCAGAGTAAATCATAAATATGCATTCATTCCCACAGTGTGCAGGCTCGTGCTGTGGTTTAGTCCGGGGTAGGATTCTCTCTGTATCTTGCCAGCCTCCCTGTTCACCACTCCGGGCTCCTTCACCTCCCCTGAGGTTCCCGGTCCACACAGACACCATCTCCTCCCCTGGACCTGAAAATCTATTCCTTAGGTCAGTCCTCCTTTCTAACATAAGCAATGCAACATTGTACAGGCCTAAAAGGAGCTAGGAAAGATATGTAGAAGAAAACAAAGAAATACATGGCCGTACCAGCTAAGGAAACCCTACCGACCACACTTGGAGCTCAGTACAATTTGTTAAGAGAACGTCAGCATTTAATATGAGAAAAGAGATGCAAGCCAAGTCATTCATTTATCATATATATATATATCATATATATATCATATATATGTCATATATATCATATATATATGTCACATATATATCATATATATATGATATATATATGATTTATATATCATATATATATATGATATATATATATATATATATATATATATATATATATATCTCACTTCCAAAACACCATTACTCTGTTCCCTTCAAGGAGAATTTGGGGAAAACTCAGAAGGAGAGGTGAGCATGGCGTCTGCTGATCAGGATTAATTAACACATTAAAATCAGGAAATATACCAAAGTCAATCATTAAGCTAAATATGAGGAGATGAGGGAATGGGGTGGGCATTGGGGGGTAGCTAAATAAAATAAATGTTGTGTGCATGCATCCCTCTACCATCTTGTACTCCATGAAGATGTATGACTACAATGAACTAATAAAATATTTAAAAATAAAATAAATTTAAAATTTTTTTCAAATCAGTGCAGCAAGATTAATATTGGATATTCACAGCTGCAACACAGCAGGATTAGAATTGGACATATTCACAGCTGAGACATAGTCTTCGACAGACCATGTCATGACTATGTTGATTTGACTTACCCAAGTACTCCTCTAACCTGCCCTGGCTCTATATCTAAGATTCCCAGCATCCTTGTCTACCTGCAGATTCAACCTGGGACCTTTGTAATCTACCAGGAAAAAAAAAAATCTAGGAGGTATTTCACATTGACTGAATCAGAATTCCTAGACTCCAAGATTAATAGATCTTAAAGCCGCCCCCCTCTGGTGAGTTCAATGTGCACTCATGATTAATATCTGCTGAATAGGGTCAACTATTGGGCTGAGGTTAAATTAGATGAAAGATGAGAGAAGCTACTGCTTTTTACACAAAAAAGAACCGTCTATCATGTCATTTTCAAAGAAGGTTTTATTTAGACAAAATACAGCATACATTCAATCCTTTTACTGTTTAAAATAAAATTTGCTTTATTAGAGTGAAAATAACATCACCTGTTTCACTCAATTTGAAAATTGTCTCTTTTTCTGCGTGGTTTTACAGCATCTCTATTCCTACAGCTATAATTTTATATAATGCCTATCTGGTATTTGCGGAGCAAAAACAGCAGCGATAGTTTCTGGTGCCGAAAGGTATAGGAAGTTTTGTAAACTATGGAAGAGACAAGAGCAATAGGTTTATTTTAAGATCATAAAAATTTTATTAGATTTTTTTTCTCCTTCGCGCTGGTTGCTGTTACTTTAAAAGTCTTCTGGCATTTAACTGGCAATAAAAAGGGCAAAACAAACTGTTCCTTCTTTTAGATTGTGCAATGTTATGGCTCTGTTTCAGAGCGACCAAATATGCCTTAAAAAAAAAAAAGAAAGCATGTTTGACCACCTCTTTTGTAAAACATCAGAACCATTAGCTGACAATCCCTGAGGGTAAAGTAGTGGTTTTGTACGTGCCTGAAGTTTTTCAAAGATACTTAGAAATAATCTGAAATTAAGTGGCACTGATGACACTGGTCCCTAAGACAGTTGCATGTAACTAAATCAAAGATGACTGAGCTCCTTGGCATCCAGTCATCGTGTAGACAAATAAATGTAGAGTCTGTAAGACCACAAATGGCTCTAACCAAAAGAGTCAGAGTAGAATTGCATGTTTACGCTATAATTTAGAAGCCAGCAACCAGGGTAAGTATTTCCGCACTAACTCAGCGTTACAAATTTGTGATCAGGTAAGCAAGCTATCTAATAAAAAGGGTGAGTTTTCTTTTATCTATGTGAGGTTACACGTCTGGTTCTCATGTCACTCTTACACACACTGACGTAGAATCTACAGAACAGCACGATACTGTGTCATAAATGAATTGAGTTCAAGCGCCTTACCCAGGCAGAAAATAAAATTTGGAAACAATACCATAAACATATTTAAAAAATAAAAGTTGAAGAATTCCAAAGATAAAAAAACATGTTATTTTTTTTTTTTTTACAAATGTTTTGCTTCCAAGGCAAATAAGCTAGTAAACTCCACTATCAAATAGCTTTTGTTTTCCAAATTTTTTTTATTGGCTTCTTTATTTTTGATGTGTGGTCATAGAAGCAATCTGAAATAATAAAGATTATTCGGTTCTATTTGGGACTACTTAAAGTAGCTTCTAGATGTCCCTCCCTACCCTCTTGTCCTTCCTCCAGGGTTTCCGGTCAGTTTCCTATAATTATAAAATGTAACTAAAGTTGTTTGTCTATAATATCACTTTATCTTATTGTCTCCTTCATCAAAAATGTTATAATAATAATTTTATTTTTATAAAATTTTTCTGCATGCCCAATAATATGCTATATACATTATCTATACTGACCGGTATCAAATGGTATTTATCTTTGTACCATTTATTAGGAAGTGTTTATCTTTGTAGTATTTTACCATTATGAATGGTGATGGCTTAAATAACAGCCCAGTATAACACAGCTAGAAAGTAGAATCAAACATATTCCATTAAAAAATCTAATAAAAAATTTTCAAATTTGTCACTTTTTTCTTGTTTTGCCAAATTTGCTTTTGAGACATTATTATCAGATGTATATAAGTTTAGTTATATTTTTCTTGGGAAAATTGAAGCATTTATGTTTTATTATATCCCACTTTACAATAGTTTTTGCTTTTAGGTTTTCTTTCCTGATAATAGTATAAATCAGCTTTCTTTTGTTATTTTTATGTTATATATGCATATGTGTCTCTACATATGAAAACATGTAATATATTTATAAGAAGTTTATATATACATATATTTATAAGAAAGGTAAACGTTGATAGCAAATTTTATAAAAAAGAAAAAACGACAAATTTTTAAGCTCTTATAATTTGGTTGTCTTATAAATAGCAATTAGCTAGATGCTTTTTAAATCTGCATAAAACAATTTTCATTTTAGACAAAATGCTTAACATACAGTAGTTCCCTTTTTCCTCATTTTTATCATCCATTGCTTCAGCTATTGTTTGATACCATCTGAAAATATGAAATAAGAAATTTTAGAAATAAAGTTATAAATTGTACACTGTTCTGAGTAACGAAATCCTGCACTTTTCTGTTCTCTCTTGCCCATGACACTGATCGCCCCATTGTCTAAAGTATCCACACTATGTAAGCTACTTTCTCCACTTAAGTGCCTGACGCGGTTATGAGATTGGCTGTATTGGTATGGCAGTGCTTCTCCATAAGGCTTGGTACTATCCTTAGTTTAAGGTATTCAAACGGAAGCTTAGACTAATTCCTGTAGATAAAGGGGATGACTGTATTTACATTTAATATTGAGTAAAGAGTGCCAATTGCACAGTGTCCATTATGTATATTTTTTCTTTTACTCATGTCCTTTAGAGGGCTGAGTACTTCCTGGGCTGCTTGGCAGCTCAGTAGGATTGAGCCAGGGCAAAGGAATGCACTCAAATTCCAGGTAAGTGGGTCACAAACTTCTGAAAAGAAGCTCCTTAGTCTCCTCTGTTTTCCTTTGACTCCTGCTGACAAGGAAACGGTCACAGCTGACAGGAACATTAGAGCCAGGGATGCAATTCAAGAGGACAGGATGTTAGAGCCAGCGGTCAACCAGCCTGTACCACTTCCCAGGGGTTCTTTAAGACGGAGAAAAAACATTTCTTTTCTCTTACTAATAGATGCACAGACTGTTTATCAAGCAAAACACTTTGCATTATTGATGTATTTGAATTGATGCCATTATTTTGCTTGGTACATCCTATATTCTCAGTCATGGTATTTTGTTTTGTATTCCTCCTTGTTGACATCTTTTGAATGTATCTAGATTTTACTACTTCTCCCTCTATTTTAAAATATTCTGCCAAGTTTAATTTATAATCCCTCTTTTTATTTTATTACCTCATATTATCTTTAGGTTTTTATGAACAAGTTGCCTCTATATCTTTACTCTCTTCTAGTACAGTTCAAAGGCATAAACATAAATTCTAGTAATTTTGTTCTGTGTTTTAATCTTTCCTTGTAAAATTCTATCAATCAATTTTATTTTGGTAATCCCAATAATTAGGAGGCTGGAACAGGTAGGTTCTAGGATAATCTCAACAATTTAGTGAGACTGTGTTTCAAACTAAAAATAAAAATAGGGCTGGGGGTAAAGTTCAGAGGTAGAACACTCCTGGGCTCAATTCAATTTCTAGTAACACACACACACACACACACACACACACACACACACACTTTTACTTAGGTTTTCTTGGTGGAAAATGCTACGTGGTTTGTATACCTTGAAACTCATTCTTGAAAAATAGTTTCAGTACCAATACAACTAGATTAATTGTTGTTATTTTTCTACACAAATAGGAAATAATCTCAACTGTTGTTTTAATTTTCCTTGCTGTAGTTAAGAAGTAACTTTAGACCTTGTTGTCATTCCTTTGATGAAAACCTGTATTTTCTCAGTAAGAGCTTTGCTTGAAATTTTATTTTGACTAATCTAGCTGTGAACTTTTTCTTGTATAACATTTGAGATTAGACTTTAGAATGAATGTATTTCAATAAATCTACAAACAGATTTCAATGCCTTTCACAATTCTCACAAGTTAACCCTTTCAATGTTTTCTTCCTTCTGGAATTCTAAGAAGGCAAAATTTAGAACTCTTAGCTGGGCGTGGTGGCACACGCTTGTAATCCCAGCATTTGGGAGGCTGAGACCGGAGGATCGCGGTTCGCGGACAGCCTCAGCTACTAAGTGAGGCCTTCTGCAACTCAGTGAGACCTGGTTTCAAAATAAAAAATTAAAAAAATAGGGCAGGGGGTGTATCTCGGAGGTCGAATGCCCCTGGGTTCCATTCCCAGACCCGCAAAAAAAAAAAAAAAATAGAACTCTTGACTTCATCATAATTTCCAAATGTTATTGGCTCTATTCCATCTTTTTTGCTTACTACAATCTCTATTACTGCATCATATTTATTTTCTAGCTTATTGACTGCTTCTTCAACTGTATAATTTAAAAACAAATTTTAATTAAAAATTCAGCTCTTTTACTTTTTATTTCTAGAAATTCTACTAATATTTTTATTCCCACATGTGCTTGGCTATTTTTGGAGTATTTATCATATGATTATATTTTATCACCTCCTATGATTATTTAACTTTATTAAGTATATTTTATGTACTGCATTATGTCTGAAAATTCAATATCTAAGCGTTTGCATGGTCGAGTCTAAGGTCAATCATTTTCTGTTACTTCTCACTCACTGTGCTTTTCTTCTTTGAGGTGTTTTTATTTTTAGTATTGAGTTCATTATCTCTGAAACTTTCCTCTAGTAGAAATGATCTGAAGCTTTCCTGAAGGCACATTTCTCTAGGAAAAAAAAAAAAGTATTTGCATCTGCCATCTATATTGCCAAAAACTTAATGATTGTTTCAAGTCTTTCCGGATCACAAATTTGCCTGGAATTTTATTCAGTGAGTGTTACAAATCAAAATGAGGGTCAGCTTCTGCTTATAAATCAGAGTGTCTTTTCTGCTTTCTGAGCGCTATGATAACAGAACTTTTCTTTCTGTGATGCTCTCTTCTGTAGAGCCTGTTTATTTCTGACTCACCCTCATGTTGAAGGCTTAACTATTGGTGTATCCTTCGGGCTTTCTGGCCTAAATCTTTTCCTGATTTCCCTAGACTATTTGCCAACATCAGAGAAATACTCAAAGAGAGGGCTAAGTTTAGTGCCCAAGTCACTTTTGATATTCAATTTTTACCTGGGCCTTATAAAACTTGCACTATGATCATTAATGTCTTTATGATAACTCAACAAAAGTGTGTGTTCATGTCTCTTTGTGTGTGTGTGTGTGTGTGTGTGTGTGTGTGTGTGTATACTTTCATTGTAGCACAATATTTGTTCAGCCAAAGGTTGGTTCGTAATTTCTAGTCCACTTCCTTGTAAATGAGCCAAAGTTTGCCTCTCGCCATGTGTGTTACTAATTCTTCATTGCTGCTTGTAATAAATCCAGACCTTGCCACTTGCCATGAGGCACTTGTATGTCTGGGGCTCTTTACTGCCCAGAAACATTTGCAAATGGCCAATCTTTGGGTAAGTCTTACTTGGACTTTCATTAGACCCCACAACTTGGTGACTCATTTGTTGATTCTTTGGGCTTTACAACCTCATGTATTCATCAGTAAAAGAGTAAACTCTACTCTGGACTAAAGGAATTTAACTCAGGGCTCTGATCCCATAGATTATGGAGGAGTGAGGAAGTCAAATAGGGCATGCTCTGAGGTGACCAGCTGAGTCACCAGACTCTCAAGGCAGAAGCATTTTTGGGGAATAAAACCACATCATGAGGGACCATGCAGCAGGGTGGAGGACTCTTCATAAGAAATTGTGATTTGGGCAGGCTCTGCAGAGAGGCCACCAGGACAGTGCGAGGAGAGAAGATCCACTCTGCTTCGGCATGGGGTAGTCCCTCCAATGCCCCAGTGCTCCTAGAAGCCACCTGGCAAGGGGTACAAGAGACATGGACAGGAGCATCTCTAGCACAGGATATATAAATATTGCATTGAGCCATGTATCTACCATCCCCCCAGATTTGTGATTTGCAAATACCTACATATACTTTGTCTTTTATTTTTTTTAAAGTGAGGTACAATACACGTAAAATTTACTATCCTAACTATTTTAAATGATACAGTTCAGCGACATTAAGTGCGTTCCTAATGCTGCGCGCCTTTGCCACCATCCGTCTCTAGAACTCTCTTACCTTGTAAACTTGAAATTCTGTAATTATTAAAAAATAACTCCACCACCCTTGCCCACCTCTGGTAGACACCCTTTCTCTTTCTGTTCCTGTGAACCTGAATACTCCAGGAAATGCATAACAGTGGGATCCTAGAGTACCCGTCCCTGTGTGCCTGGCTTAATTATTCAGTGTCATGTTTCCGAGGCTTATTCCTGTTTTGTGTCTGAGCTCCCTTCTTTTTTTTTTTTTTTTTTAGAGCTGGACACTATTCTATTGTATGCACAGAGCGCATTTAGTTTGGCTCATTCCCCCAGAAGAACTCTTCTCAAAGTGTTTTGTCATGTTTCTTGGGAACACTGCTCACATTCCTCTGCATTATGTACTTACAAGTTTTCCTTTGCAGTCCTTCCATAATTCCTACATAATCCTTCTCTCCACTTGTTCAACCCTGTGATCTCTGATAACTTTGTACATCGCATATGGCAGGGATTCATCCTGATGGATTAATTACAGGCACCAGAATAGCTGAGTGCGGTGGTGCACCCCTAAAATCCCAATACTTGGGAGGCTGATTCAGGAGGATTGGAGGCTCTAGGACACCTTTACGGATGTAGTGAGATACTCATCAACCTCGTGGGACCCTGTTTCAAAACAAAAAGAATTATAAAAAGGGGCTAAGGGTGTTGCTTGGAGGTAGAACGCCCCTATGTCCAACCCCCAGTAACACACACACACATACACAAACACACCCCAAAAAATAAGGAACCACCAGGCTTTAAGTCTCAGCTTCATCCTAAACTATGTGATGTAGAGTGAGCCACTTGGATTTTTTAGTTCAATTGCAAACTGAGGATTATTCTAGAACCCTTCTGACTTTCTGGGAGGAATGTTGAATGGATATCTTATGTGTCGTGTGTGTGTGTGTGTGTGTGTGTGTGTGTGTGTGTGTGTGTGATGTATGTTTCCTTTCAAGCATGATGAAAAGTTTATGAATGGCAGGAAACATTTTCTCTTTCTTCCTGCACCTGCCAATGTTTTCTGTGTGGTTGGGAATGTTGGAAATGGCTGGTTCTTATAGTAAATGTTTTGTGGTAGAGTTGCTAGATAGCTAATCAACGCTATCTGCCTTGCAGATCTCAGGAGCTCTGAGCATTCCTAATAGCCAAGGAGCACCAGATAACCTCTGCGGCATGGACTATTTAGTTCATTCTACCATCAGAATAACAGGTCTTCTTTTTGGTATATTCATGGGCAGATTTGTAAAGAACAGTTACGGTGAGCATGTTCTCTGTAGAGCAGAGAAAATTTCAGCTGATTTTTCCTTGAAATGAAAGTGTGCTCAGTTTGAAGATAGCTTTAAAAGCCATAAAACTGAGCGAGGCATGGTGGTGCATGCTTGTAATCACAGTACTCGGGAAGCTGAGACAGAAGTTTACAGATTCAAGTCCAGCCTCAGCAGCTTAGTAAGGTTCTCGGAAACTTAGTGAGACCCTGTTTCCAAATAAAATATAAAATAGGTCTGGAAGTGTAGCCCAGGGGTAAAGGCTTTGGGTTCCATCCCCAATACCACACAAAAAGAAAAGGTAAGAAAAGAAAAAAAAAGAAGAGAAAAGAAAAGAAGAGAAAAGAAAAGAAACTGCAAATCATTCTAGACTCTGAATGGGAGAGAAAAAAAATTCAAAAGCAGAAACCATAACCACTTGCATAATTTTGCATTTATTTGTTTTGAATATTCTATATATAAAAAGATGAAGGGCAATCCGATATTCATGATTAGAAAAGTATTATCGTTTCATATTTTTAAACAAATAAGTATACTTTGGTCATCTCTTTTTCTCCTTGTGAGAATGATTCATGGTTGTACAAGGTGGCTAGGGTTCAAATTCCAGCTCTGTCACCATATTTATAAACTTGGAAAATCACTCCATTTGGGTGACCTTCATTTATGGAATGTGGATCATGACAGCACTGACCTTGGGGGGTTTATGAGACTTCAATTGAAAGTGATCATAAGACTTTCCATGGAGCCTGGCTCCCGGCAACCAAACATACAAGTGGTAATAAAAAATAAAAGTAATCTTCTTTGGTTAAAAAAAAAAAAAGCCAGGCATGGTAGTCCACACCTATCATCCCACCTACTTGGAAGGCTGACATAGGAGGATCACAAGGTTCGAGGTCAATCTTAGTAACGTAGTGAGACCCACAACAATTTAGCGAGAAACCTGAGTTAAAACAGGCTTCAAAATAAACAAAAAATGGGGGTGGGGTGTAGCTCGGAGGTAGAGTGATACTGAATTCAATAACCAGTACCAAATATTTACAGAAAAACATAGATAATTGAAACTACCAATAACCCCACAATGTAAAATGGTTACTGATAAGATAAGATGTGTTTCTATCTTTACTGTACACTAATGATTTCTAACTATAATTCTTTTTCTGCTGTTGGTGTTTCTGTATGCAGTCTCTTTTGAAGAAATGGGTTATACTGCCTCGTAGCTATTACTTCCTTTTAGCAAGAATGATATTATGGATATTACTATATGACAATAAATACAGATTTGGAATAGAGGATCATTCTAATGGTTATATAATAGTACATTACATGTATGTAACATGATTTATTTGACCAATCTTATATTGAAAATTTTAATGATTCTTATTTCTTTTATTTCCTGTTTCTGTAATGACTATTAGAATTTTTGTGAACTTGTCAATTTTTGTGGACTTGACTACTTATTTCTATAGCATCAATACCAAGAAATATACTAGTACAAATGAGTCCAACTTGCTAAATATTTTGTCTTGCCAAATTGCATTCCAAAAATACTATAAAATTTAACAGCCCCAGAAATGAGACATAAATGCACCTACTTTTCCATTTTTTCCCAATCTGTGGTTTGATGGACAAAAGAAATATTTTTGTCGTGATAATTCATGTATTCTTGATTGCCAGTAAACAGGTACATCCATGCCACATTTATACAATTACACTGGCAGCTTCTATATATAGTGGAAGACAGCAAGTCATTGTAACAAATACTGAATGGAACTCTGTGCTGTGGCCAAGGCTTTTCCTCCTGGGGACACGTTGTCATACAGAGACAGACCCGTGGCTGGCTCAGACCTGCTTGCATACAGAAAACAAATTCATCTGAAAGACACAAAAGTTGAGAATCCATTTCTGTCCCAGAATTCAATGATTAAAATCCCTATTCAAGGTAGAACAGGGTGTGGCCTGTGTAAAAATTATGCCCAAAATTTTTTTGGTAAGAATGAACACCAAAGTATCAGAGAGAAACTTACTAGCTACAAAGGAAAGTCTGACAATATGAAATATAAGAGTCCAGTATATTAGTGACAACTGGTTCCAGAGCCATGGCCAATGCTGGGCCACTCTTCAAAGGTTAGTGTGCAGCTCACTGTCTCATTTTAGAGCACAGTGACTGAGCCAGTGATTGTGGACTAGAAGCACTGTATCTCCAGAGCCAAAGAGTGTCAAGAACCCAAGCCAGGAGGGGAGCCCCAGCCCCAACAGACTCATCAGTCAACTAAGCATGACAATGATCTCAGGATGGCGAGAGCAGACTCATCAATCACAGCTCTTCTTCCTCTCTGTCTGGTATTTGGATGCAGAACTGATGCCCTCTGGACCGTGTAGGCCTCCAGGATCTGTGGATAATTGAAAGGACGTCTCATGGGGAATATTCTGTGCCATAGTTTCTGTCCATGAGACCATGCCAACAGTAAAGCAATTTTCTAGGAAAAACAAAGGAATAAAAAAAAAAAAAGTTATCAAGACATATAGTGGCACTGAAAAAAGTTTTCACATTTTATGACTATTTTAAATTTTAGCTTTAAAAATTGCTGTTTATAACTTCAATCCTTTTTTTAGTTATACCTTTTTCAGGGACATAGAAGAAACATTTAAATATTAGTGATACTGCTATTATATGTATTAAAATACTATAATAGGAAGAGAGGTAGAAGAGAAATTCAAATGGGAAGTAAACCAACATCTCGTTTTTAAGTTTCTTAAGACAGATGTGATGGCATATGCCTATAATCTAAGTACTTAGGCAGCTGAGACACAAGGATTACAAGTTTGAGAGTAACCACAGCAACCTAGTGAGGCCCAATTTAAGAAAATATAAAAAGACTGGGGGTATAGCTTGGAGATAGAATGCCTCTGAGTTCAATCCCCAATACCACACAAAAAATGTTGTCTTTTTCACTATACTAATAAATTTGGAAATCAATTAAGTAATAAAAACCTTATACCAATTTTATAAACCTTTTAAATCAGTAATAGATCCTGAGAAAACCCAACTAAATCTCAAGTTTTCCAAGGTTTAGAAGCTCCTAAATATGGTGATGAAGTCAGGGATTAAAAGCAGAATCTGAGATCAGTCATGTCTCATGTGATGTGGGAGAAGGGTCATAGAGTGGGAGGACTGCATGTGATCAGTCTGCTCGTGAACATTTTAGCAAAGTGGACCATATGCATGCTTGAAACTGCCACATGATCTGGAGTGGATTATGATAGTTGAGATTAGTCAGTCACACACAAAAAAATTGGATCTTCTCCCTAATATGTGAAAGCTAGGGAGAAAAAGGGTCCTAGGAAGAACTCTAGACAGGAAAGGAGTAACCCTAGGTAATATAATAAGGTAATCTTATTGCAAAAGATGGGAGGAGGGAAAGGAAAACTCCTTAATGTGCATGTTGTATATTCATAAACATATAAAAGTCAATCACTAAGCCAAACATAAAAAGGAGGAAGGAAACGGGGTGGGAATTGGGGAAGGGTTAAAAGAATGATGTGTTCATGTATGCCTCTACCATCTTGTACCCCATTAAGATATGTGACAATAATGCACCAATTTTAACAATTAAAAATTGAAATAAACCGGGCGTGGTGGCTCATGCTTGTAATCCCAGAGGATCGCGGTTTGTGGACAGCTTCAGCTACTTAGTGAGGCCCTGTTTCAAAAAATAAAGATTAAAAGCCGGGCGTGGTGGCGCACGCTTGTAATCCGGGCGCTTGGGAGGCGGAGACAGGAGGATCGCACAGGTTCGAAGCCAGCAGCACTGGCTTAAGAGACCCTGTCTCCAAATAAAAATATAAAATAGGTCTGGGAGTGTAGCCCGGAGGTAGAAGAGCTTCCAGAAACCCCAGTACCACCAAATAAATAAATAAATAATAAAGATTTAAAAATAGGGCAGAGGGTATAGCTCGAAGGTCGAATGCCCCTGGGTTCCATGCCCAGACCCGAAAAAAAAAAATTTTGAAATAAATAAGTAAATTGAACAAAGAAACCATTATAGGAATACTTAGTTGAGAAAGCAAATTGACCACTCATAGAAAAAAAAAAAAACAACTAAACCTTGAAGCATTATTTTAGAAAATCTCAGGGACACACAGGCTCTTTTCAAATTGTTGCATCAAAGATTTCTAGTACTAAACCTTCAACAACTTCACTATTATGTATTCAGCTACATAAGAATTGTATTAAATGCCAGCTTTGCGCAGAATAAAAGGCACCACCAGCATTTATAAGTATGAATCAATCAAGTAAATGATCTTCCTCATCCAGCCCAAATTCTGTAAGGAGATGGCAGATGAATGAACAGATAAGTGTAATTAAGTGTTAGGTATAGAAACTGTAATGACAGAATATAGGTGAGTCGTTACAATAGAGGCTCTGATCACAGAATAATCAGCCTCTGCTCATTAGCTGTGTGACCTTAAATGAGTTGATTAGCTTGTCTCTTCCTCAACTCCTTATCTGTCAAGTGGAAATAATAGCACCTACTATTATCTTCAGATTATATTGGGCCAGGCATGCTGTCGTACACTGCACACCAAATCCTAATATTTGGAAGGCTGAGACAGGAGAATTGCAAGTTTGTGGCCAGACTTAATAAGACTTGTTTCAAAATAAAAAATCAAATGGGGCTGGGGGTGTACAGCTCAGAGACAGAATGCCCCCGGGTCCCATCTCCAGTATCCCCCCCTACACACACATGCACAAAAAGATCATATTAGGAGATGTATGTTCAGAATAGCACCTTATATGTAAGTAGTACTCAATAAGTACTATCTACTAGCATGCCTGTGAAAAATTCCAAATTCTAGTCACATCAATTTTGTAAGTATGCATTGATAATTAGGCCGAAATTGCTATTTGCAATCCGGCTGGCTTGCTATCATTTTCTGTGTCACACATTTCATTAAGCAGAAGTAAGTAATGGTAAAAATACGGATTTCATAAGAGTCTAAACAAAGCTTTCGTTCTTTTTCAAAGAAATGGAATACGCTTTGAACACACACCTATTCTAGGCCTTCAGATGATCCACATATCTATAAAGACACATATAATTCACGTAAGAATTAGGACCACAATACTAATTTTTTTTCTTTTACAAAAATAAGAACAAATACAAAGCCCTTTTAACCGCAGTAAAGATTAGTATGAATGAAGTAGTAGAAACAGATTTGCTGGCCCTCATCAAGTGCATTCATCATTGATTGTACTCATTAGCCAGCTCAGCTGATTTTGCACAGAGCTGTGATCCAGCGCATCAAATCTAACCAAATGAACAAATGACCCACTAAGGAGACTTGATCAAATTAGAGGACATGGCCTTTCTTTTCTCATTCACTGACTGGCTCTTCCAGGCTTCCCACTCCACCCTTTCTGCTCCAAACCACTCAGTAAAATGTTCTGAGAATGCACACACTGATTTCTTTCAAGGTTGAGCCGTGTAGGTGGTTCGTTTCTAAAGTCACACGTTTTCACTGAAAATTTATAAAATAGACATGAGATGAAAGCACAATGCAGAGGCAGCTCTTTCTCAACACGATCAAAGGTGCACTGACAGAAGGCAACATCTACCCTGTGTAAACAGGATTATAGCTCATTTTTTTTCTGCTAATATCACTTGGATTGTTAATAACCATGAGAAAATAAAATTATAGATTTCTAGGGAGTTAAATTTTTATTGTTTTAATAGTTAGATCCTTGCATGTAAAAAGAAGAGCAGACATTTTTTTTTTTTTTTTTTTGCAGTGAAGGCCTAGAAATGAGATCTCCCTAGGATTTTCTGACAGCTAATTGATAGATAATATAGTTGCCTAAAACTTGTCTCAGCCTGGGTGATGGATGTCTATCTCTGAAATGCATACTACCATATGCATTATGATACAATGTCAAACTATTTCTGGATTGCCAAAAATCTGAAACAAACCTATAAAATTAATGGGTTTGCTTTTAGTTTCTGATTTCCCCATCTTGGAGTTTGAGATGTTTCAGGTTATTGAGATCATTAGTCAAAGATGGATAAAATATTATCTCGAAGTATTAAGATACAGTTTAAGAAATCTTTCCCTTTTAAAATTTTGTTCTAGTCATATTTATTAGCGATATCAAATAAACAAAATGGTCTTCACTTTCAAGCATTTATCATATAAGTAGCATGGTGAAGCCAAAAAGCATGAGGCAGTCAGAGAAATGAAGGACAATCTAATGTTACATCGTGGAGTTTAAAGATTAAGAACTCAAGGAAATATGACATCTGACAGCTGATGAAAATCTTCAGGGGAAACTTAGGAAACCAGGTGCTTAGGTTGACCAGATACTCCCGGGTGAGAAGAGGAGAAAAGAAAGTATGGCAAGTTAGAATCTCCTGGGCCAGCATCAGATACGCCCGGGAATAAATTAGGCTAGCTTGTGCAGTGTCTTACTTAGCCAGAGGACTTTTCTTTTCAGAATAGCAAGGTCAGGTTCTAAGGACAGAGACCAGCATGGAATTATAAATTGATGCAATGTGATAAGAAGAGTTATTAAGAATGTTTGAGCAAGGAGACAGATGAATGCAGGTTTTACGGAGATTAGTCAAACTGTTGTTCATAGAACAGTAAAGAATGGGAAAATCAGAGTTGGATCACCCTTCTGGGTGGCTGCAGCAATGCTGTTTGGGGGTAACAGATACAAAGCCCAACAAAAAGTCATGCCCAGAAAATGACTTGAGGGACAAAATAGGAATTAATAGTCTACATAATGGTACATTTTTCCCCCTGGGAATATATGGTTTTGATGTTTTCTACGTAACCAATTAACCATGCTATTTGAATCCATTTACTTTGATTTATTTTACAAAATAGAAATAGAGGCTTTTGTCTCAAACCATCTAAAGAAGTTCTAAGGAATAAAACATAGTTACCTTAAGGATTCTCCATTAATAATATCACTGCTATTTGAGTTTTAAGTAAAAAAGTATATGAGTTGTTCAGCTTTCTTTTACTGTAACAAACACCTGATATAAGGCAACTTCAAAAGCAAGAAAGGTTTGTTTTGAGTTACAGGTTCAGAAGTTTTAGTCCATGGTCCCTGGGCTCTGTTGCCTTTGGACCTGTGGCCTGTCAGCACATAATGGTCAGAGCAGGTATTGGATGAAGAGTCTCACTGTATGTCATCCAGGAAGCAAAGAAAGAGAGCTCAATATCCTTTTCAAGGGCACCCAGCCAGTTGGCCTAACTTGTTCTCCATAGGCTCCATTTCTTAAAGGTTTCAGCACCTACAATGTTGCCACAGACTTGGCAGCAAGCCTTCATTTAACACAAAGGATTCTGGAGGACAGAACTCAAGAAACTCAGCACTAAGAAAACAAATAACCCAATCAAAAAATGGGCAAGTGAATTTGACACTTCACAAAGGAAGAAATTCAAATGGCTAATAAACGCATGAAAAAATACTCAACATCACTAGCAATCAGAGAGATGCAATTCAAAAGTGCCCTGAGATTCCGTCCAAACTATAGCAGAATCCTGGCATGTTATTCTGTTCTGGCACGAACACGAAGACCACAGATACTTACTTCATCAATGACGTTTTATGTCCTCAGAATTCTTGCTCCATTAAGTTACCAGAGACCACCATAGTCTCAGTGCTAGAATGATTTACAGCTGGTAGCTGGAAAGAGTAATGGCATCTTGATTATGGTCCCTAACAACCTTCACCCAACAGACATTTATCAAGTTTCTACTGTGTGCCATTTGGTATGGGTTGAGTTACAATGGTTAATAAGACACACCCAGTATTTATTCTTATGGAGCACATAGCCCTAGATTATCCCATTTCAGATACACTCTTTTGGAAGGTTTCCTTTTTTATATACTTTAATTATACATCACAGTGAGGGCCAAAGATGTGCAAATAAACATGTTCAGAGTCTTGGTGTGATTTTCCTTTCTACCTACCCTCCCCTTCATAAAGGTGTGATTGTTAGCAGTATCTTCATACATGGACATAGCACGATTTTAATTGTCTCTTTCATCAGTTCTTTCTTTTTACCTTTTCCCCACCTCCTTAGCACTATCCTCTTTCACTATTGTGCTGGTGTCTCGCCTCAATGATCTGAAGTTCCTTTTCTTTCCTATTTTCTCTCTAGCTTCCACACATTAGAGGAAACATCCTATCCTTGACTTTCTGAGACTGGCTGATCTCACTTAGCATAATATTTTGTAGTTACATCCATTTTCCTACAAATGACATGTTTGTTGTTTTTATGGCTCAGTAAAATTCCATCTTGTATTTATACTACATTTTTGTTATTCATTCATCTATTGATGGATGCCTAATTTGCTTCCATATCCTGGCCTTTATGAATTGTACTGATATATACATAGATTTGCAGGTATTGCTGCAGTATTCTGACTTTAATTCTTTTGAAAAATACCAAGGAGTGGTATAGCTGGGTCATACAATGGTTCTATTTACTTTCTTTTGTGGAACTCTCATGCTAATGTTCATAGGGGTTGTGCTAATTTACAATCTTACCAGCAGTGTATAAGAATTCCTACTTCCCCACATCCTCATCAGTATGTATTATCCTCGCATTCTTAATCATTGCCATTCTAACTGGAGTTAGACAGAATCTCAGTGTAGTTTTGATTAGCATTTCCTGCTTAGAATGATGCTGAACTTTTCCTTTCATATATTTATTGACCATTTGTGTTTTTTTTTCTTTTGAAATGTATCTATTTAGTTCAATTCCCTTTGAAATTATCTTCCCAGAGATTGAAATCAACTTTAAAGTAGGTGAATTTTTTTCTACTTTTCACAGAACAAAATAGAGTGTAAGTACTTATTGGTCCATTATTCATACTTCTCTCTAAAATGTCATTATTTTGAAAATAGTAAGTAGATTTTTCTTTATGTTTTGAGCACATTAGGTTTTGACACAGTCTGAGGTCTTATATATCTAGCTTCCTGAGCCAATTCACATGGTTGAAGTTTACAGCAAAGTTTCCAGAAAAATCAGCCTCAAATCCTAACTACACCTTGAGCAGGTGTGTATTACTCTCATAGACCAAATGGTGGGAGATGGTCTGAGGGCCTTGTAAGGAGTGCAGAGACAGTAAAGTGCATGATACTGACTATAAACTATGCACAGCTATTCCTTCCTTAATTAAGACTTAAGACGAAGGAATAAAAACAAAAAACAAAGGATAGGGACTGAAAGAAAACAAAAGTGGTTTCACCTGTACTTCTGGTTTTCTGGCTCTTCTTGTTTGATAAATTTCAATGTTGCCTTTAATCTGGCAGCTCTCCTTGTAAATTCTCAATTTCAACTCTTACATAAGTGTTCACAGGCACACTTCCAAATATCTTAGTAGACTCTACACACCAATTTATTTCCTCATAAACAGAAAGTAAGAAATAATGTTAATTATACTAGAAAGATTGGCAGACCAGATGTGAAGACCTTAATGTCCACCTTCTTTTAATCTAGCTCATTGGTATAGTAAGGAACCACCTACAGAATGGAAAGATGTAAACAACATTAAAAGAAATTATCTTTCAGGTTTCACATCCGAATGTCTAACAATAGTTTTGAAAATCTCTACTTTGAATTTGTCGTGTGAGTTCATTTTAAGTGAATTGTAACTTTCTTTTTATTTGTTTATTTATTTATTTATTTATTTATTTTATTGGTGCATTGTAATCATATATCATTGGAATACAAGACTTGAGAGGATATACAAGCACACATCATCCAACTAGCCCTCATCCAGCCCCCATCCCATTCCCTCTCACTCCCTCCATCCCATGCTTGTTTGGTGAATGACTTTGATACATTTGTTTATGTACCTCCTGCGTTTTAAAAAGGCTCCATCCTCCCCTATTCCATACCCTCTGATTGGTCACCTTAGTTGCTTCACTATAGGGCCCTTTCTATAGCTCAACCTCTTCCTGTCGCCCCTTTTCTCCTAGGTTTGCTGATTAAGGGAAGCATCTGATTTTTATTTTCTGCGATATTTCTCTGTGCCGGCATCGGAGCCTGCCAGGAGGCAAGGCCGCTACGAGGGCCTCTGAGGTCAGGATTGGAGCCTGCCGAGGGGTTAGGCCGATGCAGGAAATTGTAACTTTCTGAGAGGGAATGCTTTTCAAAATAAGGTACTTGCCACCCATAGAAAAAGTGTAATTTAAAATTCGGTTTCTAGTTAAACCCTTAGGGACTCTAAACCATCCTTCTGTTACTTTTCCCGAGTAGATTGTAATGCCTACCTGATGCTCAGGCAGCAGAGGACATTCCAGCAGCTCCCATAATAGCGCTTCTACGCAGGTGCCTCTTCTGCTCTTTTCTCTTGTTCTTAAGGTGTTATCAGAAGATAAACAGCTTCTGTATTTACTTCAGTCTCTCTAGTGAATGAACTGAGCATAGACACACCATTAAGATATTTCATATGTAGGAAAAAAAAAACAAAAAATGAAGAGGAACATGTTTCCAGATAGATAAAGACTTGGCAGTTTCTAGCACACGCTACTTTCGAAAACTGGTTTCTTTAATTGAGTTTGCTCCAACTTAAGGCAAATATAATATGTAAAATTCATTATAGTCAGAATCTGTTCTCTAGACTGGATGTCCCTACTACCTTCCCTGTTTAGCTCACCTGAATAATTTGGATGGGTAAAAATAAAATTAGAACTTTTCTATCCATTGGAACTTTTATTTCACGGAATATTTTATTAAGAAAAAAACACTGCTTTCCTTAATATCAATAAAACAACGCCAGATGACAGACAGTATCTTATCTCCTAGGTGGTGAAAATGGTAAATAGGTGATTTTATCTGAAGTGAAGTAGTTCCTGTGTGGTGTGTGTGTGTGTGTGTGTGTGTGTGTGTGTGTGTGTGTATGTGTGTGTGCGTGCATGCGCGTACTAGGAACATATTTTCCTACAGCCTTTTCTGGCTTCTGAAATTCTTTTGTGAGTAAAAAAATGTTGCTTACAGTATACAGGTTAGCCTTTCTCTATTTTGCATATATAATTACATGCTTACTATAATTTCATACACTGTTTGAGGAGTGAGGTCGGAAGCCCAGGAAAGAAGTTATTTTTTTCAAAGAATCGTTGTTCAAATGGGTCCAGAAGATGTAATAGATGAGCAAATAAGGCAACACAACTGAAGGGGATGGGAGGGAGGAAGAGGGAAATTCCCTAATGCACATGATGTACTTTAACAAACATATTAAAGTCATTTACTAAGTCAAACATGAGGAGGGAGGGGGAAGAAAATGGAACAGGATTTGGGTAAGGGGTAATTGGGTAATGTGTGCATGTATGCCTCTACCATCTTGTACTCCATTAAGTTGTAATTACAATGCACTAATAAAAAATTAAAAAAAGAAAAATGGGTCTATGGTATTATCTGAGTTGAACTTACCCCACTCTTCAATATACATTAAGGTTCTGATACCCAGTACTTCAGTATGTGACTGGAGTTGGATCCAGAATATTTATTTATTTATTTACTTATTTATTTATTTATTTATTCATTGTGGTACTGGGGGTGGAACCCAGAGGCTTTCTACCTCCGGGCTATACTCCCAGCCTTATTTTTTAATATTTGATTTGGAAACAGGATCTCACTAAGTTGCTGAGAGCCTCACTAAGTAGCTGAAGCTGGCTTTGAACTTGCGCAATCCTCCTGTCTTAGCCTCCCGAGCATGAGGATTATAAGCGTGTGCTACCACACCCGGCTTGATCCAGTACTTTTATAGATATACTTAAGGTAAAAGAAGGTTGGGCCCTACGCCAACGTGACGGGATTTTTTAAGATTAGGACACAGACTCATACAGAAGGAAGCCCATGAGAAGACACAGAGAGATGATGGCCATCTGTAGGCCAAGAAGAGAGGTCTCTAGATACCAACCTGCTGACATCTTGACCTAGGACTTAAAGCCCCTGAACTGTAAGACAATTCAATTCACTTCTCCTGGTATTAGTTATGGAAGCCCCAACTCCGAATACATCTGGTGAGAACCCCTGCCCACCCAGACCTCACAGACCCTGCTGACATGGGCCTTTATTATCTCAGGTTGCCAAGTGGGTTAATTTTGTAGAGGTGTGGGCATCAGAACTGACCCAGTTGCTGAAATATGATTCCCTCCAACTTATGCTAAAATATGAGCCTCAGTGAGGTTAAAAAAAAAAAACAGAGGAGACTGAGAAAGAGACAGGAAAGCAGAACATGAAGAAAAGGCTTCTTACACAAATGTACAGAGTGCCACGGGAGAAACTCCTGTCTCAAAAAGTGTCCCCCAATGATAAATACGATGATGTGAGGAAACTGGGAACAAATTGGCTGATCAGTATTCAGAGATTGAAAAACTCTCCAGACTCCAGACTGACAGAGAAGCTTTTGTTTGTCATAGAGACAAAAGTCTTGGGAACAGATATCCTTCTTTTTATCCCTATAAATTGTTTTGAACCACCATATCCTGACAGCAGTATTGGTTTCACTTCTGAAATAAAACATGCTTGCTCATTGTCAATTCTTCATGATAATAATAAAAAAATGGAGATTTTTGTTTGTGATCTTTTCCCCCTATACAATGACTGATATTTCTTTTGATATTTGCTGAACTTTCTATATTTTTTTGTTTTCTTTAAAAGTAAAGACTCAACAGCTTTAAAAATTGAGCTGGGGGAAAATCATATTGTTTATAGTTAAAAGAATTCCAATAGTTTTCTAATAATATTCTCAGTTATTGAGGTACTCTAAGGCAGTACATAGCTATTACTTTGAATTTCTCCTTGAAAAGTATTTATTACATTTACATCGTCAATTAAGTGGATTCATGTAATAGTAGTGAACCAGCATGACCTCACCAACAAATATTAATACGGTGTGGATGTCTAGAAAAGCCAGAGGTGCTGCTTCTTTTTGTGTCCCTTGATAATGAATGAAGGGAGACAAAAATAACATTTCTTGGCAACTAGTGATAGGTCCCAATTCCCAACTAATATAGCCACTCTCTCCCACTAGAGTAAAAGAAGTGCCTATGTGAATTTCTCCAGAAAGAAAGGTGTCCACAGGCTCATTGGAGAGGAGAGATGGGAGCTGAAGGACAGAAAGAGCGAGGAATTGGATCAAGATTCCCCACAAGCCTCGCCTGGCATGGTGGTGCACATCTGCAATTCTAATAGTAGATATGTGGATACAAGTGTATCCTCAGCAGTTTAGTGAGAATCTATTTCAAAATTAAAAAACTAAATGAGCGATGTGTGTATGTACTCCATTAAGATGTGTGACTATAATGCACCAATTAAAAGCTTGAGGTACATCTTAAAAGCAGAATGTCCCTGGGTTCAATCCCCAATACACAAAGACACACACAGACACACACAGACACACACAGACACACACAGACACACAGACACACACACACACACACACACACACACACACACACACACACCGATGATCCCAAGCCTAGAGAAATTAATACTTAATGTGTCCTGGCTGATAGCCATCAACAGCCTGATAGCCATCAGTATTCAACAACTTAGCAGTGCCCAATGCTACTTTTGTGTTCATATGTCTCTGTGTATTACCTCAGGTTTGCTTTTCCTTTTCTTATTTTATCACCTCATTATTCAGAATCGACTGTTTTTAGACTCTAGGCAAAATTTATTTTCTTAAATTTATTTTATTTTATTTATTTTCTTAAATTTATATTCTACTATTTGAGTTATGCTTTTAATTTGTCCAATTGCATTGATACCTTCAGGAAAGAGGCTGTCTTCTCTGGATAGCATCGGATGTAAAGGCAATTCTTAGGAATTTTGCAGCCATTTCATCACTGTGAAGAAAATAAAAATGGCAATGGGGTTAGACAAACCCAGGAGAACCAGGGAAAATTTGGAGCCACATTTCTGATCAAACTATACTTGAATCTTGTCCTGCCTCTTGACTTATATGTTATGCAGAACCATGAATTACACAAAACGTTTTGATGAAAATGGAGACTTGTGACTTCTGGAATGAGACTGTGACAACCTTGCTAGTTCCACTTGCTTGCACTCGGGTGGCACACCACGGAGAAAAAGAGCTGCTACTTCGAAGGAACAGTCAAGCAGCCTGTGAATAGGAACCAAGGATTCTTGTCAATACCCAGCAAAACTAGCTGCACTGGAGCCGGATCCACCATCTCCAGCCAAACTTTAAACGCTTGACGCCCCAGTTGCATCTTGAACCCCAACTCCTTCAAGGCTCCTTCTAAGCTGATCTTCTCTAGAGAAGGTAGTAACTGCATACTGCGACTTTCAACTACCAAGCTTTGAGATGATTTTTCATGTAGATTTTTCATTTTTGGTAGTAGAAATGGAAGTCGTAATTTGAGGAGATGTTGAGGGAGTGTAGGTGAAAAAGAAGAGGTTCTTAGAGACACTGCACATAGATATCCTCTGGCTATGGGGAGCTCTAACTAGTATTCAACTTGGAGCACTGCCTGCATTTTGTGGAAGAAAGATTACTCAAGTGGCGCAAAACCAAAAGCTAGAAGGGGAGAAACTGAGAGAGGAGGATCACAGTATCAAGGCCAGCCTCAGCAACTTAGTGAGGCCCTCCTCAACTTAGTGAGACTCTGTCTCAAAATAAAAAATAAAACAGGGCTGGGAATTAGGTCAGAGGTAGAATGACCATGGATTCAGTCTCCAGTATATAACACGTACACACACAAACACACACACACATACACACACATGTAAACCAGGGCCAGATTTGTTTGCTTGTTCGTTTGTTTATTTATTTATGTATTTATTTATTTTTGTTGGTACTGGGGTTCCTGGACACTCTTCTACCACCGGCCTACACTCCCAGACCTATTTTTTTTTTTTCAAACAGGGTCTCTTAAACCAGCACGTCTGGCTTTGAACCTGCACGATCCTCCTGTCTCCGCCTTCCAAGCGCGGGGATTACAAGCGTGCGCCACCATGCCCAGCTCAGGGCCAGATTTATGAGGAGCTACTCATATTTAAGGAAATGCTATCTTACGATAAATCCTGGTGCATTTCAGAATTGCCATGTAGCAGTGGCACCTTGTGCCTCTTCTTCTGAATGGAATGTGTTCTGTTCTTATTGGTGACAGACACCTCATTATCTGTTAGGGTTTTTTTGTTTTGTTTTGTTTTGTTTTGTTTTTTCTATAGCTCATAGGTGTTCAAAGCAAGAGGGGCTGAATCTAAGAGCTGAACTCAGGTAACAACAATGAGACTTGGGGAGAGACGGAATCTATTTTGCATGAAGAAGTGAATATTGTTTGCTTCAAACCAAAGTAAGAACATGTAATCAACTTTTGATGAAGCAGATTTTGCATTTGGCTGGTATAATTCTCTATTACAGATATTTATTGCTAGAGACTAAATTGTGTTCCTCCAGACCTCATGAGCTGACCTCTTAATTTCCCATGCAACTATTTGGAGTAAAAAATTAATTTTAGATAGCCGGGTGTGGTGGCACACGCTTGTAATCCCTGCACTTGGGAGGCGGAGACAGGAGGATCACGCAGGTTTGAAGCCAGCCACGCAAGCTGGCTTAGGAGACCCTGTTTCCAAATAAAAATATAAAATAGGTCTGGGAGTGTAGCCCGGAGGTAGAAGGGCTTCCAGGAACCCCAGTACCACCAATAAATAAATAAATAAATAAATAAATAAATAAATAAATAAATAATTTAGGATAAATGAGATTAAAAAGGTTGAATTTTGATCAAATAGGAGTAATGCTCTTACTAGAGACCCTAGCATCCCCCCTTTCTTGCTACCATGTGAGCACACAGTAAGAAACTAGGTATCTGCAAGCCAGAAGAAAAGTTCTCATCAGGAACTGAATCAGGCAGCACTTTAACCTTGGGCATCTCAGGAGCCTAAACCGTAAGAATGTACATTTCTGTTGTTTAAACTACTCTGCCTGTGGTATGTTGTCATGGTGGCCTGAATCGATTAAGAACATGATAGCTTTACTATGAAGCCCTAGAATCCTTGGTGACAAAATCACTGAAGCATATTCACGAGTTTTGAGGTCATAAATCCTAAACTGTACATCTTTCCACAACTTTGTGAGTCCCTGTTCTAAAATAAAAAATAAAACAGAACTCTGGATTCAGCTAAGAGGGGTAGAATAGCCAGAGTTCAATCCTCAGCAATATAAAAGGAATGTGATTTTGCTAGCCAGGTCAGTAGAGAAATGCTCTGATGCTGAAGATGCACACGCTTCCCCCACCCCATGTCTATAAACTGACATCATGACACCCAGGGGTGGCAGGTTATGCTGTGTCCAGCTCTGTTTCTTATTGGAAAAAGTAACTGGTACAGAGGCTATGAAATTGAACTCTTCTGGATATGAAATTGAACTCTTTAGCAAGTTGCAAGTTTTATGTTTTCTTTTTATCTTCCAGGTTTAAATAAGGAAAAAAAGTTGGATTTTTCTTTTAGTCTATGTTTAACAAAATACCCATTACAGTGCTCAAGCCTTAAAAATTTAGTGTCATGATATTTTAACAGCTATTAAATATATATTTAATGACAGCATCAGGTTTGGCGGTACACACCTACAATCCCAGTACCTGGGAGGCTAAGATAAGAGAATCATCCGTTCAATGACAGCTTCATCAACTTAACCAGACCCTCTTTAAATCGATAGATCTATCAATCAATCAATAGGTCTAAGGGTGTAGAATGCTACTGAGTTAAATTCCCAATCCCTTCCAAAAAATATTACTTAGCAAAGGAGCTAAAACACAAACGAGACAAATTCATTTAAAAGATTGATAAAGCTTGGATATGCCATTGCAACTCTAATTTGAAAAGATAATTTGGAAAGTTCACATGAAACAAGAAATTACAAATTCTTATTTATACACAAATGACAAGTATTTCTTCATCATTTCCAAATGAATTTATTAAATAACACATGGAAAAAGCCAAGAGACAATAAAAATATGAGACAAAACAAAGATAAATGGTGGAAATAAATACTTGTTCTGACGTTGAGAGCCAATGATAACAAGCATCGTTTCCACATTACACCAGAAAGAGTAATTCATTAGAGTTAAGAAATGAATTTTAAGCAGAGGCCGTGGCTTTCGTATTACTTGAAAAGTCTTCTGAATTATTTCATAATACTAATAACAAAGATGAGTATGAAATCTAAACACATTGCAGAAAACTTTAAATTGTTGCTGATTTGACACAAAAATTCTGATATAGATGAAGTTCATACAAAATTATACTGCACCACTAATGATGGGGCATTTTTTAAAATTATTTTTATGTTTATGTGGAACATATTGAAAATGGCATCCATTCAGACTGTGCCTGGTGCCCTCCCCCCACAACCCCGCTTCCTCTTCTCCCTCTCCCAACAATGAGTGTCCAGGTTGACCATGCTGTATTCATACTTTTACACATATTCGGGCATTGCTCCTCCATTAATCAACCTCAGACTTCTTCCTCTACTATCCTTCCATTCTAGCTTTGCTGAGGTTTCCCCTCCACTATCTGGAGTCCCTCTGGTATGCCTAATACTCCCTAGTTTGGGCCTTTTTGAGAAAGCACATGTTTCTTCTCTTTCTGTGCTTGGCTGATCTCACTTAACATAATGTTCTCCAGGACTTTCCATCTTCTTGTGAATAACATGATTTTGTTCTTCTTTATAGCTGAGTAGAATTCCATTGTGTGTATTTCCCATAATTTTGCAATCCATTCATCTGTTGATGGAGACCTAGGTTGGTTCCATATTTTGGCTATTACGAATTGTTCTGCTATGAACATGGGTATGCATATGTTACTGTAGTTCTCTGATTTAAACCCTTTTGGACAAATATCCGGGAGTGATATATCTGGATTATATGGTGGATCTACTCCTAGTTTTCTAAGGCATTTTTAACAAACTGGTTAAGAAAGCTCATCATTTCAATTACTCTTGAGCAAAATATAACTAAAAACACTCGAAACATCTTACAATTCATGGATTTTAATAAAACAGTTTTCATATTGTTATATTATATTTATTGATAGAGGTCTTTACAAGTTTTGCAACACACCCATAATTTACATGCCATTACCAATAAAAGTTGTAAAATTGGAGGATCTTGAAACTACTAATTTAAGTATATTTCATTAACTGGGCTGAGGCTATAGTTCAGTGACAAAACCCTTGTCTAATATATGTAAAACTCAAGTTATGATCCTCAGCGCTGAAGAAAAAAAATCCTGTTAACCATTCTTGAAAAAGTGCTAAATCTATTTTATAAAAAATATATAATAAATCCTTGCATTTGAAAAGCTGCTAATTGAGTATACTTCTAATGTCTTCTTTTGTATTTTTTGTGGGTGAGATTAATTTTTTATTGGTGCATTGTAGTCATACATTTTAATTTGGTACAAGATGGTGAAGGCATAAATGCACACATCACTCAGTTGGCGCTTACCCAATTCATGCCCCATTCCTTCCCATGCTTGGCTTAGTGATTGACCTTGATATGTTTGTTAATGTACATTATGAACATTAGAGAATTTTCCTCTTCCTCCCTCCCAGCCCTCAGTTAGGTTGCCCTATTTGCTCATCTATAATATCTACTTTTTCAACTAGAGTTCCTTCTTTGACCCATTTTCTCCCTAACTTCCTCATATTAGGGAGAACATCCAATTTCTTATTTTTTGTGACTGACTAATCTCACTTAGCATAATGTTCTCCAGTTCCATCCATTTCCCTATAATTGACATAATTGTGTTTTTCTTTATGGCTGAGTAAAATTCCATTGTGTACATATCCTATAGTTCTGTAATCCATTCCTCTATCTGTTGATGGACATCTTGGCTGGTTCCGTAGTTTGGCAATGGTCAATTGTGCAACTATGAACATAGATACACATGCATTAGTTTGGGAGTTTGGCTTCCATTCTTTCGGGTAGATACCCAGAAGTGGTATTGCTGGATCGTATGGCAAGTTCATAATCATTCTTCTGAGGATCCTCCATACTGTTTTCCAAAGTGGTTGCACTAATTTGCAGCCACCAACAAAGTGTTAGAGTTCCCACTTTTCCACATCCTCACCAATATTTGTTGCTTTTTGTGTTTTGAATGACTGCCATTCTAGTTGGAGTTAGGTGAACTCTCAGGGTAGTTTTGATTTGCATCTCTCTGATTGCCAGTGACATTGAGAGTTTTTTATGAATTTATTGCCCATTTGAATTTCTTCTTTCATGAAATGTCCATTTAGTTCACTTGCCATGTTTTGATCGGGTTATTTTTTTTTCTTAGTGCTGAGTTTCTTGAGTTCTCTGTATTCTAGATATTAGTCCTCTATCAGAAGAGTAGGTGACAAAACTCTTTTCCCATTCTGTTGGCTCTTGGTTGAGGTTCTTGATAGTTTTCTGTAAAAAGCACTTCTTCCAGTGTTTTAAAAGTGTTCCAAAGTTTGGTTAGGCAGCTAGTTAAGTGAATAAAATGTTTATTTCCTGAATTAATGTTTAATATTGTCATGTCTGTCTGTGTACTTTGCTAAACATCCCAATTTGTTTTGTTCTTTTTATTTCTAAATGCAATTTTATTTTATAACTTTCTACTTTTATTATTTTATAATTTTTAAAGAGAACTTTCATAATATAAATTTCAGGCCCTGTGAAATGTGATTGAAGCAGTAGTGGTGGGTGGGTACTCTATCACTTCCAAGTGTCTTGAAAGAGAAAATTTTAATAAAATATGCAAGAGAAAAATGGAGTTTATTTGTTTATTTATTGTTTTTCTACTTATTTACTTATTTTATTTTGTGTATGTCATACTGGGTATTGAGCCCAGGGTTTCATACTTACTAGCCAAGGACTTTACCACTGAGCTATACCTGTCTCTATAATGGACTTGGTTTAATCTCTCTTTTTATCTTATTGCATTATGATTTTAGAGATTATAATTATAGTTCCCCAAAAGAGACTACATAGTATTATTGAGTTATTTATTTATATTTTTTTCTGGTCTGGGGATGGAACCCAGGGGCACTTGACCCTCCAAGCTACACCCCCTGCCCTATTTTTGATTCTTTATTTTGAAACCGGGTCTTACTGAGTTGCAGAGGGCCTCACTAAGTAGCTGAGGCTGTCCATGAACCGCGATCCTCCAGGTCTCAGCCTCCCAAATGCTGGGATTACAAGCGTGCGCCACCACACCCTGCGATGATGGTATTAATTATTTAAAAAAAAGTACAAAACACAAAAAAACCGAAGGATATTTTGCTCTAAACCAAAAGACAAACAAAAAACTGAGGGCATAATCATTTCAAAGTTAATATGCAGTTGAAGATAAGATCTGCCACAATGATAGGGAAACTGATACCCAGGTTGTTATGGTAGGGTTTGTGGCCACTGGACTTAAGACCAAAAGAAGGAGAATTGAGAAGCTGTTCTCAATATGCTCAGAGTTTAGCTCGATCTTTCCATTATGTTTACTGAGAGGGGGGCATTGCCAGTCCCTATCCAAGTGCAGAGCAGTACAAATGTGGGCACATCCATGATATTCATGCGATTGAAGACTTGTCAGGTTACTGTCATGTGAGGTCAGATGTGAAGTTGATGTGACACTTTTATCTCCATAGAACCCATAGAATGCTCTATGTAGATCATTCTGGACAATTTAGGTAAATGGTTGGTTCCCAAGGAAAGGAAGATTTTTATAATACTTAAAAGGATTTCTACCATAATGCTTAAGATAAACAATGCTTTATTAAATTAAAGGCTTTAAAGGAAAACAGAATTTGAGAAGGAGAAAAAGAGCTGGAGTATCTGAAAAGGGAGAGAAATACGGCCTATCTCTGCAGAAAATTACAGTGGAAATAAAAGAAAAATGAGTTCCAGAGAAACAAATAAGTAAAGAATATATGAATAACCAGAAACAGAGACATCCTTAGAAGAGGATCATGAATGGGTGACATATATTCTTTATGTCATGTGGCTTTTGATTATCTGTTTTATAGAGAATTCAATAGACTTGCCAATTGATAGATTATATTTCTTACATTAACAAAGCATTTCTTTTTGAAAATCTAATTCAGAAAAAGTTTTAAGCGCTTTGATAAATTTCTATAAGTTTCCAAATTTTCTTAGAGTTTATACCAAAATACAAAAAATACTAAGAATAAATTTAATGCTACCCTCATTTAAATTTTCAATAAGTAATAATTATCCATGGATACATCAACTAACTCTAACAGAAAAAAATGTCCATATATCTTAGTAGGATATAAGTTTTCTAGTGACAATTTCTCCTTTCTTGCAATTACATTGATAATTAAATTTTCTTTTATTATTGCTGATTATAAAATTATGTAATATGTGCATTTTTATCAGTCTTGTGTAAATATTAATTATAATGATAATTTAGAAGAGGATAACATTTAGAGCTGTATGAACACAATTCAGTATTTTAATTTGTATATTATGTTCACACAAGGAATTATAAAACGATAAACATTTTCAAGAAAAAGTATTACATTAAGGTAAAACCTATGGGGGAATAAAATTGGAATACAAGTTCAAAGAGAAAATGGAACAATATCCAATTTCCTACAATTGAAGAGCTTGTTTGTATATTTCCTTTAATAGATGGTGGTCATTGTCTAATTCTTTTGTTGATAAAATCCCACTGACTATTTTAAAAGAGCAATTTTATAGTTTTATATATTGTCAACAATAGCTTAAAGTATTTAAGCTTATGAGGAAAACACATTTGTTGGTTTAAAAATGATTCAGTTATTACTTTGTAAAATAATAGGGTACAACAATGGCAAACATTTGAAGATCCATGTTCTAAATTATCACAAACAATATCCTATGACAAACTATCTGAAAATTGACATCTTATTTACTTATTTGAATATCTTTGTCAGTTTTTTTTCCAAAATAGGTATCAATTTGAAGAATCACTTTCATACATGCTTGCTGTGATAGACAAGGTACTATTTTATTGAATTAAGTAATAATTTCATCACAATTTTGAGTGATTTTCTTCCTTGGAACTACATTTCCGAAGCCGTTAGTTTTGTTTAGATTTAGAAAATGTACTCAGAGGCAATGTTTAATCTTTCTTTAATAATATGCTTTCTACACATATTTTAATAGTAGCCTCATAACATTTTAACATAAACTTGTGCACACGCAGATATGCTTAAAGAGCTTTTTTAGCACTTTAAAAATACATTAGTTCTTGTTGTCTTAAATAATTAGTTGCATTAGACATAAAAATAAAATAAATTAGATCACAGTACTTAATTGAAACTTATAGTATATAGTACATAAATGTTACCATCTGGACTCAAACTGAGAAAAGCAAAAAATAAGGCTTTCACTGATATGTTCTGGTCTAAACAGATGTTTCAAAGTGCACGTGAAGGATATGAATCTCTAAAAATAACACAACATTTCAGGAACAGCCTTAGAATGATCAGTAACAAACTGCTCTTTTTAAATCTCATGGAGGAACAAAGAATTCCAGTGTTTTAAGGAGAGTGGGTCCTAACTATGATCTTTAGGATATTGTTTTATGGTAGATGCTCAACAATTATGTGCTAATGCAGCTATTTTGACAATTATATTTAACATTTTTCAAATCAGGGAAGCAAGGCAGAAAGATAGATATTTGTGTGCGCCTGTGTTAGCAATTTTAAACAAAGGCATGTCACACGCACTAAAGCCTCCTTGTTAATAACTTTCAACATTCCTTCTCCCAGTTGGAATCTAAGAATAACATTTCCTGTATTCAGAGACATTCCGTTCCTGTCTCGCCCATGAATAGCTAATTGATCCTGACATTTAGATGTGATCATGCATCCAGCTCTTTAACCTGAACGAAAATCTTTCCTACTTCAAGTGTGACTGATCACCCCGTAGTCATCTTCTCTTTAAGTATGACTTCAAATTACTTTAAGGGGGAAATTGGAAGGAGTCAATAACACAGAGAAATTACAGATACTGGAGAGAAGTAATCACACATAAATATTTCATTTTTTTTTAGCTTAAGATAGTATGTTTATACTTTCTGGGTACTGGGTAGGGTACATATTCTCTAAAGAAGGAATAAACTCAAAAAAGAAAAAATCTGGTCTTAAGTGCTAACATTTTGTCCTGCAACACTGTCCTTTGATCCAGGGTTAGGTCTCTGTATTTCTGACGTGGAGAAGGAGAAGCTGACCAGGGAGAACAAATCTGGAAATTCCACCCTCAGGAGAAGTGTGTGGAAGGGTGAGCAGTTCTTGGAAAGTAAAACAGAATCCCCATTTGTAAAATAAAAAGCATGAGAATCTAGAGAAAATAAAACATAGGCTCAAAGTTTTGAGTTTAAAGGTGTTTTATTTCTACTAAGCCAATGGACCTCATTCACACCGAGGCTGGGTGGTTTTCAGTGATGTCCTAGCAATTATAAAGGACAGCTTCTGTGTTAGGTACCCACTTCCCACGGAACGAGGATTTCACTCAGAGGTTTGTGGATGGCTGTGCAGGGGGCATGCTGATGTGGGCGGCTAAGGTAATTGTCCCAGATAAAGGAGCTCTGTGTTTCAGTGGTGCGTCTTTAGAGGAGACCTGTTCAGCATCCTCAGCAAGGTAGTAGGGGCTATTTAGTTCTCCCAGTCACTATTACCTCCTCCTTCAAAGCAGGAGTACATTTATAAGCTCTTGTTCAACACTAAACAAAACAAGTTGGTTTTTCAAAACAAGTTGTGTTTGGATTGTTGTGCTATCCTAGAGTCCAAAAGGAAAAAAACAACAGAAGGGCCACTTAAATCACAGTTTGCAGCTTGGCACCTTTTGCACTGTACACAAGTGGCTTTTTCCCTCATAACCCAGTGCCAAGGATGGCTCAGTAGTGGTTCATGGCCATGCTCAAGAGAGAAAGGTGGACTCTGAGTCCCTCTATAAAGGTTTCAGGTCTGTCTGCAATGCACGGGATGCTAGCTTTGAAACACTAACTGAAACTCTTTGCATGATAATTTTCTTGCCTATACAGTGGGAATCCACATTGTACTCCCCCAGTAGGGCTCTTGTTAAAACTAAATAATTCATGTAGTTAAAAAGGTGGAAAGTATTGGGAAGGTGGCAGGTCCTCCACATCTTTTAGGGTCAAGATGTGGAAGATGGAAATTAATATTATCTGTTAAACATAGTACTGCCTGAGAGTGATTGAACACAGCATAGGGTTAGGAAACAGGGAGTTGAACCATGCATGCACATAATACGAGATGGACTGTATTCCAATGTAATGCAAAGAGAAATGGACAAGATAAATCCCTTTTTACAACTATGTCCTGACACCCAGGAGTAAGCTGGAGAAGCCCCCAACCCTCTATGCTTTCCCTCCTCTGGCTAAATCGTTTAGAAAGTAGCAATAAAATCCAGGCATTGGTGTTTGCTTGTAACCCCAGTACTTGGGAGGCAGGAAGAAGAAAAGCACAGGTTTGAGGACAGCCTTAGCAATTGAGTGAGACCTTCAGCAATTTAGAGAACCTGTTTTAAACTTATTTTAAAAAAGGCTGGATGCCGGGCGTGGTGGCGCAGGCTTGTAATCCCCGCGCTTGGGAGGCGGAGACAGGAGGACCGCACAAGTTCATAGTCAGCCTTTCTGGCTTAAGAGACCCTGTTTCAAAAAAAAAAAAAAAAAAAATGTCTGGGAGTGCAGCCCGGAGGAAGAACCCCAGTACCACCAATAAATAAATAAATAAATAAATAAATAAATAAATAAATCAATAAATAAATAAGTAAATAAATAGATAAAATAAAAAATAAAAAAGGCTGGATGTGTGGCTTGGAGATAGAATGTTGTTCCTGAGGTCTATTCCCAATACCAAAATAAATAAAAAAAAAATAGTAGGCTCTCTCTACAAAAGATAAATAGGAAAACTGTATACTATGCTATTATGCCCCAATTAGAGTCTCTTTTGTGCTCCTCCCAGCCCAAATGTAAGTTGAGAATACCTCTTAGAGCTGGGAATAAAACAGAAAGCAGAGGCTAGAGGCATTCCTTGGTAAAGAGGATTGTGTAACACACCTATTCTGCCCACTCAATCCGTATGGTCAAGTCTCTAAGATGCTTGAGTGACATTTCACCCCAGCGCCTGCAACCTTTAAGTTCTGGTTTTAGCCACTCATGAAAGCCTATACACTTCACATTCGGCTCTGTTTGATGCTAAACTTCCCCATGGAGTGATCTTGAGCACCACAATTCATTGCTGTCACAGATTGATACATAAGCCCCTTTAAAACAACACATAACCAGTGAGGCCAGCATCGGAGCCTGCCGTGAGGCATGACCAGTGCTGGGGCCTCCGAGGCCAGGATAAGAGCCTGCCGAGAGGTTAGGCCGGTGCTGGGGCCAGGGAGGCCAGCATTGGAGCCTGCCATGAGGCAAGGCCAGTACTGGGGCCTCCGAGGCCGGGATTGGAGCCTGCCGAGGGGTGAGGCCGATGCTGGGGCCAGTGAGGCCGGCATTGGAGCCTGCCGTGAGGCAAGGCCGGTGCTGAGGCCTCCGAGGCCGGGATTGGAGCCTGCCTTGAGGCAAGGCCGGTACTGGGGCCTCCGAGGCCAGGATAAGAGCCTGCCGAGGGGTTAAGCCGGTGCTGGGGCCAGCGAGGCCGGCATCGGAGCCTGCCGTGAGGCAAGGCCGGTACTGGGGCCTCCGAGGTCAGGATAACAACCTGCCGAAGGGCTAGACCGGTGCTGGGGCCAGTGAGGCTGGCATCAGAGCCTGCCGTTTGGCGAGGCCAGCATCGGAGCCTGCCGTGAGACATGGCCAGTGCTGGGGCCTCCTAAGCTGGGAACGGAACCTGCTGAGGGGTTAGGCCGGTGCTGGGGCCAACGAGGCCGGCATTGGATCCTGCCATGAGGCTAGGCCGGTGCTGGGGCCTCCGAGGCCGGGATTGGAATCCTGCCAAGGGGTTAGGCCGGTGCAGATGCCAATGGCCAGCATCGGAGCCTGGCATGAGGCAAGTTCACTCTTGCGGCCTCCAAGGCCGGGACCAAAGCCAGCTTAGGGGTTAGACCGGTGCAGGGGCCAGCGAGACCAGAACTGGGGCCTCCCATGAGGCAAGGCCGCTGCTTGAGCCAGCGAGGTCTGGATCAGTCCACTGAGTAGCCAGGCCACTACTGGGACCATCAAGAGTGGGATCGGTACTTGCAACGCAGCATGCACAGAGAAATATCGCAGAAAATATAAATCAGACGCTTCTCTTAATCAGCAATAACTAGGAGGAAAAGGGCAACAGGAAGAGGTTGAACTATAGAAAGGGCCCTATAGTGAAGCAACTAATGTGACCAATCAGAGGGTATGTAATACTGGAGGACGGAGCCTCTTTAAAACGCAGGAGGTACATAAACAAATGTATCAAAGTAAATCACCAATCACCAAAGAAGCGTGGGATGGAAGGAGGGGGAGGGAATGGGATGGGGGCTGGAGGAGGGCTAATTGGATGATGTGTGCTTGCATATCCTCTCAAGTCTTGTACTCCAATGTGATTGATATATGACTACAGTGCACCAATTTAAAAAATAAATTAATAAAATAAAAAGAGAAATAGCAAACTAAAAAATAAAAAATAAAAAATAAAGAAATTTTTGCAAAAAAAAAAACACACATAAGAGCCTGGTGTGGTGGCGCACACTTGGGAGGCTAAGACAGGAGAATCCAGGTTCTTGGCCAGTCTCAGCTACTTAGTGAGGCTCTCTGCAACTTAGTGAGACCCTGTTTCAAAATAAAGAATAAAAAAAATAGTACTAGGGGTGTAGCTTGGAGGTAGAATGCCCTTGGGTTCAATCCCTAGTACAACAACAACAACAACAACAAAAAACAAAAAAAAAAACTAAACAACAGATAAATAAGATTTTCCAAGTATGTTAGGCTCAGCTTTCTGAAAATTTAGGAATATGATTTTCTAATATTGGGCATCAGATTCAGAACACAAAATGGCAAATATAGAATCTCCCTATGGATCAGTATTTAATTAAATTCACCAGCATCCCGGTAGGAAAAGTCATATAAAGCACAATTTTAGCAATTTTCCTGGAATTTAGCAATTTACCTGAATTCTCTGGGGAGGAGGGTAAAGTTTCAATGTTTTGACTCAAAGAAGGTCATTTCCCAACACAGTAATAATCTCTTTATTTTCTGGCCTCCTAAGAATTCTCTACAAAATACTCTATACTATGTAGTATAGTATGTAGGAGAAATTCAACTTAACAACAGACATATATCCAAATGCCATAACGACTAGAGTTTAATTACAAATTACCGTAAATCTATAAAGAAATTGCAAAGGTATTTATTTCTCTTGATAGAGAGGTTAGAAAAAGCTGAAGTTACAGGAGTCCTATTTTCTAACGTGTGTGTGTGTGTGTGTGTGTGTGTGTGTGTGTGTGTTAGTTATGGGATTGAACCCATGGGCATTCTACCTCTAAACTATACCTTCAGTCCTACTTTTTATTTTATTTTATTTTATTTTATTTTATTTTATTTTTTGAAACAGGGTCTCACTAAGTTGCTGATGGCCTCATTAAGTTGCTGTGAGTGGCTGTGAACCTGTGATCTTCCTGTCTCAGCCTCCCAAGTTTTACAGGGACTACAGGTGCACACCACCATGCCTGGCTCTTATGTACCATCTTACATATTATATGAATGATTTTAATTATTGTAGGGTAAGATATAGAAAAAATAAAATGTAAAAGAAAGGACTCACTATTAGACACGTGTACCAGAATTATTTGAAGTTTAGAAGAGATGTACAATGACACAGAAAAGTCTGTCTTTTTGAATTATCACAAAACTAGAAATTGGTGTAGGTGGTGTCTTTTTTAAAACAACTAGGAATAATTTACTTTCATTGATTTTAATATTCTCATTTCTTCTATATTTAACAACGAATGTTGTCTCTGGAGCCTGTTCTAGGATTACACTAAAGAACTTTTGGCAGGTGTGGTGGTGCATACCTATAATCTTAGTACTTCTGAGGATTGAGACAAGATTGCAGGTTCCTGGCCAGCGTCAGCAATTTAGTGAGACTCACTCTGTATAAGTGAGCCTAGTTTCAAAATAAAAAAATAAGTTTTGGGAATGGAGCTTAGAAATAAAATGCCCCTGAGTGTTTCAATTCTCGGTACCAGAGGGATAAAAAGGTTTTGGTTTTTTTTTTTCCAAATTAGGAAGCACATTCAATTCATTCCCAATAGATAACCCATATCAAAATGGGTCAAATTATACAGCTTCTTCCTTATTTTATATTAACTTCTTTTATCTGTAGATATCAATTAAGATTTAGGAGTAGAGGAACATAATAAAAAAGTAAATAAATAAAATAAATTAGCCATATAGCTCATGTTTTAGAATTAAACATTGCATAAGATCTCTTTGTCCCTGATATTATTTGCTCAAAAATGAAGAGAGAATTGTTTTTTATAAGTAATAACTACGGTGCTGAAGAAATTATAAGGAATAATCTTTATGGTCTTGAAGAAAGTATTGTTTCAACCCAAGCAAGTTGACTTAATTAAGTTGTGGAAAAAATAATTTGAAAGTTTCTTTTAAGAAGAAATTCTTCAATTGCACTGTTGTATTTACTTAGTTAAGGAACACACTAAAATAAACAGAGATTTCACAGGATTTAGATAAAACATAAGCATCGCATTTCATTGCCTGGACAAATACTTGTTGTGACGATCACAGTATCGACTTGGGAATACCACTTTAAATAAACAACTGGTTATCTAAATCTCCAAAGCCTGCCATATTCAGTTTGGAATTTCCCAGAAACAGACAGCAGGCTTTCCTACAAGAATCTGGATGTAGATCTGTTCTGGGGCCATAAATCCCAAGAGCCCGATTCGCTAGGAGATCAATGTTACCAATGACATTTCTCCTTTCTCACTAACACTGGACATGGCCAAGCAACTGTGCTCTGCTTTAGAACATCAGAAATCAGTAAATGAGAATGCCTGTATGAGACAGAGGCCTCTTGCTGGTGTTTATCAATCTCTGCAAGTTCTACAAACATCGTCAGGTCTTAATGGACCTTTTACAGTTATTACTGATGCAGAGGCTCCTGATGCACATCTTGTAACTATATGGCACTGACTTAGGGCTTCTTCCCAAGATAACTTCTCCCAAGGCACATCCCCCATCCTTCTATAGCTGGCGGACACAGCTTGCAGGCTGTGGACCGGGGGGCCTTTCCTTGGTGGTCCTCTCCTTTGGCATCCAAACTCTGACATGAATACATTTCAAAGAGCAGTCTTTAGAGCTGAGCCCTTTCAGTGCAGTCAAGCCTACAGTAGAACCTTAATAAGTATTTATTGAAAATCTGCATGATTAATTGATCTACCATGTAGAAAAATCAGCAAAGGCGAGACCCAATCTTTGGGTCGATGCACCATTTGTTACATACATTTTTTTTTTTTGTACAAAGTGCAAACTCAAGTACTTGTTTAAACATGAAAGGAATTTATAGTTCTTTTCTAACTGTCCAAATACAAAAGAACATTGTTATTTGGATTTTTTCTATATTTAAGAAACATAAATAAAATATTTGTAAAAAGCAAGAAAGAACAACAACAACAAAAAAAAAACAACTTCTCTTAAAAGCCAAAATAATTCTATTTAGGCACCACTGCCAGGTTCATGAGGAAACATAAATATTTTCTACTCCCTAAAATCACCATAATGAAAGTTTTTCTCCTCACTGTTTTCTATGCTGACACACAGTAATATGGTACTGTGTATACTACTCAGTGCAGTCAGTTCCCCAACACCCAGCTCAATAGCTCTTCAGCTTTCTGCCTAGTTAAAATTGTTTCAGATGTTTGACTCTGTGTACTATTATGTGAAAGCAAGAGATAACCAGCCCATGCCTCTTTAGCGCTTTATGATTGGCAAGTATTAATTATTACGTTCTTGCTGTCACTCCATCACCTTCCCAACCTTGTGAACCGCATGGACTAGTTTGTGCCAAGTCGCTCAGCACGCAGACTACTCAGTTCTCCATTTCCCCTGCACCAACCACTATCATCACCTATCAACACGATAAGATGATAGACAAGATTCATATTTTATTAGGAGTCAAGGATGACATTTGTAATGGGTTGAAAGATTTTCGTGTGCAGTGATAATTGGGAACAAAAGAGTTAACATTCTGGCATACGGATGATAAGTGAGTTGCTAGACTACTATGGTGAAAATAACCATTTCTTTGGAAGCAAGTACCCTTGGGTGAAAACAATTTCCCTGATGTTAAAAGTTGGCAGATCTTTAGAGAAGGAAATGGGAATCCCATCAGTGAGCAGCACATACTACTCTTTTAGGACAGAAGGGATACATAAACTTAGTGTTTTGCACAGAAGATATTTGCAATTGTGCCAGGACCTCAGAGCTGTAACTCATTTCCATAAAACCCCACATGTTTTTCTTACAAATAGATGGGCCAAACCAGCATGTTTCGTTGTTTGTACAATACTTGTAATTGTTTACACAATACTTGTAATTTCTTCCAGTTATGAAGGTTGATGTGCTTCCAGCATGGGAGAGGGGAGTTCGAGAAACAGAGAGGCTGAAACCAGCCCCTACGGACAACCTGACCTGCTCCTCCTGCAGAACACAGTGCTAAGAAATTTTCATAGCAGGATCCTGCCCGTCCCTCTCAGTCCTTTCCCAGTTTCAGTTTCTGGGTATCCTGATAAGAAATATTCAGGATTAAAAGCCACAACTATTTTCTACCTCCTTTCCCAACCACACAATCCATGCATTATGTGGACACAGGAATGATATCAACAAAGCATGTTAGTTTAGTATTTAATTTATAAGTGAGGATGATGCTGAGGACAACCCTACATTCACTTTCTTCAACCATGATTAGATGCAAAAATCCTCCGGGGGTCTGACAAGTGGGCAGGAATAGTGATCACCCACTCATTAGTCTTCCTGGTCCCTAGGGTCTGATGTCAGCTTCTAGGCTGACTTTGCTAGATATATAAGACTGTTATTAACAAACATGCATATCAGCCTCAGAAAATGATCCAAACTTCAGAAACACAAAGGGAAATGCCAACAGAAACACTTCTAGGACCCGGCAACAATTTAAAACTAACTCCTAACTGATGCAGGCTGTTTTGTTATCTTCATTTTAGACCAGTCTTCCTTCAGATCTCCTCCATCTCTGTAAGGTGGCTCTTTCCACAGCAGCTGTCTCTTCTCTTTGTTGGAATTAGCAGCGGTGTTTACTCTATCATCTACTTGCGGAGAATGACAAATACTTTATGGGAAAATGTTTTAAAACATGGTTTCCTTAGAGTTCCTAGCACCAGCCTCTGGGGAGTTCAAATTCAGTTGTAGATTTCCCCCAATGTCAATAAGCTGATTAAATTCTTGCTACAAAATGAGTTTTAGAGGAAATCAGCCAGTCATTATCCATTTAAGAAAGTGAACATCCATAGGCTGGACCGAACAAAAATGATCTGGATTAGAACCCGCACACAAAGGCTTTTCACATAAGAGTACCTATGGGGTACCCGAGACCCCTGTAGCGGCAATGTAGACTCATATATAACACATGATCTGCCTTTGGGGACTGTGACAAATTTAAATTAGTAAGAAAATTTTGAAAGAAATTTATTGGTACAAAAATACATATTATTGTCTCATTCAACTTTATGTATCAAATATATATACATATGTGTACATGTATAAGTATATATATGTATGTATATATGTACACAGATGTATATATAAGCACATATATATCCACACATATACACATATACACATGCCTATGTACACATGAATGCATATGTATATATGCGCATACACATACATATTAATATAACATATTTTACAATGGGCCCTAGGATGCCTGTGCCATTCTATGAAGGTTCTATTCCCACTACTTATATCTTTCCCAGCATTATATTTTAAAAATATTAAGAGAAACTAATGTATTAGGCGAATGCATCCAGATTCGGAGCTGGGGCGTGGCTAAAGGAGGTGGCTCATTGGGGCACAACCTTGATATTATATTTGTCCCTGGCCCCTCGCTGTTCCCTCTTCTCTTTGCTGGGCACCGTGAGATGAGATTGTCATCCTCCTCCACTGTGGCCTGGAGAGTTTTTCATTGCAGTTCCTGGCTTGGTGCCAGCTGATTGTGAACTGACCTCTGAAAATAGGCGCTCCAAATAAATCTTTCTTGGTCTCGGTTGTCCTTGTCAGGTGTTGTTGTCAAAGAAATGAAAATGGTGACTAAAACACCCAGCAGTGGTTATCAGTCACTCTTCCATTCTGATGTTTCTATCCACTCTCCACAGCCATAAAGGTGTGGCCACACCCATTCCCACTAAACCTGCTTGGCGTTCCCATGTCTGATTTGTGTCTCAGCTTCTAAAAGGCTCTTGGCACGTCTCCGGGCAAGATAAGTTGGTGTGAAAAATGTGGATGGACTTGATCAAGCTGTTATCATCTATCTGACCTCTTTTCCAAAATTATCCTTAACATTTCCACTTTTCCTATGACAGGACATACGTAACACTGTTTGTGAAACATTCTAGGATTATCGGTTTGGCTCCCAGCTCAATGATTTGAATCCTAGGAACCATGAAAATCTCAACATTCAAAAAAATTAATATATTTTTCAATAATCTAGGTCTAAACCGTGTCAACTTGTGTTTGTCTGGTGGCTAAGATTAATATTAATGTTTGCGTAAAACTAATTAGATGTAAAAGAGTAAGTTGAACTGATACACATAAAAACAGACTCCTTGGAAATATCTCAAGCCATTTCTTATCAGTCTTCTCTACTCTAACCTGCAAAATTAGTGCAGCCCCAAGAAGTGCCTGGCCTAATAACAGTGTGTCTAAATCAGAGTCATTTTGCTTCTGATTTCCAACTTCCAAGCTGTATTTTCTTCATGAGCAGACCATATGTTATTTATTTCTTGAAAGGTAGCATGTGCAGAATTTCTATCTTTCCTGTCTTACTCCTAGGGGGAACAAAGGATTCCTACAATCTTATGAGGTGGAAGGAAGGTAGAACATGGCTGGTGGACACACTGCTACACCCATCCTTTTTCGGCCTGGGTTTTGCAACTCTTTTTTCTTTTCAGTACTGAGGATGAATCCCATAGTAGAGTGGATCTAGGCCATGTGGTCAAGGACACTGCAATTTATGATGTGAAGGAAACCATCTGTAGAATGACTGAGCCTGAATTCCCCAGGAAATCCACTGAGCTGATATTGCGACAGGGATGTTAAATGCACTGTGTGTGTGTGTGTGTGTGTGTGTGTGTGTGTGTACACGCTCATGTGTGATAAACTGCACCATCCAACAGATCATGCATGGCCAACAGGGGCTATGCCAGGCAAATGGCTCTGATTTCAAGAGCAAGAAGAAGGAAGCACATGACAGAATTTTGAACAGACAACAGGTCTACTAATTTCAGAAAGGAGAGTGCTCAATATCCATTTGCTATTTTTTCTTGAGTTCCCATTAGAACTGAGAAACTGTGCAGGGGCCACCAGAAATAAGAGATGAAACAGAGACAGTACCATTAGATTAGCCTATCATGCAATGGCAGGAGACCGGAGATTAAAATAAAATTAAGTGTAGGAATACAGCAACCAAGTGAAAACTGAACAGTGCCTGTGTTAAGAATAAAATAGGCTGAAGAAACATAAAATTGCTAGCATTCTTTCTCCATGGGCTAATATACAGGTGCATGTGGCTGTTCTATATTTAACATATTGGTACCTGGTAAATTATTTATTATATTAATTATTTTGTGATATAACTAATTTAAATACTGTTAACTCTTACCCATGTGATTTTTATCATGGACGGGTCATTTAAACTTTTCTCTCTTGCTCTCTTTGAGTTAGGATGTGAAAATTGATGAGCTTTAAATCCCCTTATAACGTTATGATTCTGTTTCTAAGGTATTCTGAGCAATAATAAGAGAAATCAAAGTAATTATCCCTGATCTAATTACGGTGTAATTAGGAAGCAGATGATTTGCGAGTGATAATGGGCTGCTGATGGTTTCTCTACCTGCTGATTCTTGAGCCTGCACCACTTGCTTCTATAAATGGATTTGGAGTTTGGATTAGCACAGTTGATTGCAAGACATTGTTATTCTGTCCCCCACTGTCTGCTAAGCGGCATTCAATTAATCACATGAAATGCTGATTCATCGGTTGCCAAAGTCTTCATTCAGAAGAAATGTGTCCATTCAAGTCAGATCAACTTCCATTCTTAATATAATGCTTGCTCTGGGGTTTGCCTTTTAGAATGAAACTCATAGACCATCAAGAGCCCATTTTGCTCACTTCAGTCATTGAGGAATTGTATTACATGTGTTGAACATAACTCATATACATGCCCACTCAGTGCTTCTATGTCTATATGCATTGATTTCAGCGTGATGATCTTGGAAAATCCAGGTGTAGAAGGATTCTATCTGAAAAAGTAGAGAAGAAAGAATTTTTGTAGCTTTTGGAAATATATAATTTGGGGGAAATATATAATTTAAAATATATATGTTGTTTTTTTTTTTTTTTTGGTGGTACTGGGGTTCCTGAAAGCCCTTCTACCTCCGGGCTACACTCCCAGACCTATTTTATATTTTTGAAACAGGGTCTCTTAAGCCAGCGCGGTTGGCTTCGAACCTATGCTATCCTCCTGTCTCCACCTCCCAAGCACGGGGATTACAAGCGTGCGCCACCATGGCCAGCTAAAATATATATTTTTAAATTTAAAGGGTATACAATAGATTAGGATGCAGTTTGTCAGAATAAAACATTTTGTTAGAATAAAACAGAGAACTCCCAGAAAATACTCTTTTGTGGAGGACTGCGACAGACCCCTCCAGGAACCCTTGTAAGATGTCTGTTCAGTTTATCTGGAAAATCATTGCCTTGCTCATTTGAAGTGAGAGTTTTATGTGTCATCCTGCAAAGGCTTTGCGGCCTGAGATTCCAGTTGTTGCCTGTGGGATGTCAGCAAGGGTCCTTTCCAGTCTTGGCGGTTGCTAAGAAGACAGGAGAAGTAGAGCCTTATCCCCAGTGCGCAGCACAAGCTATTTGCCAGCTGTTTGCTGGACTGAACATTTCCCAGCTATGGATTTTGAAGCACCAGAGACAAAGAAGCATTTTCAGATAGAATAAAATCTTTCCTGGATCCCTTCAATAAAGAGAAGTGATATTCCTTTCTCTTTACCAACAAAAGATGTTCTTTAGGGCAGATTGTTCTTCTGCAATACTAAAAAATAATTGATATTCCATACTTAATGGAATGTCTCTGGCAGACCTCTGAAAAGGGATGTAAAATGATTTCACTGAGAAAAAAATTACGCTTTATCTTAAATTAAGATCACCCACTTTAGGAACTTTTACATTTCATTAAGTAAAACCTTAGATTTTCTTTTTTTTTTTTCTAGTACTCTTATTTTGACTCGTTCTACACTAGTAGAAATTAGTCCTTACTTCCTCTATATCCTATAATGATAAAACTATATCATGGAATGTTTTCCTAGTGTTTATATTACAAAGACAACATGTTAGAGAACTCATGATCTGTCACCCCATAGGAACACAACCTCGGTAAGGAAAATGATAACTTTTCTATTTCCAGGCAGAAAGAAAAAAAATCTAGTTAAATAAGAAATGTCCAGAGCTACCTTGTAAATGTCCAAATCTATCATTTTTTATCACCTCATGGATATTGAAAAATTCATACCAGTGACAGACCCAGTGTGACTGGGTCCTTTAAAATGCAGTTTTCTTTATTGGCAAAGCAACATGTCCTATATCAAATATAAGTGCATCAGTCCACATTTGACAACTTATATCCTGTGTATTTTGAATGTGATGTTCAAATGTTTGAGTCATAATATAAGATAGTCTTTGATTTTAACCAGACTCTCCAGTTCTGCTAAAAATCATAGCCTAGGCTAGTAGGTTTATCTAAATTAGAGTTATTTCTGCTCACTGAATTATGTGGCAAAGATAGCCACAACTCACATTTAAGAGAAAGCAAATATATTGAATGGCTGATCCCAACATTCACAGAAAAATGAGAGGATTTTTTTAACAGGCCCTGGATGCTACTCTTTCAATATGAAACAAATAGCCTGGCTTGGTGGTGCACACCTATAATCTTTCTACTGGTTCAAGGCAGAAAAAAAGTTCATTTGGTCAAGCACTTGGATATGATACAAATTTAAGATATCTGTAGATTTATGAATTGAGGTAAAATTGCCCTGCTTTTATGAAATTTTTGCAATGACTCCAAAGTAAATTTCTAAATATACTTGTGTTATATATTTGGATCTAGATGGAATAATAATCAAACCACATGCAGGTGGGCTCATGGACAGGCAAATGATGCTTATAATATTTCCACCTCCACCATGATTATGGTTATATATATATATATATACATATATATATGATATATATATACATATATGTGTGTATATATATACATATATATGTATATGCTATACCAATATGTATATATTAGCATACATGTAATATCACCCACATGCACATACATATATCAGAAATTTCCATCCCTGGCACTTTTGGTATAATTTGAGACCTATGATTCTTTGTGACAGCATTCATCTGTGCATTAAAGATGTTTAGCAATATTCCTGGTCTCCACCACCTCCTTTCTAAGTCTGACAATTAAATTGTCACTAAACTTTGCCAAATGCCTCCTAGAGGAGCAAATATTTTCTAATTATGAACTAATGACAAAGACATATATTTAAATGTACACATATATACACACACACACACACACATATATATACACATATACATATGTACATATAATGTAAGAATGTCTTTTAAAACAAAATTCAGCTTGATTTCTATCACGGTCTTAGCTAGTGGAAAATAACTAAGAAATAGTAGCTCTAAAACTATTCTTGTCATCTAATTTATTAAACACTCTATGGTTACCAAAATCTAATCATCTGCCATTTTGACCAGATCCTCACAATTCTGAAATCAGTGTTTGATCTATACTTCAGTAAAAAAAAAAAAAGGGGAAATATTGTTTCACATTTTATCTTCGCACTCTCCTTCCAACTATTTTTAGACCTTAGTCAAGTACGTATGACTGCCTTGTGACTCCATTAGTGGACGGCTTCATCTGTGTCATGAGATTAGGATAGGAAACATCACTTAAATCAATAGACTTGTGACTCATTAAAAAAAAAATTGCAAAGTCTGTGTGGTTCCTCAGCCACTGGGTTGGCAGACCTAGGTGTGCATTTCTGAGAAAGTGAACTTCAGTGTATTTGGTGCTATGGAACATGCCAGAAAATGAGCAGTCTTTTCACTAAGAGTAAGACCAGTCAATGGGAAGGGGGGCCAGCGCCCTGTCCATCCCACCTACTTGGCCTCCTCTGTAGCTCTATGCCTGCCTGAGTAACTTCCTTATGAGATTAGGGTCATTCGATCAAATACATTTTCCCCTCTGTGACTATTCAAGTCATAGAGAAATGATCAAATTCTATGCCCCAATATGAAATATCTCACCACCTAGTTGGCTTAGATTTCTATCCCATAAAATTTCTCTAAGCTCATAGGTTTTTTTCCAAACATATGAATAAGCATTATTCAAGGAGGTATTATTTTTTCAAGGCTGTTAAACAAGTGGGATATCTAAGAGTTTTATAAAATGAACATAAAAACCACCAAACAAAAAAAAAATTAGTGGCTCATGAGGGTTCAAAAGCTCTCAGCAGTGGCATTGCCAAAAGTGAGATGGAGACAAGACCACCCTGAGTTTTTTTCTGATAATAGGCAGGGTAGATAAATAATCTCTTGCTTTATATGGAAAGGTCATCCTCCTGTAGATGATCTTATCCATGCAGACTAAGCAGAAGTCCCTGAAGGTAGGATGGATAATCAGAAAGGGTCTGTGGAGCAACAAGGGATGTCCTATGCTTGGAGGAAAGCGATCCTAGAGATTAAGGCCCAGAGGAGACAGAGGAAAAGTTCTGGAGCACTGCAATCAATTTTACTTTCTTTCCTGGCAAAAGTGCTAGGCTTACCACAAACTCAAATGCCTTCAGGCCCCAGGATCACAACACGCTTAAGTGCTCAGACAAGCAAACACCTCTCTTAATCTATGTTTCATCGTACTAAATTGGATAAACACAGACGCAGACAAATATTTTCATAAGAACAAAATAATCATGTCTTTTTGATGATCACTGATAACTCATGGGTTGCCAGTGGTGGGTCTTTGAGAAGCTGGCTCCACCCGGGGGGCAACTGGGATTCAGCTCAAGAATTTGGTGGCCATGAAAGAAGGTAGGATAAGTGTTTATGTTTCTCCCTTTTTTTTTTTTTTTAGAAGAAGCCTGAATTGGGACTTATAAATGAATAACAACTCACTCAAAATTCTTCAACAACTCTTTTAGGAAAACGTGCCCATATGTGAATCTGACCAAAGGTCAAACAGTGTATGACTCTCAACATCCCTTTCTTGTGAACCTAATGAAAGGCCCAATGCAGGGGGTGTCTGTTCTTGAACCCAAGTCCTCTAGCTAGAGACTGCAGATGGACCCCAAGTCTTGTGACCTTCAACTCCCACTGCAAAACTCCTTCAATTGCATTCCAGGACTGAACTGAGATTCAGTCAAACTGTCAATCCATCTCACTAATCATCTTCCAAGAAGAGATAAAACTTTATAAATGCAGGAGTCTTTCCTTCCATTTGCTGTTGCCTTCGCCCATTGGGCTGCTGTGGCAAAATACCACAGACTGGGTGGCTTATAAACAGCAGATGTTTATTTTGTACAGTTCTGGAAGTTGAATTCCAAGATCAGAGCATCAGCAAATTCATGCCTGAGGAGGGCCTGCATTCTGGTTCACACATGGAATCTTCTCTCTGTGTCCCCACTGCTGTAAGGGAAAGGCATTTTTCTCCGATTTTCTCTTTTATAAGGTCATTTATTCAATCAAGAGCTTCATTCTTATGACCAAGTCTCCTTCAGAATGCTCCACTCCCTAAAACTATCACATTAGAGATTAGATTTTAACATCTCGATTTGGGGGAGACTAGTGTGTGACTCTGGGCATCCCTTTCTTGGGAACCCAATGTAATCTGTAATCCTAGAACCTGGGAGGCTGGGACAGGAGGATCGCAGTTTCACAGTCAACCTCAAAAACTTAGTGAGGACCTCTACAACTTAGTGAAAACCTGTTTGAAAAAAAAATAGGTCTGAAGGTGTAGATCAGAGCAGAATGTCCCTGGGTTCAATCCCAGGGACACAAGCACAATAAATAAAAGTATGAAAGAAAAGATTTGAAGGAGACACAAAAATTCAGACCACGGAAGACAGAAAACCTTACACACATTCAATGATTCTTTTTCAAGGCACACAGAGATCTGCTCCTGACTAATGTACTTACTTTCCGTTCTTTAAAATATTCTTTTATTGGTGCATTATAGTCTCACAAAAAGTATGTGTCATAAAGAACCAACTACCATGTTTATCGTTATTTTATTTCAACTCTGCGGTTTTATACATCCACACCCATATCCACACACCCACATATAAAAGTACTCTTTGCTCCCACACTAACGATTCCATTCTGCCTTATTTAAATGAAGGTCTCAGCCGGGCGTGGTGGTGCACGCTTGTAATCCCCGCGCTTGGGAGGCGGAGACAGGAGGATCGCGCATGTTCGAAGCCAGCCACGTGCGCTGGCTTAGGAGACCCTGTTTCCAAATAAAAAAAAAATGTAAAAAAAATAGGTCTGGGAGTGTAGCCCGGAGGTAGAAGGGCTTCCAGGAACCCCAGTACCACCAAAAAATAAAAAATAAAATAAAAAAATAAATGAAGGTCTCATGTATGTGTATGTGTATATGCTTGTAGTGTTCCCAGTACCTTTATGACAGCTGCAAGCTTACAGATCCACACACCCATACTGAGATGCTATTATGGTAAGTGGTATAGGAAAACAGACCATTTTACTAGGATGAATTCCTACCATACTGAAAGAGCGAAGCTAGCATTTTCTTAAGGAAATTAATATTGTCAAATTATCGTACTTCACGTAAATGTAAATATTACCCTAATTGTATTACTAATAGAGAATGTACTGCTTTCCTTAATTTAGGACTAAAATGGTTGATGCCAAAATAAGTCAGAATTTTTGCCACTGACTGAAGCCATTAATTGTACTCATCAGCCCAGATAGATAAAACTGGCAGCCTTTCTAGTAAAGCTCTAGTGTTCATTAGCTCTACTGAGGTCAGATGCAGTTCATAAGTTTTAGAAAATATGGGGTTGGAGTGTGACCTGATTATCTGATAATGATAGTTCAACTGAGGCCTTAGGCAACTCAATATAGGTGTGATTTTTAAAGGTAAACATTTGGAATAAGTAATGCGGTCCCATGCTTTGTGAAGAAAATACCCCAGCATTTAAGTATTTCAGATGTGTTGAGTTTTGCCCTTGGACAAAGGGCAGTGGTTCATAAGCAGACTCTGACTTTGTCTCTCAGTTGCTAAGGGCTTCTGGGCAGACCTCACATCAATCCAGTGACGATGTGTCAGCACTGAGCTGGTGACCCGAAGACATGGATCACAACGCATTTATTTGCTAACAATAAGTTATATGCTTTCACGAAATCACTAAATCTCTTTATGTCCTGCCTGGATAATGGTGCTCATTATACCTGTCCTATATATCTCCCATAATTGTTGTAGAAAGAATATGTCATTGATATTAGAACTGGAGTACAAATTGGTTCCCATTAAATCTGGTTTTGATTTCATACACTGGGAAGTAAAACATTATGAAAAAATATATATTTTTTGTGAATGAGAAAGCAAGCATCTCAAGGCAGAAAGATGCACCTGGGAGAGGCCATGACTGGTCTCACGCAATTCCTTTGGTAAAAATTATTTATAAGAAGCCAGGCAGGGAGGTGCATGCTTGTAATCCCAGTACATGGGAGGTTGAAACAGGAGGACCACATTTGATGCCAGTCTCAGCAACTTAGGGAGATCCTGTTTCAAACTGAAAAATAAAATAGGGCTAGTGGTGTAGCTCAGAAGTAGAATTCCCCTGGGTTCAATACTCAGTACCACAAAAAATAAAAGAATGATTTATAATGAATGAAAAACTTTAATAAACAACTGCGTGTTCATTTTGGGTCAGGAATTGGAAAATAAGAATCTATAAAATATGCATTTATTTATGAAAGTTATATAAATGAAGCATAGTTGTTAGTTGATTATGAGTATATATCATATTTTATCACATTAAAAATCATTGATTTAACATATAAAGTTACTCATATATGTCTCACAGATCTTTATGTGGCCAGCATAGATGTTCCTTTAATAAAATTCTCTACCATTTTTAATGAATATTCTCAAGGAGACATAAGTTTGCTGCTTTAAGCGCTGCTGCTATAAGTTTTGATATTGGTTTCAGTAAGCATTTACTCTAAAAAACTGCATCTTTGGGAATCACCAAAAATAAAGCTACCCATATCAGGAACATACTGTATTGTGATGGTCACTTCTCTATCTATCTCTAATCCTGAACTCACTCAGAAATTCTAATTCATGTCCTAAACCCATCTATTCCCTTGTGAAACTGTGCTTCCTAACACTTCCCTGTTTTGCTTTGCACTGGTAAGGAAGTTTCTGCCAAATTTGCAATGTCTGGAAAACCCACAACATGACTTCATCTTCAGTTCTGGCAGCAAATAAATCGTGACAAGGTTGGCTGGCAGGAGACAGAAGGAAAGGACCCCAGGCTTGAGGAAAAGAACATCTCCTAGGCCCATTGACATCAACCACACTGGAAAAGGACCTGTGTCAGCCACCCTCGTGATGCCCCAGAATGGCTCCCCATACCCCTTTGGATGGGGAGTGAGGGAGCCATGGCTGATTTCAGAAAGTCATATCCCTGGTAGATGTGTACTTTTTAAAGTCAGTTTTTACTCTCAGCGCTAGAGTCAGGATTAGTTTAAACTGCTGGGAAGACAAAAAGGAAATCCCTCTTTGCTTTGCACTGTGAGGGGCTGTGGTTTCTATCCCTGTAACAGATAGATCCCATCCCTATGTCTATGCATCATCTTTAAAAGGAATGCAAAACAGACCAAAATGCAGAAGCTTGAAATTGTTCTTGTTAGTGAAGCCCGCCTCTGGGAAGTATTTTTCAGTGTTGTTTCTTGAAAACAAAAACACATTCTCTAGTGTAGCAGATTTTCTAAGTAATGACCACAGGCACGGTTCTGATTCTCTAAAAACATAAGTCAGCCTGACATTTGTATATAAAGTTAGAAAGACACCCCCAACACAGACATACCGAAAAAAAAAGAAAGAGAAAGAAAATGAATTCCATTATATGCGTAGAAGATATAAAATTATTACTTGAAAATTGAGAAGAAACTGAAGTGCACTCTTTACTACATTTTCTAATTTCAACATGTATAAATAGTTAAGATTTCTCTTTTATTGTTATTATTTGTGATTTTGGTACTGGAGATTGAACCCACAGGCATTATACCTACAAGTTACATCCCCAGCCCTTTGTAATTTTGCTTTGTTTTGTATTGTATTTTTGTTTTGAGACAGGGTCTCACCCAGTTGCTAAGGCTGGGCTTGAATCTGAAATCCTCCTGTCTCAAACTCCCACTCCATTACAGGCACGCACCACCAAGCCTGGTCAACAGTTAAGATTTCCTAATTACTATGAACACATTATTCAAGTTACTACCGATTATTACTTAAAATGGAATCAAAATACTTGTACATATTTTTTAAATTTCCTCACAATAGCTTGCATTTGCCTTTTAGTAGCTTGATGGCTCTAGAAACACTAATCAAGACCAGAAGGCATATATAAAACATTTTAAAAAGTTTATCCCACTCACATAAATTATGTCTCACTGGGCAAAACTGTGAATTATCTGGAATAAGTATCCAGTTCTGTACTATAATATCGGTCAGAATATTTAAAGTCAATTGCTTTGTAGAGTACTTGATGTACACTAGGCTGGTGCATCATGAAAACGTTTATTTTGTGAATAATTGTGACATTGTGTTGAATGTTTTTATGGTATGATATCTGTAGCTGTTAGGATTATGTGGCTACTTAAAGTTTAATAATTAAAATTAAAAACAAAGTTCAATGCAGAAATCAGATCATTCTCACTTGAAGCACTTGCCAGGTCTCTAGCTGTCATGGTGGTCCCCGAAGGGTCTTTCAATTATGGTGAACATTCTGTTGGACAGCACTGGCCTCTGTCTACCTTGGACCATACAGTGGTCCCATGTCCCAAATAGCCACCAAGATTACTATCTGACCTGACACTCCCTATTCTTGTGTGCTTGTGTGTGTGTGTGTGTGTGTGTGTGTGTGTGTGTGTGTGTTTGGCACTGGAGATTGAACCTAGGGGTCTTCTACCTCTGAGCTACCCCCAACCCTATTTTTTGTATTATTATTTTTATTTTGATACACGGTCTCGCTAGGTTGGTGAGAATCTCATGACATGCTGAGGGCATCCTCCAACCTGTGATCCTCCTGCCTCAATATCTCCAGTGCTAGGTGTACAACACCACATCTGACAACTCATTATTAGGGTTAGCCTATTTTTTTATAATTTATCTCTTACTAAAGCCTACTATTTTAGAATAAGAGGAAAGCCCATCCCTGTGGAAGGTCAGGATTATATTTTATATTATATATTATAATTAGTTCAATTACTTTGGAGATCAGCGTGGTAGTTTTTCAAGACAAGAAATGGAACCACCATATGATCCAGCTATACCATTTCTCAATATGTTTGCAAGAGAATTAAAGTCAGGATAGTTCAGCCATGCATGCATACCCATGCTTATAGAAGCACAATTCACAATAGCCAGATTATGGAACCAATGTAGGTGTCTGTCAACAGATGAATAGGTTAAAAAATGTGGACTATGAACTCAATGAAATTTTATTCAGTTATAAAAAAATAACAAGATCATGCTCCACTCATTTTTTTCAGGAGCTAGAGAACATCATATACTAAGTGAGATCAGCCAGTCGGAGAAACTCAAGGGTCCCTGGTCCTCTCTCATATGTGAAATCTAGAGAGAAAATAGGAAGCAGACGGCACTTTAGATAGATGAAGAGTTAGGCCAGTAGAATAGTGGAAGCAAATTGGGGACAGGAGCTAGAGGAGAGAGAAAAGGAGGATCAGGGAAGAAACAGTCCAAATAATATTATGTCCACATATGAAGGTATTGGTACTGATTTCACTAACATGGACAGAGAAGGACTGTGCAGAGTGGGGTGGGATACGGAAAGAAACACACCAAGTGCTGTGTGTGTGTGTATGTATCATTTGAACCTCATTGTGATGTACAAATACAATGCACAATAAAAGTATTAGAAGAAAAAGAAAAGAAAAGAAAGAAAGGTTTAGAGGGAGATTTCCTCCTCTCTGAATAGCGCAGAACTTCTGGGTTGGTTATTATTTTGGAAGGTCTTGACTTTCCCCACTGACAGTCACTTAACTGGATTTTTTGTTCTTAATTGGTTTATTCATCTATTGGTGTGCTCTCTCTACTGTTCCCGAAAGCCTAGAGCTAAGTTCCAAATCACCAAAGTTTTTACTATTGATTTCAAAGTCTATGAGATTGGCTTGACTGTTTGGCGAATCTTCCCTTTTATTGTGATTTAAATAATTCCCTTAGATAAGCGTTTATGTTCCTCAAGATCATTCCTCTATTTGACATGACTGTCACACCTGTGAAGTCCGGGATTCCTTTTTACCTGCTAGTCCCACCTTCCACTGTCTGAACACCACTTCTCTTTTTTTTTTTTTTTTTTTTTACTTTCAAAGCAGTATCACATACATTATTCAAAGACTTTTCTTGAAAATCGGGGACAGATGCTTTGTTCTGATTATTGCCTTTTAAAGCTGCTCGTTGCCAAGCGCTGAGCAAATCTCTTTTTCTGTTTGTTAGTGTTTTTATAGATTACTTTCACTCACTGAGTAAGCGCGAAGAATTATTGCAAAGTGTATTTAGTGTAGTGGAATGTGGTGTCTAGGAGGAAGAATGGTTGCGGATCACTAATTTATATGTTCTTGTTTATTCTTTTGATTGATTCAATTTATATCTCATCCAGTGTTGCTGGCTTTGGTGATTTTTTCTTTCCAAGTTTTTATATATTATAGACTACTTGAGGGATATGTATGTTAGGGGTGTGTGTGTGTGTGTGTGTGTGTGTGTGTGTGTGGCTTTGGTTTACATTCATGACTTTGCATGTATTAGAAAATGACCTTTGCTGTTCTCTAGGTCTTTTGTCAGTTTCTCAGCCATAAAAAGGATAATTTAAAAATATAGTTTTGTTTGCTTTCATCCCGGAAATGTCTGCTTTGTTATTAAAACAGTAACACATTAATTAATTAGGACATATTATGGGACATTGTATTAGGCGATGCAGATGCTTAAGATCAGGGTTTTGCCTTCCTTATGTGACTGCAATCTTTATACAAAAGGCATACTTCACTGATCTGTAAGAGCCACGTGGAACAGAAGCATTTAGATTAATTTCCCTGTATTTTCAGCACATAGCTGAGCAATAATTACATGTTTTATTTCCAAATATCTAAAGCATGAACATTCCCTTTTCAGTTGTTATTTTAGTTTTTATATCTAACAAGATGCCATTTGTGGAGTAGCCTCTAACAAAATAATCTTCTAGTAATTTTTATAAATTTAGTTTGGGGAAACGCATGTCTTTCAATCCTGGAAAGAGTGTTATTTTTAACTGACAGCTTTAGAAAATAAATTAGCTGAAAAAAGTATAAATAGCACTGTGGACAGGGTTGATGTAGATTTACCTAATGTTACACTGTGCCTACACATGTGGACATGTACACATGCATACAGGCATTGGTCAGATACACACACATGCAGGCACACACATATATACTTCCTTGTGCATATTAGAACGATAATACCCACATTTGTTCTCATCACAAACTACTACCTCTTTAGCTACTGGTCTAGAGGGAACCCAGCTATTTCTCAGCTCTTTTCTGACCTACTTCATGCTGACCACTTTATGGGTGCTATTGGTAAGAGTCATGGTCAGAAAAGTCCCTCAGACTTTGTGTGTGTTTTCTGATTATCTGATATCCACACATTAGAGTGTTTTTTTTTAATGACTCTTTTTCCCTACTAGTTTACTATCATGGACAAGTAACCTAAAGTAACCTAAACTTGCTGTGTAGTGTAATCCCCATCTGTAACATGGGGATAAAATGGTACTTATGGGCTGGAGATTGAGCTCTATGGTAGAGCACTTGTCTAGCACGCTTGAGGTCCTGAGTTCAATGCCCAGTAAGACACAAAATCTCCCCTAAACACACACACACACACACACACACACACACACACACACACACACTACATACTTTATGTGGTTACTAGGAACTAGATGCAGTAATGCATGTGGTTATTGGGGACAGTAATGCATGTGGTTTTTCAGGACTAGATGTAGTAATGCATGGTTCCCCAGCATATACAGTTAACCTATTATCATTCACAAATTACCTAATCCCTAAAGAAGAGACAGTTACTGGATTTGGTAGCAGCTCTGCAGCTCTGCAGTTCTCTCTCTCTAGCTCTCTCTCTCTCTCTCTCTCTCTCTCTCTCTCTCTCTCTTGTGCTAACTCATTTCTGTGCTGCTGGTCTATTTTGCTGAATTCAGCAAGGTGATTGAGAGCAAAGTTCTGCCTTCAGATGTCTTAAGTTCAAATCAGAACTCCAAAGCTTATTGATTATATGGCTGTATTAATTAACGTAAGATGTCTGCAAGACCAAAATATCAGGAGATGCAAAGAGAAGATATTCGTTTCTTGTTCACCTTACTTTCAAAGCAAGAATAAGAATTCCTTACTGACAGATTTTTTCCCTCCAGGCAGTGACTCTGACACTCAGGGTTCTTTCTTTTCTGCCTCTACCATCTTCCACTGATGGCTCTTCATTCCCAGCACTCACATGCGTCCATGGAGCAGAGCAGATGAGGTATGGAATACCTCTCCTAGGAGTTTCTGTGCTCCAGATATGGAACAGGAATATGTAACCTCTGCCTACATCCCTTGAACAGGAAGCCGGGCCTTCAGCATACCTAACTGCAATAGTTTCTGGATACATAGCTGTGTTCTAAGGGAGGAAAGGGTTTTGGCAGTCACCTGAGGACTCTATCCAGTGGAACTTTCTGGAAAAATGAAAACAATCTATTTCTACACTCTCCACTTTAGTTGGCAGTAGCTGCATGGTGCTCTTGAGTATATGAAAGGTAACTAATTCAACTTAAAAATTGTGGTTGCATGTATGCTTAATATTAATTGATTTCAAGTAAACTTCAATATCCATATATTCCCAGTGGTTTCCATGTGTCTACTGAGCACACAAAAAGTGGCCAATGCAATCTAAAAATTGAGATTGTCTAGGCCATGTTGGCACATGCCTGTAATTCCAATACTTGGGAGGCTGAGACAGGAGGACCGCAGGTTTGAAGTAAGCCTCAGTGAATTAGCAAGGCTCTCAGCAACTAAATGACCCTGTTTCCAAATAAAAATATAGATAAATGAAAATGGAGCTAAAGGTGTAGATCAAATGGAGACCACCCCTGGGTTCCATCCTCAGCTTCACAAAACAAAACAAAACAAAAAACCCAAAAATATCTGAGGTTGTACTTATATTTTATATTAATTAATTGTAAATAAACATCCATACCTACATATGCCCAGTGGTTTCTGAGAGTACAGCACCGAAACCTCTCTAAAAATGTTGATTGACTTCTCTGAATTTCTTATCTATAAAATAGATGATATTAAAGGCATGTGCCACCATGCCTACTTATGGTCACATTTTTATCTCAAGGAGACTCTTTGCTTATGGCAGAACTGTACGTTATGTTTTGTTTCGCTTCTTTTAGAATTCTCCTTCCCCCACCCAATTTCCAGGCCCATAAGCTCTGAGCCACAAACACAGAAGCACTATTCTTTTCGTCTACCACACGTGCTTGCAAAGCCACCCTAGGTATGATGCTTTAGATTTGAAATATCCATATAAACTCATGTGTGGAAGGCTTGGTCCCAGTGCAGTGATGTTGAGAGGTGAGGCTTTGGGGAAATGATTGGATAATGAGAGAGATGATATGATCAATGGATTAGTCCATTGATGGCTTCAAAGCTGATGGCCTTGTTGGGAGATGGTGAAAACTGTGGGAGACAGGGCCAGTGGGAGGAGGTAGTTCAGAAAAGTCTATATTGTTCCTGGTGTTTCTCTTTCCCTCTGCTTCCTGGCCACCGTGAAGTTAGCACCTCTATATTACCACCCTCTGCTCACCATGATGCTCTTTCTCTGTCTCACTAAAGGTCAAAAGCAGTGGTGTCAAGAACCCAGATATTGAAACCATTAAGATGATTAATCAAAATGAATTTTTCTTTTTGAAAATTATTGTTCTCATGTTTTTTTGTCACAGTGATGTAAAACTGACTAACATATTAGAAATCTGACATTCCCTTGTCTTCCTTTCCTGTAGGACCAGCTATGGGATTCCTTGTAGGCTAATCCACTGAGAAGGTAGAGGAACCGTTTTGTCTTGAGCAGACTAGGTAAGAAAGTGAAAAATAAAAAGGTTCATGTGTTTGTAAAAAAAATAAAGAGAGAGTCTAGAGCAAGATAATAATGTACCCAAAGTATAAGCGGGAGAACAGATATCACAATCCATCCCCAGGCACTGAGCTAAATGACTTTCAGGACATATTCAGCAAGTCCCCAAAAGAGATGTTTTGGGTAACAGTCAACAGTCTTTCTGCAGTGAAGCACACCCTCGTTACATGTCACTCTGCTTTGCTCTGTAAATATTTTGGGGAAGCTAGAGGATAGCCTTTAGTATCCACCCCTACTGTTTCCATCACAAGCCCCTCATTACCAAGAAGGGATGAGTGAAGCTTGTCAATGAACAATTTCCAAAGGCATAAGCAGCGACTTTGGCGAACTATACATGGTGAACAATTTATCCATTCAGAAAGTTTCAGGAGAATTTTTATGGTTTCAGTGCAAATGACAGCTAGCTGCCTTATCATCCGGGATCACTGCACATCATTATCTCTCATAACTGCATTATTTCTAGCTATAATTACCTGAGCCCATGCATTTGAGAGAAGCACGTTCTACAATATAATTACACTAATATAGTTTTGTACAGGTAGTCTGCTTTATATTTCATTTTTGTGGGTGTTTGTTTTATAACCGGATGACTCCGAATTGTGATGTTGATTACATGATCCGCCATATCAATATCTTTATTTAACTATGCATTCTCTCTCAAAGCTAATATGTAGCCTTTCATGCACACACACACACACACACACACACACACACACACACACACACATTTAAAGAGTTCAAGTTGAAAAATTCCCCAAGAGCAAAACAAATTTACTGTGCCTGATTTAGTTCCAAACCATGCATACACACTATTTGCTATAAACAGCGATGTGTTGCTTCATGGGAGGAGGAAAGAAACAACTTATACATAATAGTAAGCAATTTAAGATAAGACTGTGAGTGAAATCTTCTGAGGCCATTTGTGGGAAGTAAAATAAATGTTTCCAGTAGAAAATTAAAAAAAAAATTTAGAGGTCTTCAGTAAAAAAAAACTTCAGATTTCAGTAGAATAAGCCAGGGCGAGACTCATGCCTTTAGACTCAAGAACTCAATAGATGTGATTTGCCAGTGACTAAATCCCATAGCATTGCTGAGACATTGGAAAATGACATGAGCCATTGATTGCAAATATGCTGCAAAGCTACACATGTGATCTCTGCTGTAAGACAAGATAAAGGAAAATATAAGCCAAAGTAAAGGAAAAGTTACATTCAAAGCATTGAAATTTAACACTATTTTCTTTTTCTTTTTCTTTTTCTTTTTTTACTCTTGAGAGCAGGTAGATTAATAGTACCATGATATGCCTGTCAGCATCCTATTTCCTGACATTCGTACAACTTGGGCCAACTGTCTCAACTTAACCTCCATCACTTTGGCTTCAGTCTAAGCCAAACAGGTGAGAACTGTTATTCTCCTCCAAGAACCTGACTATTTGATACCTTCATCTTCTAATGTTAAATCTCCTAAGGATTGCCTTGTAGTGGGCATAGTTGGCCATTTCAAAATATGGGCCCACCTTAAGACTTGAACGAACTTTAATATATCCACCTTATTAATTCTACAACCAAGTCTGGTAATATTTAAGATACGATACCACCTATCTTGCAACATGCTATAGACTGAAGAAGGGTAGTGTGTTTTTAGACCCTACACTCCCCCACACTGCTACCAGTACCCAGTTGCTTCCGCAAAGTATTTACCTCCCTGGCCCAGGACAAGAAGTGACTTTTCATTCATCTATTGAGTTTATCAAGTATTTAAATATTTTAAATGGGCATATCCTTTGACTTGATCGCTTTCCAAAAGGAAAGTTGAAGATTTCTCAAAAGATTTAAAATATACAACATTACTGGCAGTCTGAAATCATACAAGTAAAACCAGACTGCCCTCAAAGTTGTTTCTTTAATACAATGGATGTGGACCCAGGGCCCCCATCTTTCACCCCTCTTGTCTGATGGCTCATTGTCTTCCAAACAGCCTACAGCAAGTGGGTACTAAAAATTTCCTTTCAGTTCTCTTAAATCAGCTTGAGTAGAGTCATCCTCTGAACACAGACCTTTGCTCTTACTAAACCGGGCTCAAAAAGAGACAATCTCATTAAGTCCTTTTTCCTACAACCCACTTTCAAAGAGCAAACTTGTAAAACAAAGAGAAAGTAAGTCTTCTTCTCTTCAAATTTAGGATACATAGAGAGTAGGAACCAAAGACTCTGGAATTGAATTATCACCATGCACTCTGCATCCTTTGGGAAAACAGAGGCTCACATGAGACCTTGATGTGACATCAGCCCGAGCCGGTCCCTACTGGAAAACAAGACAATTGTGATATTAGAGACCTTCATGGTCCCTCGAGCTCTCCATCCATCACTGTCTAGCTTTATAAATCAGGGAGTAAGAGGGAGTCTAAATATAAGCTGGGTTACCTTGGAGGATATCTGTAAGAATTCAGCAACCAATTTAAGGGAATTTCATATTTTTCCATCACAAAGTATCTACCAGTTTCCCTAAGAAGATAAGCAAGTTTCCCTAAGAAGATAAGCAAGGCCAATCTTTACAGTTAAAGGAAAGAAGCGTACATTTTGCTCTGGGGTTTTTACTTCTACTCTTTCCCTGTCCCACCCTCTCCTACCCTTCTGTCGTTTCGTTTAAATATGTCGGCCACGTTCGTTGTACTCACTCTGGGAGGAGAATGGGTAGTCATCAGCAATCCACTAAATCAAGATTCATCGTTTGCTTCCAAATAATGATCTTCACAGTAATTATCAGGAGGATAGACAAGACGATTGTTTTTGGGGGTGCTTACACTTGCATGAATCTGTCTACATAGACTTTTAACCCTTACCACTGCTTGCTAAGTAGCCCTATTTCTACCTTACAGCTGAGGAAATCAACAAAGGAGACTTGGAGATGTGTGCAGAATTCTCCTAAGATCTCACAAACCTTACACAGCGAGGAGAAAGATCCCGGTGCTAAATTCTGTCACTGAAAATCAAGCAATTTTCCTTTGTCTGTGAAGCTGATAATAATAATAAAAGTAGAACTCCCACTCCATTCGTTTTTATTTCCCTAAGGATGACTTACTCTTTTGTTTAAATTACTTTTGGATAGAAGGACTATCGAACTGATACCAGCTGGTGGTAAAAACAAGATGTGGCAGACCTTTCCTTTGACTCTCACATCTCATAAGAATAAAGGGAGCGGGCAGTTGTTTCTCCTAATTTATAATTGGTTGTTATTTGATTTGCTTTTTTGCCCCCTCATCCTAAAAATATTTGCATCTTTTCAATGATCAAGACTTTGCTTGAAGGCCGGGCGTGGTGGCTCACGCTTGTAATCCCCGCGCTTGGGAGGCGGAGACAGGAGGATCGCGCAGGTTCGAAGCCAGCCGCGCTGGCCTAAGAGACCCTGTTTCAAAAATATAAAATAGGTCTGGGAGTGTAGCCCGGAGGTAGAAGGGCTTCCAGGAACCCCAGTACCACCAAAAAAAAAAAAAAAAAAATTAAAAAAAAAAAAGACTTTGCTTGATATCTTATGGTAACACCCAAGCATTACCTAGGATCTGCTCTAAAGCAGGTCACATTTTTCTGTCCCAGGAGGAACTACTCAGACCGTGGGTTAGTGAGACAGGCGTTAGATGACCACTGGGAGCTGGCTCTCAAGGGAGAGCGTCTAGACAAAACAGGAGCCAACTCAATTTGAAAGGGTTAAATATGTTTCTCTTCAGCAAAGTCATTCCTGGGGCATGCAAATGCCAGATACATTTGTTGAAAGAAGCCAGAAGTCTACAGGTTCACATGAAATCTCACCACCTCTTGAATGTCGGGATCCGGGATAGATTAAAAAATTCTGCTTGGGCCAACAATACAAAGACACTGTTGATGTCAACAATATGAGGCCAGAATCATGGCTGAGCCTGGCCTTAGTTCAGCTGCTTTGTGAACTGAATGTGGAAGCTGTGAAGGGACTCTGCTCTCAGTAATGTTACTTTTATCAGATATTATTCCCAGAAATTGCTCTCTCAGAAGTGGGCTGGCACCTAAGGAAGCAGATAAGGTCCACTGAATGTGCCATTAACTTTTCTTGGCTGTTGGAAAGAAGCGCTTGGCCCAGGCTTGAGCTTTGAGAGAGAACCTATCTAATTGTCCTCAGAGAGGCCTGAGACACAGCCTGTGTCCCTGACTATTACTTCTCTCAGGAGGTTCTGGCCTGAAACTAGACCAGCCCTGGGTTTTATACGTGCTGTTGCATTTTCAACAATAAAGCAAAACAAAGCAACATTTTATTTTATTATATTATATATATATTTTTTTTTTGGTGGTACTGGGGATAGAACCCTTCTACCTCTGGGCTACACTCCCAGACCTATTTTATATATATTATTTGGAAACAGGGTTTCTTAAACCAGAGAGGCTGGCTTTGAACCTGCACCTCCCAAGCGCGGGGATTACAAGCATGCACCACTATGCCCGGCAAAGCAATATCTTTTTAATGCTGATAATGGCTCAAAGACATCACTTTTCATACCTAATTACCTCAACAATAGCCAGCAGCCACTAAGAACAACATGAAAATTCTCTGCCCTGAAGGTATCTCTGCAAAAACTCAGAAGAGGGTAAATGAGGAAATCCTGAATGAAACCCTTTTAACCACAGCAACACGAGAATATGTACGTGGTTAAATCAAGGCTATAGAACACTGGTTTCACTTTATTAATACTAAATACTTTTTCTTTTTTCCTTTTCCTTTCTTTTCTTCCTTTTTTTGTTTTGTCATACAGTTTAAACTGTAGAATAGAGTGGCAAGTTGCCACCTTTTGCTCGTCTCCTAATTGATTACAAGACACTGTGTTTTCCTTAATTAAGGTTGGAGAGAGAATAAAAATACAAAATCTGATAAAATGCAATAGTTTTGCCATCTTTTAATATAGCAATTCTAATTGCCAAAGAGAAATGATTAAAGAAAGGACATCAAAGCAGGTTTAATCCCATTTAATTTAGCAAGTATTGTTCCAGGGCCTACCATACGCTTACTGTGATAAGCATTACATTTATAAAAATGGATTAAGAATCTTTGCATTAATTAAAGTAGCTCATAATGTAGCACCAAAGATTTCTTTTTTAAAATTATTGAAAAGGCATAGAGTATAATATTAGTGCTACAAAGGATCAAAGTTCAGAGACAAACCACAATCAGTTTTGAAGGCTGATGGAAATATGATAGTCTCTGAGTTAGTCTAATACAACAACATACCAGAAAGAACAAATTTAAAGATGACTGAAGAGTATTAAGCCTGTATCATATAGACAATGAAGCTGTAGGTACAAAAAGAGTAAGCTTATTTTCTGACCATGATAAATTTTCAGATGCAGATAGCCACATTGATGCAGATGTCAAACAGATGCTTGGAAATGTTACAACGAGATTACATGAGATTCTAGAACCGGAAATTTGTTATTAGATAGTTGTATACAGAGAGAGAAAGTATAACTAGAGTATTATTTATTTAGTGGTACTAGGGACTGAACTCAGTGTCATTCTAGTTCTGGGATAAACCACCAGCCCTATTTTTTTTATTTTTTTTTTAATTGTGATGCAGGTTCAGCATCACAGGGCATGGTGGCGCACACTTATATCCCCGCGTTTGGGAGCTGAGACAGGAGGATCACACAGGTTGGAAGCCAGCCTCAGCTATTTAGTGAGGCTCTCAGCAACTTAGTGAAACCCTGTTTCCAAATAAAATTTAAAATAGGTCTTGGACTATAGCCCGGAGGTAGAAAACCTCTGGGTTCCACCACCCAGTACCACCACCAAAAAAAAAAAAAAAAAAAATGATACAGGTTCTAAGTTGTGGAGGGCCTTAAAAAGTTGCTGAGGCTGGCCTTGAACCTGTAATCCTCCTGTCTCAGCTTCCAAGTGCAGGGATTACAAGTATGTACCGCCACACCCAGCTTAATGACTAAAATGTTTTGCCTAAAAATCATCCAAGGTCAAGGGAGAAAGTGGAGAAGTAGAGTGTGTGTGTGTGTGTGTGTGTGCGTGCACACATGCACAAAAGTAGTTGAAAGCTAGAATTTTGCCAAAAACCATATTAAGAATATAGAGAATGAATGCCATAGGAAGCAATAAAAATGGAGAAAAACCATACAACACATCTTTGATAGAAGCTTTAGGACAGAAACATAGCCAGATGGATGTAAAATCCAAGTATGCCTAATAATGTCAAAAGTTGAAAACCAAGGAGACTGATTTCTTCTTGCAAAGAGAAGGTGAGCCTTGTTAACTGATTTTAATAGAATCAGGGAGAGAAAACCACAGGTATCATGGGATAAAATTATGGACAAGAGAAATGATCACATTGAAAAATCTGGTGAGAAGCAGGTTTCGGGATGGGAGCAGAAGGCCTATGAGGGAGATGGAGGTGAGATGGAAAGAGAGTGTCTGTAAAGATGGAGCCACATGCCAGCTGAAATATTTTAGTGTCTTCAAATTATGCATAGAAATAAAAACAAAATGGCATTTGAACCCAGATTAAACCCATGTCACTAGACCCCATGTCAAGCTTCTACTATCACAATGGAAGGGGATCGTTGGCAATGTTACTTAAACTTAGGCCATTTAAAATTCAGAAACTATTTTTATCTATGAGCTTTTTCCTTCCTTGCTTGATGACTTGACTCTTTTGTCCTTCTGCCATGTGTTTTTTTCCCTGTGGGATGTTTCAGATCCAGGTCTATTTGTGGTTATGTAAACATCAGGGGAAATACAATTAGACTTTCAATGTGATGTCACAATTTAAAAATTGTGAGTAGAGATGAGTTTGAAGTTCGATAAATATAGAAACAGCAGGTCTTTGAAATATCTGAATTTAAGGGCCTGGGTGCAAACAGCAAGGGAACAGCAGAGTAGAAGTTCAAGGAATGAGTATTAAGATATAATGACTAAAAATGACATGCATGTGTGTTCACAAAGAAAGGACTGTGGGGTGGGTGAGAAAGAGAGAAAGCTTGGGGGAAAGAAGGGTTTAAGGTAATATTCAAGTACATACCTAAACTCACAGCAATTAAATTTTAAAAGGACATTCGTATCCTTTGCCTGGGTATGTCATGAGAGCAGGTGCCATTACATTAAATTATTATCTCTCTGGGGAAGAAGTACAAGCAAATTTACGAAGGCATTTAAAATTGCACTGGAATTGTAATTTTTTTAAATTCCACTAGGAGCAACAATTTATGGGCAACTCTTGCAACTGGACAATATGTTTCCAGGTCTAATTTAAAGGGCTGGATAAGATTCTTATCTTTATTCTCTGCATTGCATATATTTAATTACCATCTTCCGAATTTTAAAGAGGGCTCACAATTGGAGGAGGGGAGGAAGTGGCAGATATTCTGAATTAAATATGCGTCCTTTAAATAATTATATCGTTTTAATTCTCAGATCCCAAGTGAAATATTAAAAATAACAAAGGTTAGCAACAACAACAAAAGAACAAGCTTTCATTCATAAAGTCTATATTAAGAAGGGACCTTATTTTATTGATCTATTAATTAACCTGGTAAGTATCTGCTGTTGGCTCATGATATAACCACTTTAGAACAGCCAGGACCTAGTTGGAGCCTCTTCTCCGTGTTTGCTCTACTTGGCTCCAGCTAGCTCCATTTGGTATGTATATTTTTATCTGAAAATTGGAAATAAAAATACCTGCTCTGCTTACTTCACAGACATTTCATCAAGAAAAAATTAGGCATGAAGGGCTGTCCAAAAAAAAAAAATCATATAATTTTTTCCAGGCCACAGGCCAATTTTATGTGACAGTAGAGGAAAGACACGTAAAATATTTAAATGAGACATAAAAATTTAATACATGATTAAGTCTTCAAAACATCAATAAATAAAGGAGTCTAGAATTTGAGAAAACTGAAGAATCTGGTACATGTTGAGTTGGATGAGATATTATGGTTTTCCGAGGAACCCACTTATTGCTTTGCTTAGCATCTATGCCTCTAAATCCCCTTGGTAAGTCCTCAGTTTTTATTTTTTCTGTCCCTAGAGTAATCTTCCTGATTCTATGGTGTTTTAAAGTCATTTTTAAACCACTAGGTCTGCCGTCTTCTTGAGCATTTGTGTTGGACACACGACCTGTCACTGAACATAGGAAACATGGTTCTAAGACAGGCATTCTCTGCTTGTCTCAGAGAATACTTAACAAGATATACTGTTCCTTCCTATTCCTAAGTTTATGTGTCTTTTTTCTGATTTATATGACTTTAATAAAAACACACTCATTATATTTGATGAAGCAAGGCAGGTACCAAAGTCACACCAAATTTGAGGTTCCTTTATTCTACTGTTCCTTCCACAGAATAAAAATAGAGGACATGGTTAGAACAACTCAGGATTAGAAAATAGAGGACATAGTTGTTAGAACAACTCAGGTATTGCAGAAGCAAACTGGCCAGATGCTGGGGATTTCAGAACTTCCAGCAAATTCACAATATAGCTAACCTGTGTTTTGCTCCTATTAAGATATAAGATGTCACAGGAAACAGTGCCTTTAAGTGAATGCTGTAAACATTCCACCGTCAGAGGAGAAAAATATTTCATGCTAATTCATCACGCCTGCAGATATCAGAGCACACAACTCTTAGCCCAGCTTTAGAAAGGAAGGCAGGATGCTGGATCTCCAGAACGTTGAACAAGAGAGGCCTTGGGATCACTTCTCTAATAAGTCAATCCTGCAAGCTGCTCAGCTAATTCCAAAAATATCGTCTCCTTTCTTTCTAAGGTTGAGCTGATTGTGTTGCCAAGGCTAAAAGTGAGTGAAGACCACAGGCACAAAAACAAACAATGAAAAACCAGGCACTTGGCAGAGAAAACACGGGCAGAGGTGATGTTTGGCCTGGAAGGCTTGTAGCAGGCAGTTGGGAGAGAGAGGCAGGACGGCTGTCTCGGCAGCCTTTCCATGGCTTCAGGCTGACTGCAGAGATGCCCCTGTTACACTGCACTGTGACCCTGTCTCCGGAGCAGTCTCTGTGTGTGCTCGCTACAGTCCTCCTTGTTTCTGCCTATGCAAGTGTTTGAGCTATGAACTTGCACATGAGAATCCTGGCAGCATTCCTTAAGGCAGAGAAAGGCCCATCTGGAGATGCAGGCTGAGAGATAGATTATTAAATAATAGACAGGATGAATCAGGAGATGCCTGGGGCTGGAGATATGTACTTGTGTGTGGTTGGTTGGTTGTTTCTTTCTTTGTGGGTGAAATCCCTGTGAAGGAGAGAAGAGAATAGATCTGGAGAGAGAGAGAGAGAGAGAGAGAGAGAGAGAGAGAGAGAGAGAGAGAGAGATGTTCAACCAGTGTCAGGAAGGTAGGAGAAACTTGAAATATAAATCTCTGCACTTTATTTTATCCCAGAGAATCTGGTGATTTTCTGCAGGTCCTAAGGTAGAGTCATGAGCCATTTTATTTGCATAGCATGTAAGGATGATGTCAAGTCTTAGGAGATTTCTGATCATTCCCATGATATTAAAATATATTTAAAAAAAATCAGGTCCATGCCTGTGATCCGAGTATTTGGGAGGCAGAGGCAAGAGGATCTGAAGTTTAAGGCCAGCATACAGTAACTTAGACTCTTTTTTTTTTTTAAGTCAAACAGCACTGTGGATGTAGAACAGTGACAGAACATCTCTGAATTCAATCCCCAGTAGAACATACATGCAAAAGAAATTAAGTATAAAAAAGTCAGTTACAGAGAATTTCAATTTATGTTAATCATCACCATTTTTTACTCTCACTTTAATTTATGACCCTTCTCTACCCCCTAGCCACTTGCATGGGTTGAATCCCTATCAGAGTCCTCAAATAAGGAAGGCACTTCCTTCCAGCCTCTCAATAGGAAAGGAAGGTAACCCCATTGTTTTCTGGTCCAGCCCCTCTCAGTTATTTTTGTCTTTATTATTGTTAATTATTTAATAATATTAAATGTAATGTTAATATATTTTAGTTCCTTCACTATACTGCGCACCTCCCATGTCAGCTGTCCCACGCACTTTTTTTTCAGATACTTCTTGTCAGTAATCCCTACTTGCTTTTTAGCTCTCAAATGTCACCACTTCAGGAAAGCAGATTTTTGGCATAGCCAAAGCATGAAAACCTTCCATAATACAATACCTGGCTGCGCTTTGCCCCTTCATAGCATTTAGCACAACTCTCATCAGCTAGCTACCTCGTCGATGTCTTGTATGATTATTGTTCCCTGTAATCATATTGGCCTATTTACGAATGGAAATTCAAAAGTGTTTTTCTTGATTTTTTTCAAAATATTTTCTTAGGGTCTTTCTGATGAAATAAAAGCTGTGTGCCTGCCTGGCCCAGTTGTGGTCCTCACTTCCTGGTCTGAGCTTTTCCTCCCGTAAACAGAAGTGACTCTAACACCTCTTGCATTCTTGCCTCTAAAAATGCTTCAACTTACTCTGGTTCTCTTTGCCCTTAGCCTGGACACAACACTCCTTTGGTCTCAGACAGGGATCTTGGTCACTTAGAGCAACTGACCAAGCTGTGCTGTGGAAGAGACCCCTGCAGGTCAAGAGGTTTGGACTCAGCTCATTCTGCCGTCACAGCGGATCATGATAATTGATTGTAGACATTTCACATTGCTGAACAGATAGATAGATTCTAATCATAACCAGCAAGAACGGAGACATTTTGCAGTCAAATGCGGCAATCTAGGAACCATGCTTTTAAATCACTAGTATCTTAACAGAGATTGACTTTTTGTTTTTTAAATATACTTTTATTGGTCTATTGTAATGATACAACACAATACTTGATGTGTTATTCTCTGAAATGTACCCCACTCCCTCCTCCTCCCTGTAAATGTTATGAGATTGGTATTGATAACTTCATATATGTACATAGCATTATTTTTTAAATGGAAAAATTTCCTTACTTTCTGCCAAACAACTCTTAAAGTTCCCCTTTTTTGGTTTTGTTTTGGTTGATTCCTAGCGTATCTGTTTACCTGTGCCTTTTATTTTTCTTTTTTGATCACTATATTTTATAGATACACTTCCCATTCAAAACCCTGCTGAATTTCAATGTATACCCTTTTTCCACAAGTTCAGGGGCAATGAACCTCTAAATTCAAAACATTATTTAACACCTGATAAAAAGACATTTACTTTATAGCGTTGCTTGCTCTTATTTGTACATCCTGTCTATTGAAAGGCATTATTGACCAATTGAGAGTAGCAGGTGTTTTGGTATTTCTGTGATTGGCCGCAATGTTCAACACACAACAGTAATTAGTATATATTGGTTGTTGTGTTGTTTAAAAGCAAGGAGCCCTGCTGCGTAAATAGAGTAAAAATCAGCCTGCACATATGAGACAATGCCTCACCGTGTATCACATAGATGATTAGCAAATCACTTGAACTTGCTATTTTTAACAACAGCTATAAAAATCTTTGGGTAGAAACCCTGATTCATTAAAGTCTATGACTGACAAGTTAGGGTTTTTAAACATAAAACAAAACTAGGTAGTTGAGCACCATGTCTGACAGATACTGTACCCTGCTCTGCCCACTGACTCCAACTCTGAAGTTACCACCCTATTTGGCACTTTAAGACCAACTTGAAAACACTCAGAGAAGCTGATCATTAGTTAGATCTTTGAGGATAAACCTGTACAACCACTCCAGCCTGGAGGCTAAATACGTGTCAGTCCTCCCTGGGTCTCAAAAGACTGCTGTTGTATGATGCAAAGGCAAGTTGGTTTTTCCCTCCATCCACCCTCCTGCCATTTACCGCCTCTGTAGTCTCTTTCTCTGAATATATGGGACTACTGTCCACAGGGATCCCAAAACAAACACCTCTAACTTTCTAATTTAGTCCAAGCCTTTTCGCCTTTCCTAAGCCCAGTCTCCAGCTTAGTTGATGTGTTCTAGCTGCTCCATTTTGTTGAAATTATCTCTCCTTTCTCCCCTGCCAGACTGCCTTCTTCCAAGATCAGTGCAAGTGCACCTAACCCTCCACCTCCTAACTAGTCCCTCTTACCTTTACCCTTGACCCTCTGGAATATCCTCTGACCAGATGCTGGAGTGACCAGACCAAAAGCCAGTGTGACTATGTCTGTCCTCTAATCAGAGGCTCTCACGCATGTTCCATGTCAACACTGTGAAGAGTCTCAGCTTTTAATGCCGTAACACAAACGTCTCCAGTGTCAGCTGCTGAAAACCCTGTCCTCAGCTCTTCATTTTCTAACTATAATCCACTTAGATATTCCCAATACTCTCACTGTTGGGTATCTCATGCCATTGGTGTTTTGTTTCCTTGGGGTGAAATGCCATGGATCCAGAACCACTTTGCTTGCTCTGATGGTTAATTCTGTGTGTCAACTGCTTTGTCTAAGGGATGCCCAGACAGAAAGTAAACCCTGATTTCCGATGCATCAGAGAGAGTGTTTCTGGAAAAGAGTGGCATTTGCATTGGTGATCTCAGTAAAGATCTGCCACCACTTGTCTACATGAGCGTCAACCTAAGGACCTAAGTTGAAACAAAGGCAGAGAAAGGGTCATTTCAACTCTCTCTTGAGATAACACATCATCTTCCCCTGAGCGTGGCTATTGCCACTCTGATTCTTTGGATGCCTTTGGACTTTGGTTGAACCATACAACCAGCTTTCCTGGTTCTGCAGCAGGCCTCAACCCTTGTAACTCCATAAACCAATTTATATAATAAATCTACCAATGTCTATTATATTACATATATTTCATGCCAGGCAATGCCAGCTAATACATTACTTTACTAAACATTGTTTCTGTAATGAGCTTTGTATTTATTAAAATAAAAGCAATTTTACTTAAAATAAATACATAAATAAGTAAATAAATAAATAAGTAAATAAGTATGACATATATAAATATAAATATGCATTTTTTTGTTTTATTTCTTTGGAGAATCTTGGCTAGTCCACTTGTCCACCTGGAAATATATAACTTTCTCCCTTGAAATAAGTAACCTCTTTCAGGTAGCTTTTGCTGAACTGTCAAATAAATTTGATTATCTTCTTCTTTGAGCCATTTCTGCACATTAGATATTATTGATAACCATCATATCATATCAAATTATAGTATAACTTATACATGGAAGCTTCTCAATAAATATTTATTAGAATTTTTTTGGCTGCCATAACTTACATTTAGTCAACTAATACCAGCACATTTTACAGATGTGTTGAAGAGTCAGTGGTCAGACTTTATGGATAAATACAATGCCAGATAAAGTCAGAGTACCTTTCTACACTCTCTCCCATTCATGTACAATCTTAGCCAGTTGATAACTTATCTAAGAAAGAGTTTCCAGGTCTGGTCTGCATGCATTTAGTCACAATACTTGGGAGGCTGAGACGGGAGGATGGCAATTTAGTGAGACCTTCACCACAAATTAGTGAGACCCTGTTTTAAAAAATGAAAAGGTTTGGAGGCCGTAGCTAGAATGCCCCGAGTTTAATTGCCAGCACTACAGAAAAAAAAAAAAAAAAGTTTATATCCTGAATTTGTCCAAACATCAGAGGTGTATGTGGTTCATTTACATTTTGTTTTTGTTTTGCAGTACTGCGGATGGAACCCAAGGGTATTCTACCTCTGAGCTACAACCCCAGCCCTACTTTTTTTCTTTATTTTGAAACAGGGTTTCACTGAGTCGCAAAGGGCCTCCCTAAGTAGCTGAGGCCATCTGCGAACGCAGTCATCCTGCCTCAGCCTCATGAATGCTGGGATTATAAGCATACACCGCCATGCCTGGCTCCATTTACATTTACATGTAAAATTCAGATGATGAAAATGAAAGCCCCCACAGAAGCCCAGAGCCAATGGAAGCTGCATCTGAAAGGTCCCCCGCCTTGGTGGAGGTGTGGCACGTTGAATCCAAATGACAGGTTCTCTCAGTGCCCTGGCTTCAGACCCTTACAGCTTAGCAGGACCTGGTTCCTTGCTATGTCAGGTCTAGTTCGCTGGGAACAGAGCAGAATTCATACCCCAGTAGAACAAAGTGGGCACGCAAGAAGAACTGAGTCTTAGTCAGTGTCCTCGGAAACCTCTTCTGAACCCACAAGGGCAGCTGGAGTTTGACTTACTCCTAGACTAACTCCGTTTGAGGAGAAGAGGGTTAGGCTTTACCTGAACAATCTGCCAGGCACCTAAGAAGAACTCCAAAGTACTTCTCTCTAATCCTCTAGGAAAAGCAGTTTTGGGATCCCAATAGAGGCCCAGCCTGACTCTAAGAAGTATAAGCATGTAGAAGCTGTAATTATTGTATTATTTATTTAATTTTTTCTTATGGAATTGAACAGATTATAAGAACTAGGAATAATCTTGATTCTTGAATGTTATACATTAGGAGATATCAGATCTCAGAAATAAAGGAGTGGTTATTTATGACCCAGTAAGGTCTTCCTAACTTCTCATTATCAGTTACTGCAAACCTTGCACGGCATATGCATTTAATTTTGCTAACGACTTAAAGAAACTACAGCTCTTAGATACAAGAGTGCAAGTGCAAGAGTCAAGGAGTGAGAATCTAAACATATCATAACACCTACACATTGTGGTCCAATAGAGCAGGATCAGTTATACAAAACAAACACAGGATCTTCCCAGAGGCCGTTCTAATTCAGTGATTAAAAATGCATGCTCGGAATGTTCCTGTCTGCCCCATGATTCTGTACTTGCTGTGAGACATTCAGCAAGTTAATTAACCTCACTATATCTCAAAGTCCTCATCTGAAGAGTGGGGATTATAGTACCTATCTCAGAAGGTTAATTGATGGTAAGGATTAAACAAGATAGTATGCATAAGGCATTTGTCATACTTAACAATAAGAATTATCTTTCTTGAACACAGCAGCAGAGTAAATGAAAGAATTTGTTCATGTGACTTTGGTGGAGGATGGGTGTACAGAGACGGTCTTATAATGTGGTGAACCAAGTCACATGCCACAAGTGATTGGTTATAAAGCCAGGTACTGTGATAGAAATTCTACATATACTCTATGTTCGAATCCTTTGTCTAGCCTGAAAATTTAGTACTGTTATCTACACGCTTATGCAAACAGGAAGTCTGGAAATTTAGGTCATACAAGAGATGGATCAGCTAGAATTTCAGTTCCAATTTGGCACTGTAAGACAGAAACTGGAAGATGCGTGCTTATTCGATGGATGAAAAATAGAGCAGCAAGAAAACTTGAAACCAGGGCACATTCGATTAACCTGGGCAAAGCTCCTATGAGCAAACGAGCCACACCAAAATCCTAGGGTGCCTGCTAGGAGAAGGACCCAATTTTGTCCCAGTGGTCATTTGGACAAGCAATGAGTAAAACATGGTTAGAAATGGACAGAGGGTTTTATGATGATCTAACACCCCTCTAAATCTTAGAGTCTAACTAACTACTCCGTCTTCTATGTAGCAATCAGAAAGGAAATACTGCCAAGGAGTCATTTAACTGTTGAAGGAGATATGAAACTGATTTCCCAATTTCAGCTAAAATTCTCCAAATAGAGAGTGAGTATGTTGAAAACAAAGCCAAATGAAGCAGACCCTGGAAATATTAAATCTGGGCATCTGGTCCAAATTAATTTCGGTAGCAGGAGAGTAGCATCGATTACGCACTAATACAGATTTAACGTTATTAGCATGGAACACAGAGAGACCGGTCATTAATACTTTGGTGGACATGGGTAACTAACCTCTGCCCCAGAGGACCCCAATTCCAGTCAGGCAGAGCTGTCTCGCTAAGAAAACCTTACTCAGCAAGGAAGGAAGAGGACTGCTTATGCATTTGGTATGTCTGAAATGAGCAAGTCATTGAAAGCTATTGCAATGTAAATGAAAGGTTTTGGAGCCAGAGTGATATCCACCCTGCATCATCCAGAGTATTAAATATGTGAGATCCCAGGTTGGAGGCTGTAAGATACAGTGGCTTGGAGGAAAGGCATGTCCTGCCAATAGTGTAGCAGCAAATCGTCTTCTAATTCTCAGGTGCCCTGTCTGTGTGGTAGACTGTCATGGAAGTGGCATAAAATAACACAAACTATGTTCAGCACAGGGTTGGCAAACTTCAGCAGATATTAACTATCATGTCAGGTGGGACGGCGCAAGTCTGCAATCCCAGTCCATGAGAGGCTGAGACAGGGGGATTGCAGGTTCAAAACCAGACTCAGTAACTTAGCAAAGCTCTTAGCCATTTAGTGAGACCCTGTTTACAAATAAAAGTTTAAAATTAGAGGTGGGGCTGTAGCTCAAAGGTAGAATGACCCGGGGTTCAATCCTCAGGGACACACACACTCACACACAAACATACATTAACATCATGTTATTAAAATATCTGTCATACGCCGGGTATGGTGGCGCACGCTTGTAATCCCCACGCTTAGGAGGCGGAGACAGGAGAATCACTGGCTGGTTCGAAGCCAGTCTCGCTGGCTTAAGAGACTCTGTTTCCAAAAATATATATAAAATAGGTCTGGGAGTATAGCCCAGAGGTAGAAGGGTTTCCAGGAATCCCAGTACCACCAAAAATAGATAAATTAATTAAAAAAATAAAACATCTGTCATATCAGGTACAGCACAGCATACCTGTAATCCCAGAATTTGGAGCCTAAAACAGAATGACTGCTGGTTCCAAGCCATTCTCAGCAATTTAGCAAAACCCTGTTTCAAAATAAAAAATGAAAATAAAAACAGAAGGATGGGGTTGTAGCTTGAAGGTAAAATGCTTCTGAGTTTAGTCCCTAGTATTGCATGTGCAGGCGTGCACACACGCAAACACACACACACACACACACAATTTTTCACAGTGATTTCTTCCTTTTCCATTTCATGTTACTCTTTTATTTTTTATGTGATCAACCTGATCGCTTACAAAAGAGTACAAGTTCTATCAGAGTACATATATATTTTAGAGTTGGGCCTCTTGTTTCAGCATTGTCTGAAACACTAGGCAATAAATAGATGTTTTCATTAAGTCCTTGGTGAACTAGAGAGTCTTGAGCGTTACTAGTATTGGCATTTATTGTGTGTTTCTTTGTGCGGGGCCCTGCACTGAGGGTTTTTACATGCTTAAACTCATTTAATCTCCACTAACCGTCCTGAAACCTAAGTAGTCTATGAATGAAATACATTTTTGATGAATTCCGAGAACGCAGCTGTCGTTGCCTATAGCAACGGAGGTCTAGAACTCTAAATCCGATTTTAGAAGCCATGATCACCACTGCCTCCTTTTGTTCTGTCTGTGCTAACGTGCTGCTGAGGTTATCAGGTATTGGCATGGGATATGTACAGAGGAGATATAAATGCCTTCTATGGATGTCAATTTATGTCTATTGGCTCCCACAGCTGAAAGTGGGGGTTCCAGAATCTAGGCCAGTGAAGTACTGCTGGGCACTGTTTTATAAATGGAGGCACACAGACCCAGAAAGTTTTTGGTAACATTTTGGAGATGTAAAAAGGTTTGTGCGTATTTGGGGACTTTGGCTTTAGTCTAATTGTTACATGAGTTAAAACATTCGTTTTTGAGTAAAACACCCATGACCTATTATGGAGAGTCCAGCATGTGCATGACAGATCAACATCCATTTTGAACTTACAGCTGGCACTCCTGATGGATGCCCTAGACTTCCAGAGCTTCTGTTTTTGATCTTCCACAGCCCAGAGTGGGCCACTGCCGTCCCTGTGCAAGGGACTGGGCATAGTAATGTATGGCTGAAATCCCAGTACTTGGAAAGCTGAGATAGGAGGATTGCAGGTTTGAGGCCAGTCTCTGCAGCTTAGAGAGGCCCTTATCAACTTAGCAAGACCCTGTATCTAATTTAATAATAATAATAATAATAATAATAATAATAATAGCAGCTGGAGGTGTAAGTTGGAGAAGAATTTCCCTGAGTTAAATCCCCAGTGCCAACAAATAAAATAACATAAAAATTATGCAAAAGGAAGAAAAGAAATAGGCTGAACTGCATACCATAATTGAATCAAACAATAATTTGGCAGGAATTAGTGGTTAATGTGTTACTCTTGGGCACAGAATGAATTCGGTGAAGCTGCTATTATCATTTTATGTTTTACTCTTTCCACGACTCATCTGCCTCCAAAGACTGAATTTTTAACTTTTTGTAAGAATGCTGTAAATTTGGTAAGCATGACAATACTAAAAACAGGGCCTATACCTTCATGGCAATGAAAAATAACACCTAGATATAGGTCACGATGTTGACTGTGAATTTACCACAGGAGGATTTGTGGAAAATCTTGTTTAAAATCTAATAGAATCAACTTTGTTGTATACATCTAAAAGCATAGTTCCGGGGTTACATTTTCTAATTCTTTCCTTTGTCTCTCAGATGAATGGGCTTTTTGACTTGTCAACACAACCGTCTTCATTCACTATAGACCGATGGCCCTGTCTCATCCCCCAGATAGTCCAGGAATTGCAGGAAGAAGAGACTTGCATTACTAAATATTACTATTATAATAAGAGTATGCCACAGAGAATACTGGAGCTAAGCGAATGGCGATAATAACCATAGACCATTTGGGACAGATGTTTTTAGTTTGCCTGGTTTTCATTATGTTCTCCATTTGTGCAAGTGAGCTTTTAGAGTAATGAATATATATTACTCTACACTCCTATCATCGGCTTTATATTCTGTCATACATCTCCGTGTAACTGTCCAATACACGAATCAAAATACAAAGCAAGCCGGGCGTGGTGGCGCACACTTGTAATCCCAGCATTCGGGAGGCTGAGACAGGAGGATCCGGGTTCACAGCCAGCCTCGGCCACTTCTTGAGACCCTCTACAACTTAGTGAGACCCTGTTTCAAAACAAAGAATAAAAATAGGGCTGGGGGTGTAGCTTGGAGGTAGAATGTTCCTGGATTCCATCCCTAGTACCACAAAAATAAGTAAGTAAGTAAGTAAGTAAGTAAATAAATAAATAAATAATAAAGACCTATGTTTTGCTTTGTATTCTTCATTTTTAAATATTTGCTTATTTATTTATTTATTTATTTATTTATTTATTTAGGCAGATTGAACCGATTCTTCTTCCAGGCTATATCCTGATACCTAGAAGTAGCTCATCTTTGATGTATGGGGAGCCATTATAGGGTGCCTTGTTCACAGAGTACTGCAAAAATATGTCATTGAAACGATTATTAGAAAATAACTAGCTTGGTGTGATTAAAATAAATTCTATAAAAGGAATAAGATAGCTAGGCATGATGGTGCACACCTGTAATCTTGGTCCTTGGGAAGTTGGGACAGAAGGATTGTGGTTCCAGACCAATCTCAGCCACTTACAGAGGTCTTCCAAAATTAGTGAGATCCTGGTTCAAATTTTTAAAAAATAAAATAAAATAAAACAGGATTTGGGTGAATTTCAGATTTAGACTGTCTCTAGGTTCATTCCCTAGTGCCACAAAATAATATCCTAGTGCCACAAGATAATATAATAAAAAATAAAAATATGGGTGTTTAAATTTTATCAATATAGCATTCTCTAAACTTGAAACATGAATTTCAGAATTTCAGAAGAAGTTGAATGAGACTGAAATGTCAAATTTAGTTATTTTTTAAATAAAAAAAATGAAAGATAAGCAAAGCGCTGAGACAGGAGGATCACAGGGCTTGAGGACAGCCTCAGACAATTGTAAGGCTTTAATCAACCTAGTACAACCCTGTTTCAAAATAATAAAATAGGGCTGGGGAGTGTAGCTCGAAGGTAAAATGCCCCTGGATTCAATCCCCAGAACCATAAAGATAGATGAAAGAAGCCGGGCGTGGTGGCGCACGCTTGTAATCCCCGGGCTTGGGAAGCAGAGACAGGAGGATTGCGCAGGTTCGAAGCCAGCGCGCTGGCTTAGGAGACCCTGTTTCCAAAAAATAAAATAGGTCTGGAAGTGTAGCCCGGAGGTAGAAGGGCTTCCAGGAACCTCAGTACCACAAAAAAAAAAAAAAAAGAAAGATAAAACGAAGGGCAGTTTTTCACTATTAAAAAATAACTACTTCCTTAATATTTATGAAATATTTCATCTTATTTTTTGTATACATTTTTGTTTGTTGTTGTTGTTGTTGTTTTTTTTTTTTGGTGGTACTGGGGTTCCTGGAAACCCTTCTACTTCCGGGCTACACTCCCAGACCTATTTTTATAGGTCTCTTAAACAGGGTCTGTTAAGCCAGCGCAGCTGGTGCGCCTGGTGCGCGATCCTCCTGTCTCCGCCTCCCAAGCGTGGGGATTACAAGTGTGTGCCACCATGCCTGGCTGTATACATATTTTATATAGTAAATATATAAACCTAACCTGAGCACATTTCACATTATTAAAGACTTAATAAACATGTTAATGCATGCTTGGTATTTTGTTGTAGAAATGTGGTACTCTATAATTTAATAATTCACATATTGTTAAAATTAGATTATATCTTTTAATTTTTATTACTACTATAAGTATAGCTGATACAGGTTTTCTATGCATTTAATTTATCCACACATTTTGTGATTATTATTTTAGAAATTTTTCCCCAAAATAAAGGTAATGAATTAAAGAGTAAAAACATTGGAAAGTCTCTTCAACTTGCCTTCTTAAAAGGCTTATACTTATTTATATTTATGCCAAGACTACTGGAGTGCTCATATTTTAATTGTAAAATTTAAAGGTTAAAATAGGATATCATTACATTTTTAATAAGAGATATGAGTTATTTGAGCAATAGTGATGTTTAATTGCTACAGATGTAATGGTTAATATTGCATAAATGCATGCATGCATGAAGTGATATGAGAGTAAAGAAAAAATGAGTAGGGATAGAAAAGTTGAGAAAGAACCTTTATAAAGAAAGAAATTAGAGTAGAAGTCAGGAAGGCAAAAGACTCAATTTGTGCTAAAATACAGAAAAATAACAAAGCATTGCTGGGCTTTGTTATTCCAGTACTTGGGAAGCTGAGACAGGAGGATTGCAGGTTCAAAGCCAGCCTCAGCAACTTAGGAGATCCTGCTTCAAAAATAAAAAGCAAAATAAACTGGAAATATAGCTCAGAGGAAGAATTGATTCAATTTTCTAAAATAAGTAAATAATAAATAAATAGATAAATAGATTTTAAAAATAAAATATCCAAACAAAGCAAAAGCCTTGGTGTGGTGGAAAAATTGATTTTCACTGAAATAAAAGATTATTTATGGAAAATCATAGGTGTGGTGTTTAATTTTATGTGTTAACATGATTGGGCTACTATGTGCCCAGATATTTGATCAATCATTATCCTGGGTGTTTCTGTGAGGGTGTTTCTGGATGGGATTCATATGTGAATTGTAAACTAAGTAAGCAAGATTGCCCTTCTCACTGTGGGTGAGCTCCAACATATCTGCTGAAGACTAGGATGAGAACAAGAAGATTGGTCCTTCTGTGAACAGGAAGGAAGTCTCTGTACCTGCCTGACTTTAGCTAGGACATTGGCTCTTCCCTGAACTGAGATGTTGGCTATCCCCGGATGCCAATCCTGCTGGCCTCGACCCCCCCCCCCAACCAGGTCCCAGTTTGCAGATGGCGCATCTTGAGAAATAATGCTCATCACACCATAATTATGTGAGCTGATTCCTTCTAGTGCATTATTTCCCTGTCTATATACATCCTGTTGATTCTGTTTCTCTGGAGAACTCTAACTGCACAGAAATTTTTCAACAGTTTTCTGCATATTAACTGACTGGCTGCATTTACTTACTATGGAATCATCTGTTCTGATTCTATGCCTATGTATACATCAGGACATTTCCAACTGAATGTCATGAATACATTTCTACAGATGTTTAGTATTTCTAAGCAACTCTTCCACTGTCTTCACCAACTCTCCTCTCCAAAACCCCAAAGAACTTTATCTAAAACTCAAAATTTTAATTAGGAATTTAAAATGAAGAAATTCTCATCTAGGCCGGGCATTGTGGTACCCTTCTACAGTCCCAGTACTTAGTAGGCTGAGATAGGAGAATCAACGTTTCAAAGCCAGCTTCATCAACTTAGGAGCACAGAAACTTTGTGAGACCCTGTTTCAAAATAAAAAATGAGATAGTTCTGGGGGTGTACCTTTTTTTTTTTTTCAGTACTGGGAACAGAACCCAGGGGCATTCTACCTCCGAGCTATACCTCCAGCCCTATTTTTACTCTTTATTTTGAAAGAGTCTCAATGAGCTGCAGAAGGCCTCACTAAGTAGCTGACCCTGTCTGTGAACCCAGATCCTCCTGTCTCAGCTTACCAAATGATAGGATTACAGGTGTGCACCACCATGCCCAGCTGGGTGGGGGCGTATCTTGGAGATAGTAATACCCTTGGGTTCAATCCTCAGCAACACACACACACACACACACACACACAAAAAAAAAAAAAAAAAAAAAAAAATGGAAGGAAGGAAGGAAGGAAAAATAAATTCTGATTTAGAATGAAAAAAAATAATAAATAAGTAGACTATGTAGAACATGGCTTTCCAGCCCCTTGGTCCAAAATAGAAAAAAATTAAAAAATAATAAACAAAAGACAAGGCAAAAGCAAGTTTGTGGTCATCCATTACAGATCAGTTATTTTTTTAGCTTTATCACCAAATGCCAAACAGGACATTCATTTTCCTACCATCCATTAGATCCCACCAATTCAGAGTTATTTGATAGCTGTAGAGCTAAGTTTTATCTGTATTGAACAGGTTTTGCTTATGAAGACAACTCTGAAAGCCATTGTCAAAATAAGCAAATATATTGGCATAAGAATCCAAGAGAGGTAGACATTCATCACAAATTAGGGTAAGGAGATAAATAAAAGAAACAACTATTTCCAAATTTAAATATCCTGAAGACCACCACCAGAAGCATCAGACCAAGGTTGGTTTCGGGATGAAAATAGCCAGAGGCTTCCTTGTTGAATTCTGATTGTGTTGTTATTCTGTTAACTCTAAGCCTAGGGAAAAAGGAATGATAAAACATTGCAATAGCTCTATCTTCAGTCCACCTCAGCTGCATGGCTGGGACCTTCCTATATGTAAATCACACTCACCTGTCCTCTAGCAGGTTGACGGGTTTCTACCAGCAGCTGAACACCTTGGAAACAGCAGTAAATAGAAGAAAAACTGCCCCACAACCCAGCAAGAATAGCTCCTGACCTCTGCTGTGGTTCTTAAAGATTTATTTAGCTCTTTCTGGTTTTCTATGCAAACTCTCCTGGAAACACTAAAAAAGACTTCTACTTTTGAAAAAACCGCCCCAGGAGTGCCCCTGGTCTCCCTTCCTTTTTCTTTCTTGCCTCTGCAGCTTTAGAGGGGATCCGTGCTAAGTGCACACAGCCCAGGGCTCCCTTGGGCCACAGTGTTTCCTTCCAGACCCTTCTCAGGACTATTAACTAGATTACAAGAAAACATTTCCCTAGCTCTTTATCCATAACGCAAATAGAGGTGATCTACGCATAAAAGCTCAAAATCCAGTCCTCCCGAACTAAACTGTCTCAGCGTGTGTTTCTGCCTAATGTTCATGCACAGAAAAATAAAAACTGCAATTAGAAACACTGAAAGGAAATGGAATTCTAGCCCCCAAAACCCAACTGGCCAATTTCTAGCCACAGTGTGTGTGATCATTCATTGTATTTTTTTTTCCTGAGAACTAAAATTAAATCTGTTATTATTTCCCCACTTAATAGTTTAAGTTCAACAAATGGTTGTAAATATTTTAGCATGCTAAAAGCTTTTTCTTAATAGGGGCTCATTCAAAATATAGGATAGTAATTAAAAAAAATACTGGTGTTTATGGTCTGATACTCTGACTATTAAAATGAGCTATGTATGAAAAATAGATATTGTAAATGGTGATTATGGTTGGGGTGAGAGTAATCTACTTTCAGCTGAATATAGATAATTTATGTTTCCTATAATAGCACTTTCTATCTTGGGTGTTTGAAATAACTCAACACAAAGAAACTGATATTACCAAAAGCATGTTATAAAAATATTTCTAATTTTTATTTTCTACTGCAAAAATGCTGGTAATTATTCAGACTTTTTTTTTCTTGGTTGAAATTACTCTAAGAAAACCACTTCCTTTAAAGATGCATGATGGAGAACAGCCCTCTGCTCTTTGCAAAACACATCTGTGCAAAAATGCTAAGAAATCATTTCTAACATTTCATTTCATTTTTTTTACAAGTGCATAGTTAGTTTTATAATGGTAATTAGAATGTACTTCCAAATTTTCAAGATAGAATTTTGCATGAAACAATCCATTAGGTGAAGAATTAGTTGGGTCTGAAGTAAGGGGGAAAGAAGTCAAATCCTTAAAAAAAAAAAAAAAATTTACACCGACACAACAGTGCTATGTGACTTCAAGTATTTTCTACATGTTGATTTGTAGTGCATATGTTTACACAAAGGATTTTGAGTAGCTTCACAAAACACATGCATGCTCACATAATAGAATAGAAACAAAGACCATTAACAAAAGAGGCAGTTTATCTTTGTAGATTCCTCCAGTAAAACTGTAATTCTAAATCATGCAGACACTCTGGGCCACACCTACCTAAGAGAGGGAGGTTTATGAAGCAGAAAGATGTTGGGGCAGAAATGACAACCTTTGGGTCCCTGGATCTTCTTGCCATCAGTTTTCTCCCCCATCAGCAGAGACTAAAAGAGGAATGGGAAGTCCCAGGGAAAAGAAAATGCAGGGACAAGCAAAAACAAGTCCACAAAACTCACTGGGACACGCGCCGATCTTGTGTCCAGTGTGATGTGAGCGCCCGCTGGAGCTGTGGGATGCGTTCTCCCTTGGCCTCAGGAAGCTCTCAATCTAGTATAAAAGGGAGAGGAAAGGATGGTGCTGAAGAAAGAGTGCAATATCAGAATAAGAGACTCATACAGCAAGAAGCTACAGCTTAAGACTGCAAGGAGGGCATGATGTGGGCTAGCGGGAACACTCTCTGTCCACAGACTGGTGTGCAGAGAACTCTGCAGACAGCTCACGAGGTACTCACTACCCCGCGAAGCTGTGATGCTACAATCAATCCCTGCTCTGTCCTCACTTCCAGCTAGTGTTTCTTGTTTTTTTTTTTTCTTTTTTTTTTCTTTCTGTTTCTCTTCTAACCTGCCAAAAGCAATTTTTGTGTTTGTTGGTGGTTCTGAGGATTGAAACCAAGGAACTTTCTACTCTGAACTACATCCCCATCCTTCTTTTAATTTTTGTTTGTTTGTTTGTTATTTTAGAAAGAGAGTCTTACTAGGTTGCCGAGTGTCTCACTAAGTTGCTGAGGCTGGTCTTGTTGGGGTGAGTTCTCGGCTCAGGAACTCGGGGTCTGCAGGGTCCTTGGCTAACGTGACGGAAAAGAATTTCAGCACGCGCCAGTTAGAGACGTAGACAGAGGTTTATTGGGGGGAAAAGGGAGGAAATACACATTCAAGAGAGAATGCGGGCCACCTCAAGATAAGGAAGGCATATTGGAAAATTTGGGGTTCTCTTCTTATAGGGGACTTTCGTGAGGGGTGGGCTAGAGAAGGCATGTGAGGATGAGCTCAGTCCAGTATTCCCAAGGCGGTTTATGGTGGGTAGGTGGTCTGGTCGGCCTTAGGGTGGATGATCTCAGTCCAGTAGTCCCGAGGCGCTTCCTGATGGTCTGGTGGTCTGGTCATTCTTAGGGTGGATGATCTTGGGTTGATTGGGGTCCTCATTAGTTGATTGATGGATAAGCTATGATATCCTAAATTATAGGTTTTTCTCAGAAATATTGTTAAGTCTAGGATCTACAGGTTTCCCAATAAATTATGGGAGAGTCCGGCCTGGGAAAGAGAACGGGTTTGTGGACTAGAGGCTGAAGCACTTCAGCTCCAGGTTCTTATATCAAAGTTATATTTTTACTTTTCCTGTCTGTCTCCTTTCTACCTACTTTTTCCTTCTATCCTACATCAGTCTTAAACTTGATATTCTCCTGCCTCAGTCTCCCAAATACTGTACTTACAGGCACATACTGAAATGGGGGTTCTTGTCCAGTGGGTTTTGATAACATCCAAGGATTAGGGAAGGCTATAGAAATATGAAAGTTCGGAGCTGGGCACTGTGGCGCACGCTTGTAATCCCAGCATTCCGAAGGCCGAGACAGGAGGATCGTGGTCCACCGACAGCCTCAGCTACTTATTGAGGCCCTCCACAACTTAGTGAGACCCTGTTTCAAAATAAAGAATAAAAAATAGGCAGGGGGGTTGAATGCCTCTGGGTTCCATCCCCAGACCCACACACAAAAAAAAAAAAAGCAAGAAAAAGAAATGTGAAAGTTTTAAATTAGAAGAAATAGAGGACAAAACAGTCCCCCCAGTGGGAGGTGGTCCCTGTAAAAAAGTGACCTTGAGGCCCTTGGAGAATAGGTTTTTAAATCTTCTTGAGGGTTTTTATCTGTCCTTTAGGACTGGTCAGAGTTAGGTTTTGGAGACAAATGACTGCACAGCTTCAATTCTTAATTTGAATGATTATCTGTGGGCTGGTCAGGCCCCTGAATCCCTGGAGTCCATCAGTTTCTCACCTTCCTGCTAAACTCCCCCAGCCTCGCAAAAAGCGGGGTACAGATAGCTGCTTTAGTTATTCCTGTTTTCAGGTCCTTTGCTGTGCCTCAGGTCTCCCGCCCGATGATGTGACTCTAACTGTTGCCAAGAAAATGGGGCAGCAATCTTTCTGACTGCCTCAAGCTGGTAGACAGCATTGTTGGGGTTATTGCAGCTTAGAATCTTAAGGGATGCATGATCTAGAAGACTGTGGAAGAAGGAATTCTTTATAAGACAATCTGTTTTCATAATCATCTGGAGATGGAAGGCTGAAGGAGACTGGTGATCTTGGCTCAAACTCATCCATGGTGGTTCAGGGGTAATCTACATAAAACACTGATACATTAGTACTTACACAATAATCCAGGTATCTAGCCATAATATTTTTTTGTATAACCCTTCACCTTCAGCCATCCACCTATTAGCATTTCAAATTTGAGGCCAGGTAGCCAATTCGATACCACCACTATGCCGAGGGCAAGTTTTATTTTTAAAATTTTTTTCATGGTACTGGAGATTGAACCTGAAGGCATTTTACCTCTGAACTACACCCCCAGCTTTATTTTATTTTTATTTTAATTTTTAAATAGGGCCTCCAATCTGCAATCCTCCTTCTTCAGTCTCTCAAAAGCCAGGTGTATTCGACCTCTGAGCTATACCCTCACAGTAAAGCTATACCCTTCACCCTATTGTAAGCCTTTAAAAAAAAAAAAAAAGAAACAAAAACTATCTGTCTCTTCACAAAACAAGAGCATTGCCTTTCAGTTGGTATTCAAAACATGAAAGTCAATGCTCAATAATGTAATAAATATTCATGCCATGTGCATGGAATCTATTTATTATAAACTCAGCAAGATCCCCATAATCATAGAACTTTCATTTTATTGGGGTTAAACCAGACAATATAAAATTAACAAAAAACAAGTAGCAGTGTCATCAAATAGTAAACAAATATAGATACTAAGTGATGAGCACATTTAAAGTAATATAAGGAAATAATGGGTGGTGTCTAAGGCTTGTCATTGTGGCGCTTGGAAGGCTGAGACGGGAGGATTGCAGGCGTAAGGCCTGCCGCAGAAAATTAGCATGATATTGCTTCAAGATAAAATAATAAATAAAATAGGGTTCAATTAATACTTGGTGTAGGAAGGAAAGAAGGAAGGAATAAAGGAATAAAGGAATGAAGGAGTGAAGGAGAGAAAATAAGTAGTAACTCAATCCCCCAACTCAAAAATTAGAGAAGGCCTCTAAGAAGTGACTGAGCTTAAGAATGAGTAGAAAGAAAAATCAGGACGACACAAAGATATAGACAAATAGTATTGCACTGGAGAGAAGAGACATTCAAAGACTTGAAGCTCATGTTTGTATTACAGGGATAAAATGAAAGCCAGTGGGCTCACCGAAGCACACTAGGGGAACATGATGTAGTCAGAATAATGGACAAAAAAATGGCTTGTTGAATAAGCTGTAGAGAAGATTGTTTTCTTTTGCCTAGCAGCTGAGTGATCATTTCAAAACATATCAGAGGATGTGACTCCTCTGCTCAAAAAATTCTGTGCTTTTCTCATTTGAAAGTAAACCCAACCTCTCTACTGTTAACTTAGGCATTTGTTTTTCCCCGTCTCATAACTATCTTTCTCTGCATACCCAAATGCTTTTCACCTTTATTTCACAATCAAAAGCCTCCTCTGTGATTCCCCAGATATCTGTCTAGAACACCGTGCTTTTATCAATCACATAGGTCCGATTTTTGTGTCCGACACTCCCCTTATTATCATTACCTTGGTATACATTTTTAGATTATTTTTCTTTTTCTGTTCCCTTTCTTCATCCTTGTGCTACAATCACCTGATGACCCAGGACACTATTTTGTACAAGGCTTTATATGGACCACGTTGAAGAATGTCAGAAATATAATGGGCGTTCGACAAATATGGGTCATGTCAATAGTGAATTAAATGGCTGTTGCAACTGGAGGGTAGGGACAGATTTAGGAAACTACTATATCAGTTCTTTAGAAAGCTGTAATATCAGTGTGAAAGATAATGCTCTCTTGGCTTGAGACATAGATAGAAATAGAGATAGGAGGCATATTTGGAAAATCAATATAAATTATAATGAATCAGAGAGGTGGGAAGAACAATAAGAGAAGAATTAAGTCCTGATGGGCTTGTTCTTAGAGGCAGAGAGGCCTCAAAAAGCTCTGCTAGAATACTTGTTTACTTAGATTTTTACTTATTTTTGTTTGAGAGTTTGTACTAAAATTGTGCAATAGATTAGACAGCTCAGTGGAGATGTCAAACAAGCAGTCGATACAGGAGTCTGAAGCTCTTGAGAGAAGTCTTGGCTAGAAACATAAACAATTAGTCACTTGCATAAAGATGCGTTTTTTTCAAAGCCATACATCTGGATGAGGTTCCCTGGGAGGAGAGAGCTGTCAAAGAAAAGAAGAACTAGAATCTCTCTTTCTTCCCTCTCTCTCTCTCTCTCTCTCTCTCTCTCTCTCTCTCTCTCTCTCTCTCTCTCTCTCTCATTTTTTTCCTGTCTTTCTCTCTCTGATATTTAGAATTTGAGATGAGCATGAGTCAGCAAAATAGACCAGAAAGAAGTAGCCATTAAGACAAGGAAAATCAGAAAATAATAAAAAGGTCTCAAGAAAAAAATGTATGGCCAACTGTATCAAATGATACTAAAAATCCAAATAAAATAATTCTAGAAATGTAAACATTGGGTAATAATTTTCAAGTCACATTGTTGACCTGAAAATTGCAGTTTCTATGGAAACATGGGAGAGAGACCACCAACAAATCATGTGTCAAAATGAGTATGTGGATCAGAATAAAGCATGGTATCACCCTATCTATCTACCTATGTATCAATCAGTTGATCTTAATCTGTTTTCTTTTTCTTATAACACAATCTCATGGACTGGGTAAGTTTATAAAGAAAACTTTATTTGGGCTTGTGGTTGTGGTCCAGATGGAGGAAACACGCTTTGTGAATACCTTCTGGCTGGCAAACTCTTCAGGCGGTACAGGGCATCACATGGCATGGGACAGAGAAAGGAAAGAGGTTTAATCAAACTGGCTTTCATAGTAGGTATACTCTGGAGCTAACCGTTAAGCCATTAGTCACATGAACGGAATAATCCATTCAGAGGGGAAGAGCCCTGATCACCTTTGAAAGGTCTCTCCTGCCTCCCTCTCTCATAATGAATATTAAATTTCAACATGAGTGTCAGAGAGGACCAGCCATATTCAAACCATAATGTCATCTTGATACCCATTTACTCATCTCTATCTATATCCCTCTATCTAGTTTTCTGTCTTAATGTCTATCCTAGTCGCCATCCATTTGCCCATCCACTTATGCCTCAGATGAGAGTATTCAGAAAAGAATATCAGAGAGATAATAATGGCTAGTCCCCTGCTAGGCAAGTATTCTTAAAAAGGGATAAAACTTTCAAAATGAGACCAGTAGATCTTGGGGTAACTATAAAGGAGAAAAGTCTGGTCTGAGAGAGGAAGTTCAGCTCCTGAGAAAGACTTCCTGTGAAAAGGAGAGAGTTTCCCAAGAGAAAGCCAATGAGAGGAGAGAGAAAGACCGGAAAGCCAATAGCAGCTTTCAGCAGAGATGCAATTCAGGGACCAGGCTGATAAACGGCAAGGGTGCAGTTCAGAGGTTACTTAGGCACGTTCAAATCAAGTTGCAGGATGCAAGACGAAAAAGCATCCTCACTGTGATTTGTCATGGTAAAAGAATCATGCCACATCTTTGGGGGATGCAACGTTGGCGCAGGTTCACATTCCCGACGCATCCCGCATAGCCAGATTCTCTTGCTCTTTGACAGGGCATGGGGGAGATGGGCCTCTGAGATTTTCAGCCGCAGAGCAGCTCCTCAGGAGGGCTGACCTGCCTTCTTTCTGATGAGTTAGAAGCTCTTCTCCTGAGAGACCATACAGAGGGAATAGATGAAAAGTGCCTGAAGTGTTACATCAGGGGCCCTTTGTGGTTTTCCCCTAGGAAAAGATATGAAGCTTGGAAGCAGAACCAAAGCTAAGAAAACTTGGGTTTAAAAAGGGAGGAGAAATATAAAATATTTTTAATATGATTTAAGTCAAAACTGTCCATGAATAATTATTCTTTATCAAGTTCCACCTTGCTGGGTTGGAAAAGATGGATTGGACCATGTGCCTGGGAACAATGACCTAGTTATCTTGCCCTTGTACAATCTTTCTCAGGTCTCTAGACTCCTGATCACCATTCAGTTCATCTCCATCTTCAGATCGAATCACAGGCAATGCTCAGAGACAAACGTACAGCCAAGGCTGGGTGCTCTGCCAATAGGAATCACCTGTCACAGCCACGAGGATCATCCCCTGGCCCAGCCCACAAGGATCTCTTCCTGAAGCCTACATCTTCCTGCCTCTCTGAGGGTCTTCCCTTGATTTCCATCTGGCCCCTGGGCCCCTGGCACAAGAAATGCAGTGAATTTGGCCTTGAGAAAACACACTTACTTAATTCGAAGACTTTTTCTGTGTCTTCTCTTCTTTTCTATTGTTCCCAGACGTAGACATTGTGACTTGTGAGAATGGTCCAGGGAAGGAGAAGAAGAGAACACAAAGAAACACTACTAATCAATCTCTCAAAAGCATGCTCCATCTCACATGACAAATCCCAAGTCTAATTTCCACCTAAAAATCACCCTTACCTTATTGTTATACTATAAGTACTTTTGATTTTTTGTTTTTCTTGGAATTTTCCAGGTTAAGTGTTTTTATGCAATCCCATTATTTTCTCCTACCTAGACTCTCACACTCATTATCTTTCACGATCTTAGTCCCACCCACATAGCACTTGTTTTCATTTTCGTGATCCTTAAATACATCTTCTGGAAAAATACCATTTCAGGCAAGAGATTGCCTTCCCCCATAATAGATTAAACACACACAAACAACTGAAAAGTTACTCAAACAGAAAATGAAAATTGGAAAAAAATTGGTAATGAAAGGATTCCACATTCAGAAATCTGATGCTGTTTAAAAAGGATCCCAGAAGCCAGGCATGGTGGCGCATGCTTGTAATCCCAGCATTGGGGGGTCTGAGGCAGGAGGATCACGGTTTGTGGCCAGCTTCTGCTACTTAGTGAGGCCCTTTGCAACTCAGTGAGACCTTGTTTCAAAATAAAAGAATACAAAGATAGGGCTAGGAGTGTAGCTCAGAGGGAGGATGCCCTTGGGTTCCATCCCTAGTGCTGAAAAAATAAAAATTAAAAAAATAAAAAGGGTCCCTGGAATTCATTTTCTTTTTTTTTTCCAAAATGGACTCATGTTTTGGATAACTTACATGAGTGAAAAGTTAAATCATTAGTAAAGCCTAAATCATGGCCAATGTAATATTCTTGGTTATAGCTTTGTGTGAACACATAGCTAATACTTTATAAGCATTTCAGTATCACTGTTAACTGAAAACATAGGAGCTTGACTGAGACTGCTTTAAGATAAAAAAGGGATTGTGACTTTTATAACTAGATAAGAAAGATAGTAATTAACTCTAACATAAAATGGATAGAATTCATTATTGCTTAATTGCTGCTACAGCCATTGCCAAAGGAAAAAAAATTGATTAGGGATACCAAGCATACATCATTCCTATCCTAAAATGTTTTTGTTTTGCACAACACTTAGTGTTATACCTAATCTTTCTAATTAGCTAGTAACCCTTCAGTCACTATTTAAACAAGTTCTGATAAAAAAAATAACTAATATGCCGGGCATGGTGGCACATGCTTGTAGTCCCCATGCTTGGGAGGCAGAGACAGGAGGATCGCGCAGGTTCGAAGCCAGCCACGCTGGCTTAAGAGACTCTGCTTCCAAATAAAAAAGTATAAAATAGGTCCGGGAGTGTAGCCCGGAGGTAGAAGGGTTTCCAGGAACTCCAGTACCAAATAATAATAATGATAATAATAATAATAATAATAATAATAATAATAATAATAATTAATAATAACAACTAATATGAATATAAACAATAATATTAGATGGCCCCCAAACCTTCTAGTTGGGTGTTTTAAAATAATGGCCAAACTTTAGAATTTAAAAACTCTTTGATAAATGAGATTCAAAGTTTCCATTGTGCATAGAAGCATTTTTCTATTTTAACTTAAGTCCTCACCAAAGTAATACAGAACTTACATAGGCATAGCTACTTTATTTCTTAGAACTATAGCAACTGGAAATTTCTTAGCAGAACAGGATTTCCTTGTTTTTAAGAAAGCCACAAACACCAAATGAATATTGCTAACCCCGGGCCATATTCAATCTTATGGGTAGGGGCCAATTATGCAGACTGCTGTATTAGTGTATTTTTATTCCCATGGGCTTTCAGAATATCTTTTCTTCATTTGCCGAAGGAGCGATCGGGAGTGCCGATGGTTTTGGTGTAGAACATCAAACACAAGTTTGCTCTGTGGGCATTTTGTTTTGTTTTGATTCTGTCTCTTTTGTTTTGTGTTAGTTTTCATGAAGACAAAAATAAAAGCATCTTTTGGACAGCTTTCTTCTTGTCAATCAAAGAGAAAATACTTTTCTGGTGTCTTTGGAAGTGTCCTTTTTATTTATGCACTGGGCTATATGATACCAAAGTAAAAATTCTGGAAGGTGCAGAAACGTGATCCCAGGGTTCAGTGGGCACGAGAAGGGCTATATTTGCACAAGTTGCTGATTCGTGATTTATTTTGTGTCTCCAGAGGAAGTGGTTTTGTTTATCTCAGATTGTGCCTTTTTCTTAGTATAATTTGAGCTCCAAGAAAACCCAAGCTAATTATGACATAAAATACAAGGTAAATTCATAATAAAAAAAAAATCTTATTTTAAAGAGAACATTTATCATTTTGGAATAGTGGTTGACCTTATTTTTTGTAATTTAATTCCAAGTCCCTTGCCCATGCTGTAAGAATAAAAAGTAAAATAAATAAATTAGGTTAATAGGAATAGCAAAGACAGGCTTTTGCCTTAGCAACTATCAACAACCTCATATATTCTAAGGTAAGTTACAGCAAAAGGCATAGAGCATATAGAATTTAATAGTTTGTGTTTCGGGTTGGTTTAGTCTTTTATTTCCATTATTTTTTTGAAGCTTCAAAATGCTTCCCCAAAGCATAGACATGGAGTCTCAGATGCTATCATCAGACATGATCAGGCACATTTTTTTCTATGAAGTTTTCTTCTGGCTTTTTATCTTGTTTCTAGGTAGTAAGTATTCATGTAAGGGGAGAGAGTGGCTTTCCTATGTCATGACCTGTGGTTTGTATCTTGTTCAATCAAGTTCAAAACATAACGGCGATTTACTGAAACAAGGGCTGACCTAAAATCCAGATTCATTACAGAGCAACCAGCAAGTTTTGTTTAACAGGCAAACACTGGCTGTTGGACCTCTCTAAGGAAAGCACGTGTGCAGGGGTAAGGGAAATGATTAGAAGCTTGCTCTCAGAGATGCTTCTAGAAGAGATAGGAGCTTAAGCAAATGCCTGGTTAACGAATGAAGAAAACAGGATAAAAAGAAATAAAATCCTTAATATATCCAAGGACACATAGAGACAATAAAATATCAATGTAGTTAGGTAGTTAGCCAGACATGAGCAGGGTAGGAAAAGAAATGGGAGAGGGAGGAGCCTTTTCGAGAAAAGATCTGGGGATTGCCCTGCCCAGCTCTGTTTAGAGACTTGGAGCCATTGCATTGTAGCATTAGACACCGGGGGAAACTTTCCAAATGGCAGCTCAAAACTTAAAAGTAACTGCCTTAAATTATTTTGCATGAGGAGGGGTGGGACTTCTGGAAAATGGAGGCAGACTCTGAGACCAGCCAGCTCTGTGATCTTCCTGGTAAACCCACCCAATACAACCTTTCATGGCTGCTCTGAGTCTCTGGAATGAAATCTTTATTTGGGGGAGATAAGAACCAAAGGAAACTCACTGCCCTGTGACAGTATAATAGACCTTAAATCCTCTCTCCAAACTATGGCAGGTTCTAGGAAGTAAAAGGACTCTATGTTTAGGTTTGTCATTAACAGAAATTGCTATGATTAAAAGACTAATTATGTCATTTCATCAAAAAAGGGCTAAAGCCAAGAAAAGCCATATTTTTTATTTTTATTTATTTTTTTGTGGTGGTACTGGGGTTCCTGGAAGCTCTTCTACCTCCGGGCTACACTCCCAGACCGATTTTTACATTTTTATTTGGAAACAGGGTCTCCTAAGCCAGCACGGGCAGCTGGCTTCCAACCTGAGCGATCCTTCTGTCTCTGCCTCCCAAGCGCGGGGATTACAAGCCTGCGATACCACGCCCTGCAAAGCCATATTAAAAAAAAACAACAAAAAAAAAACAAAAAAAAAAAAACCAAGCTTTAAAAAGATTCAAAGTCAAAACCACAAATGAGGGCTATTTATTGCCCATTTTTTAATCTTCAATTTATTATTTATACTCTTCAACACTCAGGCAGAATTAGTGAAGATGTGTAATCCTGATACGATGATAATAAAGCAATTGTTAGAAATAAGTTATTTTATATAAGTTCAAAGGCAAGGCACTCTCCTGCATAAACATGTCACATTTAGTCGATCATTATAAGGAGTGCTAAAAATATTATCTCCTCATCCTAACAAAATAATGGGATGAAATAAAATTTACTTGAACCGTTTAACCCTAGCCAAGATCTTACAGAAAGATGCAAAGTTGAAGGCAACCTAATGCTTTTTTACAGCTTATAAAAGTGCCAGTGGGAATCCACAGTGTGTGGCTATTTTCTTATATATATATTTTTTTTTTAAGAAAAAAAGCCTGGACCCCAGTGGCAGATCAAAGATTCACAGAGTAAAGGAACAAGATGTCCTGGGTATTGGCAATGAGGGATACATTATCTAGAAAGGCTTAAAACAATAAGCAAGCCAGCTAAAAGCAAATTTCTTTTTATTTCTATTTTATTGCTGGGCTGGAGGTTGAGCACAATATTATGATAAAGCCTCCCTTCTCATGGGAGGGCCATTCCCCTTTCCACCCTATCCTCTGATTAGCTGGATCTTCTGGCTGTGAAACCCACTATTGACAAGAAGAGAAAATCCAGATTTTTTGGTAAACATCTCTCTTAACTCTTGCCAAGAATGATCATTTTAATGAAGACATAAAATCTCATTGTCAACAAATAAATAAAATGTGAAGTGACTGTATTATAGGTATCCATTGTATCATAGTGCTGTATTTTAGGTCATTTACAGGAATGAAGCAGAAATATAAACAGGTAGCTCCACAATTTAAGGAAAAATCTCTTATTTTCGGATGGCACGCATTCAGCATTTTAAGTGAACATGTTTTTGAATGGAGTGTTCAAAATATCACCACAAATCTTTTCTTCATTTCCTTAGTAAAAAAAAAAATACTTCTGATGGACTTCAATTACCAAGATTAAAAGATATGATAAATTCCATTAACATAATGTACAGACACAGTGAGCGTTTTGGAAGTGTTTTTGTTATAGCTAACCCATTCTTTGTAATATGTGCAAGCTTATACCCTTGCAGTTTCTACATGGAAGATATAAGAAAGGTGTCACATTCAAGAAAAAGGTAAATGAACACACACACACACACACACACACACACACACACACACACACACGGAAGGGGAAAGGTATTTCCAAAAGATCAAAAGGGAATGTGCAAATTTTGTAGTGCTTTATATATAACCTTGTATTCTTTTTTTTTTCTGGTGGTTCTGGGGTTCCTGGAAACCCTTCTACCTCTGGGTTATACTCCCAGACCTATTTTATATTTTTATTTGGAAACAGGGTCTCTTAAACCAGGGAGGCTGGCTTGAACCTGCACAATCCTCCCGTCTTCGCCTCCCAAGAGCGGGGATTACAAGCGTGCGCCACCACGCCCGGCTACATAACCTTGTATTCAATCAGTGTTTTATATGTGTGACCCTATGGAGTCAGAGATTTACATATAATCATTTTTGGCCAGGATTAACCTCATATGAAACACATCAGAAAACTGAGATATGGGCTAGCTTCTGAAAAGTGGGCACTAGTTTTTATTGTTGTTGTTGAGAAAAGGAAGAGAAAAAAGGAAATTCAAAGATGGACCAAACAGGGAACATTAATAATTAATCCTACATACTTAAAGATCTCTTCATTCTATATCATAGCACTGTTCTCTTTTCCAGGACAGAAAGATGTTACATCAAAAGGCAAAGGAAGGGAATTAAATAAGAAATAGGTGTTTCCCAAAGCTGAGTGCTATATCAATCTTCTTTGTACACACACACACACACACACACACACACACACACACACACTGATAATACTTTGAACTTCATTCCATCCAGTCATTCTCTCAGTTAAACTATTTCAAGAATACCTACCAAGGATTGGCACTACTGTGTGTTGGCTACTAGAGAGGGGGGAAATGGACAAGGTGCTGTAAAAATAGATATGTCCAGATGCAGATTATGTATCATAGTTTCTGGAGACATCGAGAGCCACCCAGGCAATTCCAGGATTCTGAGCCTCAATTAACATAAAACAGAAAGCTCAAATTGTCCATTGTCATCTAAAATATGATGGTTTCATTGCTGAGACAGAGCAATGGATGATCTGGACTAGTCATTTCCAAAGTGTATGGCCAAGCATACACTCAGATTTTTGTTTATTCATTGTAAAATTCTCTGACCTGAATAATTTTGTTGAATACAATAAAAATGAACTACAAGAAAAGTGACATTACAAAAAGCATATCAAATACAAGCCAATCGTTTTTACTATTAGACATAATACTTGCCAACACAAAATTACTCTGTCAAATTGCTCTCAAACTTTCCAAAGGGTCAGTCTCAATTTTGGTGCTCAGCATGTCAGAGAGAAATAGAGGAGGTTTTGCAAACAGTCCTCCTCCTGTGAATGACATGTCTGCACTAGATTATATGCTGGGAGTCGAGCAGATATAGCTAGCATCCGATGTTATGCAGGTAGATTCAAAACTCTTTGGATCTGTATCAAAGGAGGACTGCTTTGTGAAGCCATGTCAGTCTAAAAACAAAGTACTAGGAAAGCTTAATTTTAATTGTCCAGTAGTGACATAGAAAAATTCCTGGTCCATGAGAGAAGCACTTGGTAAAACTGTGCTGAAGGAGTGAGGAAATATCCAGGGTAACAGTGGGACTGTGCAGAGAATACAAAGAGAATAAGGCTCCTCAGAGAATGTCAAGAGAGAAGAGTATATCTTCTTTGTATACACACACACACACACACACACACACACACACACACACACACAATATGTGCCTGGGAAAGGTGACTATAGGTGTCAGCTTTGTCAGATAAAACAAAGAAGCAAATGATGTGAATGCTTAGGAATTCATCAAATGGAATAGAGAGAAAAAGCCTTACTGCACATCAAGTCAACCACATTAAATAAAAAAGAAAAAAAAAGATGTCCGTTGATGACGTGCTTGACAGTGGCATGAAGCCACTCAGTCTTAAATTTCATCAATGAAAATACAGTATCTAAAAGTACTACCACCACAACAAATGGGATGATCCAGAATAATCAGTTCAGGCTATACCATTTTACAAAAGGTGTTTGATAAATAAGAGACTCTATAGGCAGGCATTAGAGTAGCAAAAGATACAAGATTGGATTAGATCATTTCTTGCTGTACAATGAGCTGACTCTGTTTCCCGTGTTACAGTGAGTCAGGAGTGACTGTGGCTCTGAGCATTTCTGGTGGTCACTCTAACAGAACAGATCATCATCAGATATAATAACCATTCCTCTTACCATCTGTGAAGCACTTACAGGAAGAGATGATGGTGTGTGCTCCCAGATCCTGTCTCAGGATGCAGATATTTCCACCTTCCAGGAATGTGGCCTGCTACAGGCTGACAACTGAGTCTCTCTGCAGAAAACGTCTCACTCCCAGGAGTCATCTCACCTGAGGTGCACGCCCCTCTGGGACCACCAAGTGAGATGATTATTCCCAGAGACAGGAGAATACCCAGGCACTTTGTTACAATTCACAAGAGTGCTCATGACCTTGCCTTGATTGCAGCAATATCCCAGCTGTCTCTCCCTCTGCTCATATGTGATCCTCCACTCCTTCCACATGGTCTTGTGAGTCTCCACACCTCACAGAATAGCTCTTTCAAAATCTGCTTTCCAGGGACCCAACCCAAGCCAAGAACCTGCTAACCATTTTGCATGTACCATCTTCTCTATGGAACTATGTCAGTGTTGTTGTGTTATGTTACATGTGCTATTATCTCGATGCAGATGTTATTATATCCATCTGAGAGATGAGAATAATGACATTCAAACATAGTAGGAAACCAAGATAAGCACGTGTACTCAAAGCTGAGGCAACGCTAGCAAGTTTTCCTCTTTTCACCCTCCCAGGATCCTCCTGAAATTTGTCATACGTAAAAATTAAGTATGATTACCAGTGAATTTTGTATGAAAATATTAAGCTTGCCGAGCATGGTGGTACACACTTGTAATCGCCGCGCTTGGGAGGCAGAGACAGGAGGATCGAGCAGGTTCGAGGCCAGCGGCGCTGGTTAAGAGACCCTGTTTCCAAAAATTAAAAAAAAAAAAGTATAAAATAGGTCTGGGAGTGTAACCCGGAGGTAGAAGGGTTTCCAGGAACCCAAGTTCCACCAAATAAATAAATAAATAAATAAATAAATAAATAAATAAATAAATATTAAACTTGTTAACATAAAGAAATAAAGAACTCTTCAACAATAGCCACCGAATTGTGAATTCTGGTGAAAAGTTGTTTCTTGCCATTTTCCTCCTGATTTAATTAATCTCTTCTAAAACACACATAAGACTGACCAATTTCTCTGTACAATCTGAACATCCACAAAGTGCAGGTGATGGAGATCTGTAATATGGTGAGTTACACTTGTCAGAGTTCATTCCTCAAGAGACAGAACTTTGCCATGGATGAGGTGTTTGTCTTTTCTGTCTGAATAGGCTGCTTCTCAGAGTATAAACTTCCGGCCAAGTCCCCAAATTAGCTCTCTGTGTCTCAATTTCTTAACAAGGACAGTAATACTATCTATTCTTTAGTGTTATTGCAAGGATTGAATAATGTATATATTAATTTATAATCAAATGAATTTAGGACATGCTATTTTTATCATTGATTTAAATTTGTAAAAATATAAGATTCACAGGCCAGGTATGGTGTCTTATGCCTGTAATCTCAGTACTTGGGAGGCTGAAATAGGAAGATCACAGGTTCAAAGCCAGCCTCAGCAACTTAGTGAGACTCTCAGTAACCTAGTGTGACCTGTTTCCAAATAAAAAATAAAATAGGGCTGGGGTAGAATAAAATAGCTTGGAGGTAGAATGCCCTGGGTTCAATCTACAGCACCACACACACCCACACATACACATACACATACATATACATATACATATACATATACATATACATATACATATACATGATTTGTGACCACTAATAATAACTTCTGCTATAAGTAAAAATTGAAAAATGCTGAAAGATGGATGTAGTAATGATTCTTAATGATGTCTTGAATGGCTTAATCCAACCAGAAAACCCTAAGAAGGCAGAGTTCCTCATAACATGGTCATAGGATGTTTGCCTTTGAGCATGCCATGGAATCACAAATCGGAACAGTCTTCTCATGAGGCAAAAGGCAATCATTAAAAATACAAACAACAAATGATGGCGAGGGTATGGAGAAGTGGGAACTCTAATACATTGTCGGTGAGATTCAAATTAGTGCAACCACTTTGGAAAACAGTATGGAGGATCCTCAGAAGAATGGAATGAACTTACCATATGATCCAGCAATACCACTTCTGGGTATCTCCCCAAAGGAATGGAAACCAGACTGATGCATGCTTATCTATGTTCATAGCTGCAGGATTCACCATTGTCAAACTATGGAACTAGCCAAGATGTCCATCAACAGATGAAAGGACTACAAAACTATGAGATATGTACACAATGGAATTTTTCTCAGCCATGAGGAAGAACAAAATTATGTCATTTGCAGGGAAATGGATGGAATTGGAGGACATTATGCTAAGTGAGATTGGTCAGTCACAAAAAGTAAGAAATCGGCTGCTCTCCCTAATAAACGGAAGCTAGGGGAAAAAAGGGTCATAGGAGGAGCTCTAGACAAAGAAGGAGAAACCATAGATGAGCAAAAAAGGTGATCTGAAAGGGACAGGAGGGAGAAGAAGGAAATTCCCTAATGCACCTGATGTACTATCATACACATATCAAAGTCAATCACTAAACCACATGAAGAGACACAAGCTCTGGATTTGTGTACCTTAGCAAATAATATTTGCTCCAGTCGAAGTAAGGAACTATCTATCTATTGATAAGCCTGAACTTTTAAATAATATTTTCTTCTGAAGTGTTCTGAATAACACAGCACTAGTCTATTTATGCACAGGTATGGGGAGGAGACATCCCTAGTCGGGGTGAAGGTGGGATAGAAAAGTTGAAAAAAATATGATCAACTTCTGTATTTATTATTCGTTTATGCTTCAGGATCCTTGATGAAAAAGAAATTCTTAGATCTCTATCTAGAGATAGAAGGAAAGAACTGAGAAATTCTCCTAGAAATAATTATAGGTAAAAACAATTATTTTTTTTATCTGGACATTCAGGAGCTCGTGTTTGATTTAGCAAAAAAAAAAAGAAATCAAAATGAAAGGAGTATAACAAAAGAAATATGTTGTACGTTTTCATTGTTTTGATTCCTCTGCAGAGGGAATTTGCTTAGTCACAGATGCCAAAGTATCTTTTCAACAGGAGTTTTAATTTGCTCATTATCAAGAAGAGCTTAAACTCAGTGTCACACGGAAATAAAACCTACGTAGATAAAGCTGAAGTTGACTTTTGAAACCTGAAAAACAGCTGAAATCAAAACTGCCATCTGAGCCCAGCGTGGTGTCTCACACTTGCGATCCCAGCATTCAGGAGGCTGAGACCAGAGTATCATAGTTCACAGACAACTTCAGCTACTTAGTGAGGACCCTCCGCAACTTAGTGAGATCCTGTTTCACAAAAAAGAATAAAAAATAGGACAGGAGGGTGTAGTTCAGAGGTCGAATTCCCGTTGGTTCCATCCTCAGTACCACACACACACACACACACACACACACACACACACACACACACACACACATTGCCATCTGTAACGTCTTTCGGAGTTGCCGTCACTATCCTGAAAATTCTTCTGCCCAGTTCCAGATGGGCCTTGGGTTCCCATGAGCTGCATCTGGAAGGAGATGATTCCCATATGGATTGAGAAGGTGTCTGCCACTGTACTGGGTCAGGACAGGGGTCTGCATATCCCAGGAAGCGACCAAACAACAAATACTTCCCTCCCAGTTCTGCTCCTCATGAAGAAAAAGGCACCTGCCTTTCGACCAAGAAAAGAAGTAAGATGAACATTTTCTTGGTGGTTCATGCAACTTCGAGGACATGTGCACACTCAAGAATGCAGGCTGAAGTGTCTACAGTCAGGAGCAATATGATAGGACCTTCACTCTCTCTATTTACATCATCATAATCTATACATAGCAGAACACTACATTTTGGTATTTTTCCCCTTGCCGTTTTTCTTTTTCCTCTTTCTAGGCGTATTTTTCTTTCAAACTTTCTGTTATTGACTATGTTTTATTTTTCAAAAATGAGGAGGAAAGAAAAATAAAATTTTGTGCGAGCTTACAGATTTACTTCTTTGATTTTTAATTGCCACCTAAATTTCTACCATGCTTGCCCAAGACAGAACAGCACCATAGGAAGGTAAAGAAGTGACTGCCTTTGCCACACTCTGTGTTAGATAAACATGATCTGGGACTATTATACAACCCATGTCCAAAGTAGCATTTTTCTTTCTTTCAAGTAGGGGCTTAGTCCATGTTGTGTTGTTAGAACAGAATACCACAGGCCGGGAGATGTATAAAGAAGATACGTTTTTATGTCTTAAGTTCTAGAGTCTGAGACATTCATGATGAAGGGTTCCACATTGGGATGTTCATACTGCACTATTCTGTGACAGATAGAATAGGGCAGGACATCTAGGTCCAGAGGGATCAAACTCCCAGTCACATCCTCTTTCCAAACACACTAGTCCATTTGTGAGGGTGTGAAGTGGAGCTAAATATTTCCCAATAGGCCTCACCTTGCTATTTCGCTGCACTAGGGATTTAGTTTCTCACATATGATTTTTTTAAAACACATTCAAACCATAGCACTTAGTATCTCGTGCAGAAACCGAGACATTCAAAATTTGTAAAAATGCCTTCCAAATTTCCTTATGACTCAAGATTCTTTTGAAAAAAGAAGCTTTGTTCTAAAAGTAGAAAGGGTGAAATTCCCAATGAAAGAGGACTCTTAGAATCTATTCTGTTTTTTCTTATGGATTTTGACTGAGAGTATTATGGATGGCACTTAAAAATAAAACAAAAATGAGCAGTATTAACTTGACAATCTTTTAGCTCTTAAATCCATGACTCGGGAAATAATATTCTAGATATACTTCTGGCTTTCAAATTATTTATATTTTTAAAATTTTATGTATTTTTCTTATGAGTAAATTATCAATAATTCCTGAAAATAGTCTAGGCACATAAAAAGTATGATTTTTGCAAACAATTACGCTTTGCTTAAAAATACAGATATGTTTTTGATGTTTCGGTTCATTCCCTTAGCTTAATTATATGCTATAAAACTTTTGTCTAAGTATCCTGTTAACTACATATATAGAGCTCAACCCCAGGCCCAGATATGCTTCAATATGTATTTTCAAAGTCTCTCTGTAGAGTGTGGGTTGTAATAAAATATGTAGCCCTTGAACCTGGGCAGCATAGTCCCTCATCAGTAGAGCAACATATTTATTTTTTAGAGAAGAAAAATTCACCAGGGGTGTTTCCATCATGAGCGCTCCATCCACTCCCAGAGATAGCTAGGGTGGTGTTTTCTCTCTCAATCTCTACCCCGTCGGGCTCACTTCTCTATAAAATTATACGCTCTCCATTTATATCAAGTTCAAGGGCAGACCTTTCACAAGGTGTGATAAGTGCAGAATTGGCCTCTGATGATGGGAACAAAATGGGTTTTGCTGTTTACATGGAGTGAAATCCATCTTGTAACATTTGTTTAGAAGGTGGTTGGTGGGATGTCAGTTTTTTCCTGCAGGTTGAACCTGGAGCCCTAAGATCAGAACTTGCTTCACAGTCACATGTTAAAACCCTCAGACAAAAGGTCAAGAAACTTGATCTGTTCTTTAGTAACACTGGCGTGTCCCAACACGTCTTAGTTCTCTTGGGTTTGGTTTTGATCACTAGCTCACAAACAAAACCACCTCACTTTTGTGTTCAATGCTTTAAAATTACTTTGCATATTTAGTATTGTTATACAGTAGTAACAATAACAACAACACATAATGATGATGATGATGATGATAATAATGATCAAAGAATTTTGACTAGGGTAGCTATGTTTTCAATTCAGTATAAATTTATTTTCTAGTTAGTATCCACTCTCAGATAAGCAAAGTCTTTGTATACTGATAATTCTTTAGGCCAAAATAAAGTGTGGCTATAAATAGCTCACCAAGTACTTTGTGCGGTATGTCCCTATCTCTTTGCACTTTATTGTGATATGTTATTACAGCGAATCAATAAAGCGTATTAGAAAACTATTCCTCCGGAAGGGCTTTAGAAAGGAAAAGTGTAACTAACCCTTTATATCCTGTGAATAAACACATCTCTTTCAAATGATTCAAGGTAAACCCTTCCGGTCTCATTCTATTTTGACCAGGTACAGAGGGTGTTTCGGAGAAATGCTGGATTTAAAATGCCAGCTTGCAAAGTCATTAGTCTTACCAGTTCTCTGGTGACAAGAGTGCCTTTTCCAGGACAAGAACATGTTCTTTATTAGGAAGCCATGCAGAAGAAGAGTTTGCAGTTTACCAATTTATTACTAAGAAAAATTCAAAAACCTATTGAGATATTGATTAAAATTTCAGTGAAACCTCTGAATGGCTATTAGTAAAATTAAAGCAGAGTTATATCTGCCTTTAGAACAGTACTATACTGTTTCAATTATTGTAGCTTTATATGGTTTGAATCAGAAAATATATATTTTCTAGCTTTGTTCTTTTTCGAGATCGTTTTGGGTATCTAGAGTCCATATTCCATATTAGGATAGATTTTTTCTGAAAAATAAATAAATAAATATATGATAGTTTCACCTAAAAAAAAAAGAAAAAAATATTCTCTGGTAAGGAAGAAAGCAAAAAGAAATATTGAAATGTTATCTTTAAGTCATCAAAAGCTTGGTATCAGACAAATGAAACTGTTATGTGAGATTATCATTTTTAATTTTGGATAAATTGCTATAATACTAGATGTCAACCACTAAGCCAAGCATGGGAAGGAGAGATGGTGAGGGAACAGGGTGGGGATTGGGTAGGGGCTAACTGGGTGATGTGTGCATGCATGTCTACACAATTTTTTTATCCCACTATGATGTATGAATACAGTGCACCAATAAAAAATAAAATAAACACAAAAAGCAGAGTTGGGGGGGACAAGAAAGCATATAGATGCCTTGATAGATCCTTCTGTCACTACTCATATAGCATTTTTTTTGGGGGGGTGGTACTGGGGTTCCTGGAAGCCCTTCTCCCTCCGGGTTACACTCCCAGACCTTTTTTTTATTTATTTGGAAACAGGGTCTCTTAAGCCAGCGAGGCAGACTACGAACCTGTGAACCTGCGCGATCCTCCTGTCTCCGCCTCCCAAGCGTGGGGATTACAAGCGTGTGCAACCACGCCCGGCATCATATAGCATTTTAAAAGTAAGTGATAAGTAGGTTGTCACCGTGAGAACACTACTCCAGCAAAGGAGTGCAGTGTGAGAATAATAATGATAACAATAATTTTAAAGTGTGCAGTGTGACTCTTTCCTGTGCAAGATGGAGTAGAAGCCCATAATCCTGCCTAAGGCAAACTCGAGCCCAATACGCATGCCTGCCTGTTGTCCAGGGAGCCTGAGGTTCATAGTGGGAAGTATACAGAGGGGCCCTTCAGCTGTTGTCCTCTCCACTGCTACCACTCTGTTCAAGAAAATACATTCAAAACGTGATGGAGCACAAAGATGTCACCTGGAATCTCTTCTCAAATATTTGACCATCTTTCTTCTCTCACACAGTACAGAGCAGAGCTCAGAAACCATAGCTCAAATTTGTTTAAACATCAACCATGCAGCAGGTGTGAGATGCCAGGTCTTTTTACTCAATGAAGCAGAACTCATTTCCTAAACAAAGGCTTCCCAATGTCAAACATAGTTTAACCAGGTGATACCTTATATGTCAGGGCTCTGGACCAAATAACTAGCTATGTGAGGATGATCTATTGACTTCTGATCTTTTCACTGGCAAACTTCAAAGTCAGAGAATAAATGAAGGAGAAAATTTCCCAAGATTACCTGCAATTCTAAATTGTCCAAAATATACCAAAATGCAATTTTCATATAAATAAAATATGATAGAGTCAGGTGTGGTGCGGTCTTGTAATTCAGTACTTGGAAGACTGAAACAGTAGGTTGACAGGTATGCAGCCAGCCTCAGTAACATAGTGAGGCCCTCTGCAATTTAGTGAGATCCTGTTTCAAAATAAAAAATAAAACAGGGCTGGGAGTGTAGCACAGTTAAAATTCCCCTCAGTTCAATCTCCAGTGCCACAGAAATATGTGACAAATATATACTTATCCATAACATACTTTTTAATGACTTTCATGGGGGAAAAAAGTATAGAATTTTGTTTTGTTTTGTTTTTTCTTGTAGAATGAAACCAACAGGAAAGACAATAACTTTTAGAGAGATGGTATTTTTTTTCCTTTGTACCAGGAATCTCTGTCCAGCTCCTGAAATGCAGATCATGCAGAGAAGGCTGGAGGTTGTGTTGAGTTCTAAGGAAGACTGGAGATTCAGTGTTTTATAATCAACCTACCATGAGTATGTGCCCAGCAGCTTTAATTCACCCACACAGAGTATCACTGGAGATACCACCGTCCCTCCTCAGAAAGATGCGTGCACAAATGTGGCAAAGCAGTGAAGAAACACACAGTGGCCGAGAACCTGGCTCCGAGACTGTCTGCAACATGAATTTCTAACTCATTCACAAGCTTAATGACCTTTCTGGTCTCAGCTGTGACACAGTGCAACAGTACGAGTTCCCATCTGGTAAGGTGTAGATTAAACAAGGATGCATTTCTTCACTTGGAACAAAGCCCAACAGGCTAAAAGAAAATGAGATTTCCCTGTTTATGATTCATGCTTTCCAAGATGGGTAAGCATTCTAACCATCCACTCTCTAAGTAAGAACTTCCTGCAATTCTCTTCATCATTTTATATAAAGTATGCTGAACAGCAGGGTGAGCTATATTATTCTCCAAAGAAATAAACGTTTAATTGCGTCTTGCCTCTATTAAACCAAACTTTTGTTTGTCTATGATATTATTTTTAATTGTATAACTCAGTGCTTATGTACAGGACTTGACTATTCTTTTAAAGTATATTTAATGAGAGGGGCATGGTGGCACACTCCTGTAATCTCAGTACTTCAGGGACTAAGACAGGAGGATCACAGGTTTGAGACCAGCCTCGAAAACTTTGTGAGACCCTGCTTCAAAATAAAAATGGGATCAGACCTACCATATGATCCAGCAGTAGCACTTCTGGGTATCTTCCCAAAAGAATGGAAACCAAACTACCAAACTAATACATGCGCATCTATGTTCATAGCTGCACAATTTACAATTGCCAAACTATGGAACCAGCCAAGATGTCCATCAACAGATGAATGGATTACAAAACTATGAGATACGTACACAATGGAATTTTACTCAGCCATAAAGAAGAACAAAATTACATCATTTACAGGAAAATGAATGGGACTGGAGATCATTATGCTAAGTGAGATTAGTCAGTTACAAAAAGTAAGAAATTGGATGCTTTCCCTAATATGTGGAAGCTATAGAGAAAAAGAGTCATAAGAGAAACTCTAGACACAGGAGAAGAAGCCATAGATGAGCAAATAAGGTGGCCTAATTAGAGGGGATGGGATAGGAGGGGGGAGAGGGAAATTCTCTAATGTACATGATGCCCATTCACAAACATAAAAATCTATCACTAACCCAAACATGAGAAGGAGGGAGGGGGAGGGAACGAGGTGGGAATTGGGGAAAGCTAAATGAGCGTTGTGTGCATGTATGCCTCTACCATCTTGTACTCCATTAAAATGTGGGGCTACAATGTACTAATAAAATAAGCAGTGTAGCATAGAGGCATAAAGACCCTGGGCTCAATGCCCAGTACCAAAAGAAAGAAAAAAAGAAGAAAGAATGAAAGAGAGGGAGGGAGGAAGAGAGGGGAGGGAGGAAGGGAGGGAGGAAGGAAGGAGAAAGGAAGGTTGGTTAATGAAACACATGTCTATTGTTCATACTTCATTGTTAGTATATGATATTAAAGAAAGAGCACTGCCATTTTGTTACTTAATAACAAATCTAAGAAAAGGTATTTGTAAGGCGTTTTCGACAAAAAAATAAAAAACAGAGAAATTTGGATTGAAATGGAATTTGATTTGAATGAAGTTAAATTATCAGAAAAATATTAAGAATATAATCAAGACATCTAAAAAAGGTAAGAATAAGTTAGATGTACAATTTTAATATTAAAGCAGCATTATTTAAGTAATGTTAAGACTTTAATACTAAACAATTTTTGGTCATGATCTTAATTTCTATAAAAGAACCCAATGGTACAATTATATTTCCTAAAATGTGATTTGCTACCTTTATTGTATTTATTGTATTTCTGTCTATACAATAAAGAGATTACTTACTCCAGTTTCAGAGACAGAAGAACATTTTGATAGTCATTAGTTGGGATAAAATCTCTCTATATATGGATGAGTGCATGTCCGTTTGCTATTTAAATTATTTACAGAACTCACAGGAAAAAAAATATTTTCTCACTCTGTGATTGAGCTCCAAAGTGAGTGAGAAATATATTTTTTCAAGTTTCACAATACACAGTTGTTTTGCTTTGGTTAAATCCTATTATATTACACCAGACATTTCCTAATTTTTTTAAATAAATTATGGCCCGGAGTGGTAGTACACACTTGTAATCCCAGTACTAGGGAAGCTGAAACAAAAGGATGATGGGTTTGGGGACAGCCTCATCTACTTAATGATGCCCTCTGCAACTTAGTGAGAGCTTATTAAAAATAAAAAATAAAAAATAAGGCTGGAGGTGTAGCTCGGAGGTAGACTGTCCCTGAGTTAAATCCCAAGTACCACATACACACACACACACACACACACTCACACACACACACACACACACTATATATATATACACATATATATACATATATACATACACACGCACACACACATATATATATATATATATATATATATATATATATATATATACGTATATATATATATATATGGCGGATGTGATATATATGTGATATATATATGGCGGATGTGATGACGCATCCTGTGATCTCAGTACTTTGGAGGCTGATACAGGAGGATCACAGATTGGAAGCTAGCCTTGGCCCCTTACTGAGGCCCAAAGCAACTTAATGAGACCAATTTTCATGATTAAACGTAATATAGAGATAAATAGGGATGTAGCTCAGAGATAGAATGTTCGTGAGTTTAGTTTAGTACCCTCTACCTCTACAAATAAATAAATACACAACTACATAAGTAAGTAAATAAATAAATTTTATAAATACTTGCTTAGAGAATACACTGAGCTCTTGAAGATACATAATGTGTCTAATGAATTGATTCATAAAAGGGAAATCATTAGACCTTTGCTAGATATCTAATAATTTCTAAGGTCAGATGCAGCTACCTTGGTTTGGACAACAAAAATTTAAAAATGTGATATTATATGGATTATATTTAATTTCAATAAAAATCTGGTACTATATTACTGAGGGAAAAAATTTACATAATCATTTAGTTTATACCAACTCATGTTAGTATAACATTAGCCTCCTAAGAGCAGAGTGAAAATGAGGTGGCCCGGCTCTGCAATGAGAGGATGAATTCCTAAGATAGAGAGTTTAAATTCCACACCCAGGCAAAGAGCTGTGGTCCATTCTCTTCCCTGAGCTATTGACTGAAGGTGTCTTTGTCTCTAGTTCTGCACCTATAAAATCAGAAATAAAATATGTTTCTGAAATTACTTAAAGACCTCTGGTAGAAAGGTGAAGAATTCCACTGATATCTATATGGTACCATCCATCAAAGGAATAAGGACTATAAAGAAAAATGGCATTGTTCAAAAACAAATAGCTTCAAAGCAATAGATAATTAAACATAAATTAAGGCTAGATAAAATTTCCTTATGTTAGACCCTCCTAAAACTCATATCCTTGGTTGTTTGAACCTCGTGAACACATTTATTTTGAGAGTCTGTAATAAAAAAGCTAGTTATTTATGCATTATTGGTATTTATAAATTATTGTTTTAAAATATTGTGACAAACTCAATAGAAAAGGTTGTGAAATTTTGATAATATGATGGGTTAGTTGTATTCAAAATGTTTATGGTCATATCGTATGACTTACCTTATTTTAATTGCCCTCTAGCTTGAAGCATAAAAATCATTTAAATCTCTATGCCTATAAAATGGATGAATGTCATATGATACAAGGCTGATATGACATTATATGATTTAGCTTTTAAGTTTTTGATATATATTCTTCCTTTCAAATAAGAAGCATGATTTAAAATGCCTTGCATTAATTTTTTTAGCAATTTCCCTGTTCTTGGTCATATTATGCTTTTCTATTTAATGAACATGACTTTGTAAAATCTTTGAATTTTTAAAACTCTGGTTCTTTAAATTATATTTCCTAAATTTCTTAATACTTTTCCCCAAAAATAGTTGGCCTCTAGGTTCTTTTGCTTTGTTTGAGTCTAATCTCTAAGATTATTTGACCAATTTTTTGATAGAAGGGATTTTGACAGGTTCTGAAGAAGAAGAATAACATAGTATCATCTCCCCCTTTTTCTCTCTTGGAAGAAAATGGAAACAACCCAAACAGAGACCCAAGAAGAAAAGAATCAAAGGCCTCAGCTCTCAGCTATAGCTGCGCTCCCAGCTAACACCCAGCACAAACTTGCTGGCCATGTTAAGTGTACCTCTTTGAAAGTGTGTCCTCACCAGTCACCCCAGCAAACTATGAACAAACCTGACCTATCAGGTCCTGCCTGGATTTCAGATCTAGGAACAAAATAAATTATCATTCTTGTTTTAAGCTGCTATATCTTGGAGGTGATTTACCATATAGCTGTGGATAACTGAATCAGAATTGGTTATCAGTGAACAAGAAGCTGTCATTAAGAGATACCTAAAACATGAGGTATTGGTTTTAGGATGGTGTTAGGTAGAAGCCGCCAAGGCCTTAAGAAGGGTTAAGGAGAGTGAGTAAAATCCTGCATAGCGTCAGTGTGAGTGATAATAGAAACATGAAGGGCCCCCAGGACGGCATTAGCAGAAGTGAAAGGTCTTGACGCACTTGTCTGTGAAAGCTTAAAGAAAAGTGAGAAAGATGTTACAGAAACCTGAGGACAGACAAGAGGGTCTGATGACAGAGGAACAGAATGTCTAGCAGGTCTTTGGCCTGAGATAATGTGCGACTTAGAAACGTACTGTCTTGGCTTAGGCTTCAGAAGCAAAATTCCGCAGTCTGGGGACTTAAAAAATTAGGCATTGATTTCTTGCATTTCTGGAGACTGGAAGCCCAAGACTAGGGACCAACATCATCAGGTTATGTTCAGGATTTCTCACATCACCTTTTTTAATTTGTGCAAGAGAAAGAAAAAGATTTCTGGTGTCTCTTCCTCCTCTTATTAAGGATACCAGTAGTATTGAATCAGGGCCTCAATTTGACAATGTGTGTGTGTGTGTGTGTGTGAAAGTTCTACTAGACCCAATCACTTACAATTTCCATCACAACCAAACAAAGCCAGCAGGGGAACAAGACTTTAACACATGGGCCTTGAGAGGACATTCTGGATATAAAAGGACTGTGTCCTGACCTGTGGCTCTATGGTATTGAAATGTTCACTATGTCACGAGGCATCCAAAGTCAAAACCATGAGTGAGTAGCGTAGTCCCTGAAATGCTTAGAATGCTTGAGTAAGTTCACAAAGCAAAACAAAAGAGTTAGGACCATCAGCCCAAGGTTATCTTGAGCATCAGAAGTAGGCCATCTCAAAACTAAATCTTTCCTCTTCCCTTCCTGAGGCTTCGCCCACACGTAAGCCAGGTTCTCCTTTTAAAGAGTGATTTACGCAGGGGACACATTTGCAACAAAACTCAAGACCAAAAGAAGAAAGAAAAGAAAAAAATTTTTTTTTTGAGAAATAACTGTTTAGGTAGACAGCGAGGGTCACCCTTTTGCCTGGAAGACTTTCTCTTCCCTCATCTCCCTCAATCCAGCCCAACAAGCCTATTGGAACTGGGGCAAGTTGGTAGATAAATCTATGAGAAAGATAGGAGAGGTTCAAGGGTAATATAGGAGCTGAAGAGAAATTAATGGGGCATTTAAGATGAGATGAGATTCTTACCTTTGTTTTCTTTTTTTTTTTTTAAACCACCAGAAGTAGTCGTGGTAAGTAGACACTAAGCAACCATAGGATGACTGGGAGGTGCCAGGAGCCTCTGCTAAGATGCTGAGTGGACAACCCAGCCCTGAAATACAGGACTCATTTCAAGAGCTTCTGACTCTCTAGCGTGCTTGGCGAGCTTTGAGAAAACACAGTATCACTCCCCTCCCCTACAAAGCCCATTATGCTGGGGTTACAGATGCGGCCAGATATTTGGGAGACCACCTCCTGAATGTAATAGGAAAGCTACGATTTCATTCCTTCCATAGATAAAAAAAATGTTTACACTGTCCATTTTGTTCTCAAAAGATAAGCACAGAGTTACTTTCAAAGTTGATAAAAGGAGGTGCCCAAACTTTTCCCTTTCTCTGTCTGCCTCGCTTACCTTTTCTTGCTATCTCGATTCCTTGATTTTGTTCCGGACCCGATCGCCAGCTCCTCTGGGGTTTGTTAAAACTTCATGGCCTGCTTCCCTGGGGGTAAGACTTAAAAAGGAAGGGCAGAAAAGGCTCCTGAGGAGCCCTATTGAAGGTCAAGTTCAGAAGCTATGTGGTTAATGAGATCTCTGCAATGTTACCGGGGCTCTGTACCACCAGCGCCAGAGCCCCGCTCTCCAAAGTTTTGGAGGTCCAGAGGGCAGAAACGTTTCCTACTATGAACTGCTGAAGAGATGAAAGAATCATTCTCTCCCTGCCCTGGATTTCAGATTTTCCTGTAAAAACCAGAATGCTATTGGCTGGCAGGCAACTAGCCTTAAAAAAAAAAAAAAAAAAAAAAAAGAAGAAGAAATAAAATGGATACAGGAAAAGAGAGAATCCAAAAATAGGCTTCCGTCAACTATTCAGAAAGAAATCCCACCAGTCCAGCAGTGTGACAGAGCTCATATATGCACAACTCGCTTACGGTGTTAAAGAAAAGAAAATAAAGGTTTTGTGTTGGGTTTAGTCTTTCTGAAGAGTTTTTCCAGAAACATGAAAGAGAGAACATTTTATGTGTCTCGGTGCTCTTCAGAATCATCCCGTGTTATCTAAGAGAAAGAGCAGCTGGAGACTTTTTTCTGCAAAAAGGTGTTTAATTTTATACTCCAGGCAGCAGCAACAGCAATCACAAAAGTTATTAGAGGAAGCCAACATTATAAAGCAAGTTGTTTTACGGCGATTCCAAGTGCAGGTTAAATTTGTGAAACCGCCCCTTCACGACCAAAGGGCCTTTCAGCATCTAAGGTAATTTTTAACGTGGTTTTTTTTTCTTATTTAATTGGCAGTTTCGTGAAATCTTCATGGCACATTTCCCCTACATGCTTATTTTCTAAACTGTGTTCCTATTTTATGAGTTTGCGTTTGCCTTGGAGCATGCGTGTTTTGTAAACACATGCTGCTGAGGATATTACTGGTCAGTCTTCATGATTGTAGGTAAGAGCTTGCTTGAATAGCACCTGGCACGTGCAGTTTATATGTATTACTTAATTTGTATTTTGCAAATAACCAACAGAAAGCCAGGCAAGGTGGTACATCTCTGTAATCCCAGTCCTTGGGAGACTGAGACAGGAGGATCTCGGGTTCAAGGCCAGCCTCAGCAATACTAAGAAGATTCTCAGTAACCTACTGAGACCCTGTTTCAAAACAAACAAAAATAATAATAAGTAAAATGATAAGGAAGTGTAAATAAAGGTAGTAAGCCCCTGAGTTCAATTCCTAGTATTGCAAAACAAAACAAAACCAACAAGAAATACCACTCTTAGCATCCCCATTTGACAGCTGAGAGATTTAAAATCCAAAGAATTTAAGGTCACAGAGCAAGCTGAAGCAGAATGGGGAGTCGTACTCACGGTCTGTAAGAAGTATGCTCCTAATTGGTACACACAGTGTGCCTCAGTTCCCTCACTTTCTCCTTTATAATAAGGAAGATTTTCTTTTCCTCCTTCAGTTCATGGCCGAATCCTTCTGCCTCTCTGCAATCCATGTTACATAACGAAGCCAAAGAAATTCTTTCAAAATGAAGACCTGGCTTCGTGGCAATGGAGCCCTGCGATCTTCATGTGCGTTTGTCTAGTTTATCTTGTGTACAAACTACATATGAAACTCATTATGCTGGGGTTTTTTCTTGGTGGTACTGGGGTTCCTGGAAGCCCTTCTACCTCCGGGCTACACTCCCAGACCTATCTTATATTTTGAAACAGGGTCTCCTAAGCCAGCAGGGCTGGCTTCGAACCTGCGCGATCCTCCTGTCTCCGCCTCCCAAGCGTGGGGATTACAAGCGTGCGCCACCACGCCCGGCCATCATGCTGTTTTAGACACCAGTGGTTCATTCCCCAGGCAAAGCCCATCCATGGGGTAGAAGTGAGAAGTGAGACTCGTGGTTGGTCAAGTAGGGGGACAGGCGAGCCAATGGCTGCAAAGAGATGGGAGGTCCCAGGCATCCAAAGACTACTCTGATTCAGGGGGTAAAGACTATCAGCTTCATAGATACAGATTCACTGGCTTTATTTTTGCATTTAGCTGCACATTATTCTTCACTAAGTAGAACAGTGGGGGACATTGTTTAAAAGGAGCCACAGTTATAGCATTTACCTGCTTTAAAAACTTAATCTCCCACCTCTGCTACCACTGATCATGGCCGCCTCTTCCAGGAGCCTGACATCCCGTGGGCCCTCTTCTCTGTAGCCCAATCACTTTTTGGTCCCCCTTAAATGTCCCAAACTCTATATTTTTCTACTGCTGGGATGTTAATATTCCCTCCTCTGTGTCAGACCATGGAACCATTCACCTTATCTGTACTGACTTTTCTTTAAGATCTTATCCTCCACAGAAAAAAAGTTAGGCTTGGTCGCCAAAATAATAAGTTATCTGGGTGCTGGGTCTTTCTCCATGTCAGCTCTTTATTATTAGAGTTTTATGAGTTTTGATCTTATTTCTTATTTATTGCTGTTGGATTTATTTATTTATTTATTTATTTATTTATTTATTTATTTGGTGGTATTGGGGATGGAACTCTTCTACCTCTGGGCTACACTCCCAGATCTATTTTATATTTTTATTTGGAAACAAGGTCTCTTAAGCCAGCGAGGCTGGCTTTGAACCTGCGTGATCCTCTCGTCTCACCCTCCTAAGCACGGGGATTACAAGCGTGTGCCACCACGCCCGGTGCTTGTTTGTTGTTTTCATAGACTCTGTTTCTTAGGAAAGTTTTACATTCATAGTAAAATTGAAAATACAGAGGATTTCCACAAACTCCCCCATACTCTGAAACAAATACCGTCTCTCCTACTAACAACACCACTGTGTCTGCTTTATACTTCATCAGTTAATGTCTTTTTCTTTTTAGTCTGATAACTTCATAAGGGTAATAACTTTTTCAATGTTTGGTATAATTTATTTCTGTCTTCTTCTTTTAAAGTACTGGGGATTGACCCCACAGGCATCTACCCCCGAGCTACAACCTCAGGTCTACTTTTTATTCTTTATTTTGAAACAGGGTCTCACTGAATTGCAAAAAGTCTAAGTAGCTGAGGCCGTCTTTGAACCTGAGATGCTCCTGTCTCAGCCTCCCAACTACTGGGATTACAAGCGTGCGCCACCAGATCTGGCTTAAAAAATATTTTTTTAAAATTTTGATTCATATTGAGAATTAAGAAAAAAGAAGGAAGAAAGAAAAGGAGGGAGGAAGGAAATAGGAAAAAGGAAAAAAGAAAAGAAAGAAGGGAAGAAAGAAAAACTTCCAAGTTATTTTATAAGATATAAATACAAAGATTATATTTATTTACTCTGCCCATCCTCCCTCTTGTTCTTAACTGCTTGGAATGTTGACTGTCCACACAGCTTCACAGACCCTCTCTTACTCATATTTAAAGTCATATTCCTGATATTTTCTGTTTTATTCAAACCTATTTAATTATAGTATAATCTGTGATATCATGTATTTTATCTATTTTATTGTACTCTATGTTAAAAATCTGCTCAGTAACCCACTAAATTAGTTTGCCAATATGAAATGCCCTTACAAAAGAGTCCTGATACAATGCTGAAATTGGTGCTCTTAAAGAAAAACCAACTCAGACAAAACAAAACAAAAATCTGGTCAAATTGGTTTGCAGCCACTGTGGAAATCAACCAGCCTAATTTTAATTGGCTGCATTCCCATTCTTTAGTGACTTTTTGTTGTTGTTGATAGGTCTTCTTCTCCCCAGAGTTAGGAACCACAGTGGTTATAGAGGCTTAGCATAAATCTCATAAATAAATACAGAAGACAAATTTCCCACAGTGTCCCTGATGTTTGGTGCTAAATCAGAGAAGCACATGGTTGTAGACATATGTTGAGTGATAAAGGACCCTTTTGCAGTAGAGAGCTGTTCAGAAACTTTAACCTAAGTTATGCAACTGCTTAAAAGTTCTCTAGTGAGTAAAACACCAAATCAATGATCAAGTGAAAACCACATTCCAGCCATTCTGTCTCTTGACCTGGAGTCAGATATTCACAGAAACCACAGGTCAACAGGTACCACTGAGGCACAAGGACATCCAGGTGACTCAGTCAACGAATAACAAGTAATGGTCCGTATGTGCCAGTTAAACACATTTGTTTTTTGTTGTGTTTGGCTACCTGGAGAAATTGATTAAATGTTTAACTTTAAAATCAGTTGTTATGACAACAACTATAAACAACAGCTTTGCCTACTGGCTAGAGGACAGGTTTGACATCATCTGTTTAACCAGTGATGTCTCTTACAAAGCAGAGGTGAAGAAATCTCAAATTGACTAATTTCTGGGGATCAAGAGAGGATTTAGACATTAGTAAATAAATGTCTGCTGGGTAAATTATTGAATGCATGATCAAAATTTCTTCCCAGTTTTTACCTAGGTATCAACAGAGATGAATACTATATTTCTCTCATTCTAAGAACCAGTAACTGCTTTGAAAAAAAAAAAAAAGTTCCTCTCCCACAGTTCCATTTCTGGGATTATAAAGGTTTACGGGCTTCTTTACCTCTAACAACTTTCCTTCTGTGACTCAAGACCCTGCCCTCAGAATGTCGCCTCTGTGGATCCTGGGTCTGTCCTCCATGTTTGACTCCTCCTTCAATCTTTCATATCAGCTCAAGTGAATCTTTGAGCTTATAATTGCCTCAATCCATGGACCGACCTCACACACTACTGTCTTCATCAATTGTCATCTTCCTACAGAGATGAATGGTTGTCCCTTAAATGTCCTTTCTCTTGACATTCCATAAAAATGCGCTTCTGTGAGTTTTATCTTGACCAATGACAGCGCACAAGAGATTCTTGGCATTGGCGTTTAGCATGAAGGAAATTGTCATGTTGTATGTTCCTTCACATGTGTCCTTTCCACTTTCTTTTTATGTCTCTTCTTATATTGCTGCTTTGAATAAGGATGCAATAGCTGGTGCTCTGGTTACCTCTTTGGACCATGAAGGTAAAGTCTTCGCCCCAGGGATATCAGAGTCTGACCTCAACTGAGTTACCCAACTGTCTGTTTCACCTGCCTCTTATGAAAGAAGAAACAAATGCCCCAATCTAATTCATGCCGCTGTAGCTTTGTGCATTGCTACTCAAAACAGAACTTAATTCTAGCTCATGTGCAATTCATCTTTTACCTTTCCCACCTTTCTTCCTTCTCCTCCTTCTCTTCTTTCTCCCTTCTCTTCTTCTCTTCTCTCCTCTTCTTTCCCTTCCCCTTCCCTCCTCCTCCTCTTCTTCTTTTCTTCTTCTTCTTCTTCTTCTTCTTCTTCTTCTTCTTCTTCTTCTTCTTCTTCTTCTTCTTCTCCTTTTTTTCTTCTCCTTCTCCTTCTTCTTCCCTCTTTCCTCCTCCTCCTTCTTCTTCTCTTCTTCTTCTTCTTCTTCTCTTCTTCTTCTTCTTCTTCTTCTTCTTCTTCTTCTTCTTCTCCTCCTCCTCCTCCTCCTCCTCCTCCTCCTCCTCCTCCTCCTCCTCCTCCTTCTTCTTCTTCTTCTTCTTCTTCTTCTTCTTCTTTGTCTTTCTCTCTGCCTTTCTCTCTCTCTCTGCATCTCCCTCTCTTTCTCCCTTTCCTTCTCCCTCTCCCTCTCCCCCTCTATCTGCATTCTCCTACAATATTCCAACTTTGGACAAAATCCCTTACCATCATCTTACCACACCTGTCACTCAGCAGTGTGATTAGGCCCATGAAAACATGCAGTTCAGGTGATCCGCTCTCAGACAGGCATGTTACAGTTCACCATACCTCTGTGGTCCTTTCTTTCAGTAGTGATTCCGTATCTCCTCTGCTCTCCTGGAATTTTATCCAAGAACTGCTGGCCAACACACATGCACATCTCAGCTGAAAAACCTACCTCACACACTGAAATAAAGAAAATATTTGCTTAGGAAATCCTATTTTTCCAACACAAAATTAAAAGCCCAATGCATCATTAACTTTACTTTTATTTTTTATTACTATGGATGAAATGTTTATTGTTATTAAAGATGTGCTCTGAACTTGCTATGATTTCCTTTTGGTTTGTCCTTTCCAAATTCATATTGTAATTTAGACCCTTTAATGAGATATTAAGAGGTGGGATCAGGTAGAACATTTAACAGGTCACTAGAGTCCTGTCCTAATGAGTAGGCTAAATTCATTTGAGCATTTTAGCCACTAATGGATAAATGGATTGTCTCAAAAGTAGGTCCACAGTCAGGCATGGTGGCGCACTCTTGTAATCCCAGTACTTGGGAGGCTGAGACAGGAGGATCGTGCAGGATCAAACCCAGCCTCAGCTACTTACTGAGACTCTCAGCAACTTAGTGAGACCCTGTTTCCAAATAAAATATAAAATAGGTCTGAGAGTGTAGCCCAGAGGTAGAAGCCCCTGAGTTCCATCCCCAGTGCCACACAAAAAAGGTAGGTCTGCTATAAAAAAAACAATTTGGTTAGGTTTTCTACGTAACTTGCTTCCTGTCATCCATGTGACATCGTGCACCACTTCAGGACTCTGTCAACAAGAAGCCATCACCAGGTGTAACACCTTGTTTTTGGAACAAGATCATGAAACAAAATACATTGCTTATCTTTGCAACTGGCCAGTGATTAATGGCACCATGTCTCCAAAGCCAAGGAACACTTCTTTTGTCTCGCCCTATCAGAAATAATTTGTTCAGAGGTCCCATCCTTCAAAATGCTTTGTCTTCAAAAATTTCTTTTACTCGTGTGGTGGTGGTTACTCATTAGTTTCCTGGCTCTCTTCTTGGGCTTGACTTCTCCAGAAGAAGCAACTGAAGCGTTTCTCTTAACTCTGTTCTCACACCCGACCTGGAGGGCCACATTCAATTACATGGTGTTAAACACTGCTGGCTCCAGATCCAGGTGCTATCTAGAAATATATAGAATCTTGTCTGACTGGAAACCTGTGCCCCTATGTCCTGCTACACATTTGTCATCTCCATTTCTAGACTTCTCAAGTTTTTTCTTCTTTCACTTTTTGATCCTATCAGTAAGACTGATAACTTAGTCCCCCATTCCTCCCTCTTCTCCTGACTCTCAGTACTTAAATTTGGAGCTATCCTGTTCATTCTGAAAACATGCACCAAGCAAAACACTTCTCTTTATCTCTAATTTTATACCCTTCTCTGCATTAACAACATCTCTATCTCTTAGACTACTGGGCACTTTTCATGACTGTTTCCTGCTACCTGTTTTCCTGCCCACTCTCTCCTGTTTCCTGTCACTACATATAATTTTTATAGGAAGCAACATGCTGTTTCTCTCACACCCCTCCGTGTCTCCAGCACCTCCAGCAGCTCTAAAGAACTAAATCAGAGCTGGGCGTGGTGGCACACGCTTGTAGTCCCAGCATTCTGGAGGCTGAGACCGGAGGATTGCGTTTCGCAGACAGCCTCAGCTACTTAGTGAGGCCCTCTGCAACTCGTGAGACCCATTTCTAAAATAAAGAATAAAAAATAGAGCAGGGGATATAGCTCGGAGGTTAAATGCCCCTGGGTTTCATCCCCAGACGCCCCCCCCTCCAAAAAAAAAAAAAAGGAACTAAATCAGGCTCAGCTTTTGTGTACAGAATAAATGGAAGTCAGTCTGTTTGCTAAGAGCCTCAATTATGTCTGGGTCTTGAAGTCTGCATGGTTCCAAGCATGCCTGCATTTTGGCGCTGTGCAAAGAAAACTATAATGTAAGCTGTTCAAAGTACCTAGCTATTAGTTGGCATCCATGCATGGGGTTCTCTAGACCTCAGACAAAGCCAGGAGAAAGAGAAAGCCAGTAACTACTCTAGGGACCAGGGGCAGAAGAGGGTTGGGAAGAGTGTTCAAACAGGTCGGCCATGTATGTGTTAAATGTAGTCCCTATTGCACCATGTAGGGATTTGTGCCATGAATTTATTATTTTCTCTTTTATGTTCCCTTTTCTTTATTTGGCATTTAAAATTCATGGGCATTCATTCATTTTATTTTTACAAACATGTTTATTGCACGCTGCACCCTCGTAAATACATGGCGAGTTCTATCTTTAGCATTTGAAGCTTTCAAGACGGCGCTTGGCCTTTTTATTGCTGTGAATTCTTCAAAGTCTATATTAAAAAAAAAAAGAAATCAGCATCAGCTAATCAAATCGTCTTTTTTATTTGACTTATATTTGATGTATGAAATCTTTCCAGATGAATGGTAACATTTTGTTTTAGTAGAGATTAGTTCCCACTACTGTTTTCAGGGAACTTTTCTGCTTCTTTTCTCAGGAACATGCTTTTAAATTGGCCCCAGAGACTTCAAACTCCAAGACTCTTAGCAAAGGGCATGTGAAAAAGAGCTTGTTTGCTGTCGCCCAAGTAATGGGTCCCCTTTGATGTCTTCCTGTTATTGGATGTATACATCAACTTGCCAGCAATAGCTCCCACAGCTTAGGATCCAGGAAGCAAAATCAGAGGAATAGTAGAGAAACGGAAACCATTCTGGGTTAAATATGAATAGCAAGCAGGGTGCGGTGGTGGACTTCTATAATCTCAGTACTTGGGAGGCTAAGGCAGGAGGATTGAAGGTTCAAGGACAGCCTCAGCAACTTAGGCTCTCTGCAATTTAATGAGATTATACTTTAAAATAAAAAATAAAATAGGTATGGAAGTGTAGCACAGAAATAGAATGCCTCTGAGTTCAATCTCTACTAGCATGTACACACACACACACACACACACACACACACACACACACACAAACAACTAGCTGGGGTGCACATGCCTATAATCCCAGAAGACTGAGATAGGAGTATCACAGGTTTTAGCCCAGCCTCATAAATTTAGTCAAACCCTGTTTTAAAATGAAATAAATGAATACATAAAATAGGCTGGGACCAAAGCTCAGTAGTAGAATGTCTCTGGATTTAATCCATAACACCAAAAGCTAAAGTAAAAAAATAAAATAAAATAAATTTAAAAATCCCCTCAGGAGAGTCATAGCAGCATCCTTAGCTGTACTTCCATGGCGCTCTTCTGCCTCAACACTCATTCAATCTGTCAAAAGCTTCTAGTGTTCTCTTCCATCACAGTCTCAAGATTTCAATTTTAGTTATTTTATTTATTTTAATTTTATAGCTGTATTGAGGTATAATTAAGAAGTAAAATTGTATATATTCAAGTTGTACAGTGTTTCATTTTGATATATATGCATATACGTATACATATATATGTAAATGATTACTGTAAATGAGCTAATTAATACATCTCTTAACTGATGTTGCTGTTACCTTCATAAATGTGTGTGTGTGTGTGTGTGTGTGTGTGTGTGTGTGTGTGTGTGTGTGTTATGGGAACACCCAAAACCCCTTAACAAATTTCAAATATGCCATACACTATAATTACAGTCACCATGCTACACATCAGTTCTTTAGAACTTACTCATCCTGTAACTGAAAATTTAACCCTTTGGCACACATCCCCTTCTGCTCACTTTCACCTCCTGGTATCACCATTTTATTCTCTAGTGCTCTGAATTCTCCTTTCTTGAGTTCCAACATTGCTTACATCTGGAAGCATTTGTCTTACAAGCCTCACTTGTTTTACTTAGTAGAGCATCGTGGAGGTCCACCCATGCTAATCACAAATGACAGGATTTTCTTCTTTTTTTCAAGCTGACTAATAGTCCACAGTGTATACCTATCAGTAGAAAAGAATAAATATTAGCAAAGGAAAAAAAGCAAGAAAGAGCATATCCTCCAAAATCTTCAAACTTCTCATATTTAAGAAACAGAATTGTGTGTTCTTTTGGAGGAGAACAGTGATGGAGATGCCAAATTTCATATGAATACTACGATGAAGGGGGTCTGATAAAACACTTTGCTATGTGTCTGGGCACCTGCTATCCAGCAGGCCAGACCAGGGTTCCTTTGAGATGCTTTCTAAGGATGAGATATCTTTCTGCCTCTTTCCATGAAAACTAAGAACCAGTGTGACTGTAAAATCTACTTTTTGCAGATGAGGAAACAGGGGCTCCTGGAGGAAAAGCTAGAGCCACAAGCACCTTTGAGCCTGCACCCAGGCTCCGGATGCCTGGGACCTTGCACACTGTCTGTCTTATTTAAGTTGCTCTATTCTCCTTGGTGCTTCACTTAGTTGGTCCCAGGTAAGCGTCTTCCAGAACTTGTCACTATGCTATGTGAACCTCAAATTCTCAAACATGTCATAGGATACAGAGATGATAATGCAATAAAATGGGGGCCTGTCACTGGCTCTCCGAGATGTTCAAGCTTTTCTGCCTTTGGACTCTCAGGCTCCAGGGCAGACAGGGTGAAAGCGCAGAAGATCAGCCTCAGTTCAGGCTGAAGACCAGCCCCAGGAGTAGTATAGCTCATTTAGATGCTGGTCCCTTTCCAGGCTCCTGAGGAGCCTCCACACTGATCTCATATCAGTTGTACTAATTTGCATCCCCACCAATAGGGTAAAATAGTTCCTATTTCCCCAAATCTTCACCAATATTTATTATTGTTTATATTCTTGGTGCTTGCCATTCTAACATATCTATGTTTATAGCAGCCCAATTTATAATGTTCAAATAATGGGACCAGTCTAGGTGTCTGTCAAGAGATGTATCGGTAATCAAACTGTGGTGCATCCACACAGTGGGATCTTACTCTGCCGTAAAGAAAAAGAATTACGTCATTTTCAGTCAAATGGATGAAACTTGAGAATATGACGCTAAGCGAAGTTAGCTAGGCACAGAAAGTAGAAGGTCATATGTTTTCTCTCATGTGTAGAGGCTAGAAAGAAATTGGGAAATAAAAGAGATGTTAGATGAATTAAGAGAGTCCAGTCAAAGCGTGGAAGGAGATTTGGGAGAAAGGTGAGGGGAGGAGGTTTGTTGATGACAACAGATAATGTTGTGTATATACACAAAATTATCCATGTCAATCTCATTAACATTTACAGAGAGGAGGAGGGAGCGGAAGAGGATTTGAGGGAAACACCCCGAGTGCTGTAGCATATGTTTCTATCATTTTGAATCTTCAAGATGTGTGTGTGTGTATTCTGTTTTTAGTTCCATTCCTATTCTTTATTTATTTATATATAAAATAAGACATTAGCTCCTCGCTGTTTTATTTTATGGCATTTTGTTGTATTTAACAACAAAAGAGACTGCATTCGTCAACCCACCACAGCTACACACAGGGTGAAGTCCTCTGTGTGACTCCTGGTAGGCCATGGACAGAGCTCTGCCTTTCCCAGGGAAGGTAACCACAGCTGGATAGGAAAAAGCATCTTCCACTGAGAGAACTGAGTAGTGTCAGGAAAAAAGGTAAAGCGTAAGCCTGCTCTTTCAAAGGGAAATATTCAGGTGGTGAGAAAAATAAATGACAAAGACGTGTTTCCCCGGATGATCTATCAACAACTGAGACCCAGCTCTGTAGTGATAGCTGTGAGTGAGGTGCAGATGGAAAAACCGGCTTGTTAGCTGGG